>NC_046288.1:937500-1250000 GCF_004115265.2 Rhinolophus ferrumequinum | reverse complement strand
TAAGGTATAAATATCCAAAATTTATAAAAAAACTCATTCAACTCAACACCAAAAAAACAAACAACCCAATTAACAAATGGGCAGAGGACATGAAGAGACCTTTTCCTAAAGAGAACATACAGGTGGCAAACAGACATATGAAAAAATGCTCAACCTCACTAATCATTAGAGAAATGCCAATAAAAACCACAATGAGATACCACCTCACCCCAGTCAAAATGGCTATCATCCATAAATCAACAAACAACAAGTTCTGGCAAGGATGTGGAGAAAAGGGATCCCTCGTGCACTGCTGGTGGGGTTGCAGGTTGGTGCAGCCACTATGGAAATCAGAATGGAGGTATCTCAAAAAACTGGAAATGGAACTACCTTATAACCCACAATTCCATTTTTAGGTGTCTATCCAGAGAAAGCCAAAATACTAATTCAAAAAAAAATTATGGACCCCTATGTTTATTGCAGAGCTATTTACAATAGCCAAGACATGGAAACAACTGAAATGCCCATCAGTAGATGACTGGATTAAGAAACTGTGGTACATTTATACAAGGAGTATTACGTGGCCATAAAGAAGAATGAAATCTTGCCATTTGCAATGATATGGATGGACCTAGAGACCATTAAGCTAAGTGAAATACGTCAGACAGAGAAAAACAAATATCATATGGTCTCACTTATATGTGAAATCTAAAGAATAGAATAAATGAACAAATTAATCAGAAACAGTCTCAGAGATTTAGAGAAAAAAAGTGAAGTTTGCTAGATGGGAGAGGGGTGGGGATGAGGGAGAAGGTGAGGGGATTAGAAAGCACAGTCGGTAACCACAAGATTGCCACGGGGATACGAAAGACATTTTGGGGAATATTATCTATAATGTAAAGATTCTGTAGGGTATCCGATGGACACTTGTCCTATTAGGGAGTCCACTTCATGGACGGTGTAGATGCCTGACCACTGCAGTGTACACCTGAAGCTGAATAACAATGAATGTCAACACTATAATGCAGAACATATATATATATAATTTGTTCATTTCCCCCACAAGATGAGGAGCACAGCATAGGGAATAGAGTCAGTGGAATTGTAATAGCTATATATGATGTCAGAGGGATAGTAGATTGGGGGAAGGGGGTTATCACTTTGTGAGGGGTATAAATGTCTAACTATTACGTTGTATTGTATACCTGAAATAAAAAAAATCACAGTGACATAGCACTATATACTTATTTAAATAGGTAAAATTTAAAAATAGTTATAATGGCAAATGCTGGTAATGATGTGGAAAAATTGGATTACTCATACATTGCTGGTAAGAATGTAAATAGCACAACCACACTGGAAAACAGTTTGTAGTTTAAAAAAAGAAAAAAAAAACTAAACAACTAAAACTAGGCTTATCATGTAATCCAGAAATTGCACACTTGTGCAAGAAATAAAAGCTTATTTTCATGTAGAAACTTATACAAGGTTTACAGCAGTTTTATTCATAAGAGCCAGAAAGTGGAAATAATCTAAATGTCCTTCAATAGGTGACTGGCTGAACAATCTGTGGTACCTCAATGTCATGGAATACTACTCAGCAATAAAAAGGAATAGACTATTGGTACATGCAACGAACAGGATGACTTTCAAGGAAATGATGCTGAGTGAGTGCAAAAAGTCACTCTCGAAAGGATATATACTGCATGATTCCATTCCTATATTAGTGAAATAATTATAGAGATGGAGAACAGATTGATTTTTGCCCTGGGGTGGAGAGGGAGTGGATGTGACTGGGGAAGGATAGCATGATGGAGCCTTGTGGTGATGTTACAGTTACGTACCCTGTTTGTGGTAGTTGGTACACAAAGCTACACATGTGACAAAATTGCATGAAGTTACACACACACACGTGCATGTATAACGTGACATTTGAATAAAGTCTGTGGATTGTACCAATGTCAATACTATGGTCATGCAATATGTTAACTTTGAGGGAGATTGAATGAGAGAGCACTGAACTTCCTTGGAGATTTCTTTGGAGCTTCGGGTGACTCTATAATTATTGCAAAATAACAAGTGAAAAATAATAGTAAGTGCTACTTAAAATATTTGTTTCAGAAAAAAACATATATTCTTTTGCACTTATGTTCATTATTTTTCTCCAGAATTTTCCAGAGGAACAGGCTGTATCCAGGCTAAAAATGGGAAATAACAGCACAATAAAAAAGGAAGACATCTTGAAATTATTTGGTTTTTAATGACATTGCTGCACCAAACAATCACTCAATCCAAAATAATTCATCTGGGCCATGAATAATTAAAAAAGCCAAAAAAAAAAAAAAAAAAGCAGTCTTCAAAATATTTCAGTGGATCCCCTTTCCCTCTCCCAGATGGATGTTAAAGACAGAACCAAGTGCTACTGAGGATGGTACAACCTGGAGTGTAAAGAAATGTGGGTCAGTGCCATCAGAGATGTCACCTAAACCTTGAGGAGCAAACAGGAGGAAAGAAAGAGAGACCCCAACTCAGGCATTTGAATTGAGCTACTTAAGAAAACAACAGCTCTAGTGCCTACTTTGTATAAAACCCCAGACCAACTTCAACTGGGGAACAAAAAAAGTGGGAGGAGGAAGAAATGGAGAAGAAGAAAATCCCCAAGAGAAATTTGTGAATGGAGAAAATACAGAGAAGAAAGATCATGAGGAAAACTGTGTCAAACAGCCAGGTACAAGTCATAACAACTGTTACTATCTTACTCTGTGCGATATTTTTCTTCCAGTCAGAGACCGAAATAAACATAAACTACTCTGGAAACCTGGATTATATTACAATTTAATTGTTTGCACAGAATTAAATGGTTTGGGGAACTACACGATCCCAGAACCTTGCTCCTTTGTACTCACTGTCTTAAATAAATTGTCCTGTTTGCCAATTTGCTTTTCTACGAAGAGAGGCTCCGTCCTGTCTCTGAATCTTTTTTTCAAAAGCTTATTTGTGCATTTTAAAATTCATTTTCAATACTCTATTTAGCTGAGATGAGAGTAAAACCATTTAATGGCTGAATTTTGAAATCTAAGTAGATGAAATTATTTATGTAGATCATTAGAAATACATGAGTGGCCTCCCTGGTTTCCTGTCTAGGGAAAGCTTATCATTAAATATGCTTTCTAGCTGTTACCGAAACTGAAGCAACACCCAGTTCAAATCTTCCACAGACCTTAATTTATATTTCTAACAGCAACAGCTCTTTTCTGCAAACAATGGAAATACTTGTTATGGGTTTAAATTAGAATTCTTCGTTTGGAATTTGTGAATATGGGGATATTCTGGGAAATGTCCAGAAAAAAATCCTTCCAAGGGTTCAGCATACAGTTGCATAACCCTCTTTTATCTGGGGTGTTGACCCAGCCATTCATTCCATGTTTGCTGTGGTGAGTTCAGCAGAGCTGGTTGCCAAGGCAACCGTAATCCCTGAACAGAGCCAGCTACATTGGTGGTCAGTTACAACACGCTTTGTCCTGTCGGTGTCCTGTAACTGACTGAATGGAGACACAGAAAACAAGCACCTTCAGTAAACATGACCTAATGAGGGTGGCAGACTCCAGCTAACCGGGGTAAACTGGCTGGAAGGCGCTAGAAGAACCCTACAAGGAGCCAGGACTCATATGGACAGAGGTGTCACCTCCCAAAGAAGTTCCTCTTATAAAGAGTCTCTTGGTTGTTGCGTGTAATGACATAAAACTATTCTATTCATCTCCAGGGCCAAGGAATTATCTTCTGATTGAACTTTTCTAATAACTCTGTAAGCAGATGGATTTGAAACTCTGAAAGGGTCACAGTTTGTGGGCAAATTAGTTTCCTACTGAAGTCTATGAGGCCGGAGGATGGGAAAGAGGGTGGAAGGGGAAGAGGTGAGTGAGAGATGGTGAGCAACCCTTGTGGACTTCCCACTCCAGCTGGGTGAGGGCAGGAACGTGCTGAGTAGGTAGGGTCCACGAGCATGGGACCCCTTCCTGCAGGGCCAGTAAATCACCTTTCATCAGGGGCAGTCCACACTCGACACTATGCCAATAGCCCCTGGGGCATCACAATGCGGGAGGCCCTGGCATCCTGTGGAAAAGTGTTTAAGTTCAGGGCTCAGTCGCAATTGCAAATTTACCTAAATTGTTTCACTGCTCTGCTTCAATTAACACTTGTTGGTTGTCTTGTACAGCCTGGGACACTTTTGATTTCTACTATCATTAAGGTGTGACTCCAGACTGATAACAAGAGTCATGTATGTAATGCCTAGTTCAGACTCTTAGATTTCCATAACCACTGAATACCTGAGTTCCTTAAAATTCCTTTTGTCAAATATCCCTCTCCAGAGACAGGGATAAATCGTTAATTTTATAATGAGATATACTCTGAGGAAGAATTTATTTCAATGTGAAAGCAGTTCCTTTAGTGGTACTTTGTTCAGATCTGCTTACCTAAACCAGTGTGGGCGGTGTACTCATTTGTTAGATTTAAGGTTGTTCATATCAGTGGTTCTCACCATATCTCACAGAATGATCTGGAAAATTTGTAAGGTAAAGATGCCAGGCTACGTCACAGACATGCTCTTGGTAGTGCACAGATATTTATTAAGTTTTTCTACTGTTTCAGATTATATTTAAAAACTACTGGTTTGTTTGATAAATCTGAATAACTCACCTTTTTCAATTCACTAGACAAATATGGAGACCTACATTTTTTTTTTCTCTCTTGAACTTTGTTAGCCTGACCTGGAATAGGAATTCACTGTCCTCGAGGAAAAGGACATCCACAGGCTTTCTCATCAAACATTTGTTTATTTGTTTGTTGGCTTCCTTTTTTTATGAAGGATATGAGGCTTTGTACTGATCATTCTGTTAGTAAACCCAGTAAGTGAAACATTTTCAGGCAGAATATTCAGGCCCAATACAGATTTTTCTTTGTTATGGTTGACTTCAGCCAACAGGGGTGAGAGGAAAAGAAATAAGTATAACTAGTTGAGGTTCTAGATTAAGAAAGAATACTAGTAGCATTTTTCAAGTATTGACATGTGCCAGATACTGTTTCAGTGTTTTTTGTATTTACACTCACCTAATCCTTATAGTCCTCAATACAACCTATGGTAAATTCTAATAACTTGCCCATTTCACAGATGCAGAAATGGAGGCATGAAGAAGTCCAGCACTCTGCTTAAGGTCACACAGGTGGTAAATGGCAGAGCTGGGATTGGAACCTGGGTGAATAGTTCTAGAACCATCTCTCAGCCATTACATTATACTGGGCCCAGTAACAAGATGTTTGTCATGAAAACTCAGCCCTTTATGACTATACTAAGAACTTCTTCATTCATTAGTCCTGTCTTCCATTTATCACAGTTCATGATCCACTTATCACACAATATGCTATAGAAGAATCCACCAGAATTAGAATTAATTCTTCCTCAGGAAAATAGAGAAGGAAAAATCATTCTACTTCTTCCACTTAATTGGAGTCTTGGAGGATAGTCTGAATGCGTATTGTTAAGGCATAAAAATGGATGAATGGATGAAAGTTGGAGAATGGGGCAGGTTAGGTTGCCCTGACCCTAATTCCTTATCCTACAGCTAATATTTTGTCTGACTAAGCCAGAGAAAGCGTCAGTCTCTGGGTTATGTGGCAGCCTGTGTAAAAGCTGGGTTATTTGCATGACCTCAAGGCGGACTCTACAAAGCTATTCCAGCTCTACCCCCAACATGCACTGGCCACATCTGCTTTCATACCCACAAGTCAAAACTCATTTCCACCATCAGCAAGAGGCCATACTAATTATTCTGCAATCACTTTAAGTTTTATATCATTACTGATAATGAGCATATCACTGGTTAAAGCTTAGACTACTCTTTTGTTGTTGTGGGATTTTTAAAAAGAGAAACAGGATGCGGAAACTTATAGCATGAACGGCAACAACCATAGAGATGGCCACTATCAACCCTGTGGGTGAGTTCCCACCTCAGCATGCCCCTCACCACTCCTTCCCGGAAGTACCTGTATGTTGGCCACAGTCAGCCCTCCCCTCTGTTAAAAATCACATCCCCTGCTCTCAGAGGAACCCCAAACAGTCATGTCTGGTTACCACTTTCCCTCCGATCCTGGCATGCCAAACGAGAAATAATAAGGAAACAGTCTTGCCACATTTGAGATGTTGTCAACCCCTGATCCTACAGAAATTGTCATTGCAGTGGTCTTTGAGACAAGTTGTGTAGGCCCCTACGGCCTCACAGAGAGAGGATGTACTCTGTGTGGACAAGTGACTGCTGTCCTTTCAATCCACAGCCCGGAGTCTGCCCCAGGCTCTCGAGGGGTGCCCCTGTCCCCTAACGTGCTATTCCTAGAGCACTGCTGTTAATGACAGAGAAGGAGAAGCAGGAAAACTGTCCTGCGCCTCATTTCTCAGTGTGGATTCTCAGGCTCAGCCCTACTCAGACCTGCACAGCACCTTCACTAGAGCCTAAGGCTCACCCTAATTGGCTGTATAAATTTAAATGAAATTTTAATTTAAAAAGAAAGAAAGAAAAAAAGAAGGAAGGAAGGAAGGAAGGAAGGAAGGAAGGAAGGAAGGAAGGAAGGAAGGAAGGAAGGAAGGAAGGAAGGAAAGAAAGATGTACAACCCAACTCTTTGCCTGGGCTGGCTCTGTAGAGCACCCAGAACAGTGTATTCCTCATGTGGACGCTTCATAAGCACTATTTGACACTAATCTTTTTTGTCAAGCCTACCAGCTTCCATTGTCATCTTCAATAACGACAGCCCTTGGCTGCTGAGCTTCCTTCTTACCCCAAAGTACAGAGCGGGCTGATATCACGTTCCAGAACTTTGTGTGTGCCCAAGGCCCCCTCGGTCCTCCCTTTAAAGGTCCTCAGTGTAATTGCAGGCTCAGGTTCAACTTCCTGGGGAAATGTTTTTAAAGTAACAGAAACATAAGCAGAGTCCAGAATCATCCTGAAAATCATCCCCCACCACCATTCACAGCCCATTTCCATCCTGTGCAGTGGGGACCTGGTGCTTTCAGAGCTACTAGCCCTTCACCCGTATTCATTGCAAAGGGCTTGATCCAAACACATGCTGAGGAAGAACTCCCGGGGAGATGAATGCCATTACAAATTTTGCCCTCAACATGAAACGCCAGTGATTGTTTATTAAATTGGTCTTCAAAGAGAAAACACTGGCAGTCAAGTATCATTAAAATGGAAGCAAAGGGAAATGCTGTAACCTTCAACATGGCGCTTTTCTCCATTAACCCCAGACCAAGACCACTGGAACAACCAGTAGGAACTTCTGGCCCTGAGCCCCATCAATTACCTTCATCTTAGCCCAGGGAGGGGTAATATAAACCATCCAAGTTAAGTACTTCCAAACATCACCAGAAGAAAAAAGACCCCAAAAGCCCTTAACCTAACTCCACTGTCTCAATTGCTATGGAGGACAAATTGCATTATCCATGAGTAACATTAAAACATAAAAGACATACCCTCCAGTGAAAACCTTGCACAACTTTCCCAAGTAAGCAGAATTAATCACAGGGAACAATTACCATCCCCAGTCTGAATATTTATGACATAACAGAAAGCCCATTTAAAATACTCAGTGGCTCATAATTTTTAAAAGAGCCACAAGGAGAGGGAAAATGCAAGCTAAGTTTATGATGGAAAGGAAAAGAAAAAATACAACTTCGTTCTTAACTCCCCTCTCCATTCGGTGCCCTCCATACATCTTATCGTGCCCTCCCCTCCAGAATCCCCATACCTTTCATCATCACCCCACTAATAGGCCTGTTGAGCAGCAATGGGAAGATGGGACATGCTGAAGGCATCGGAGGCCTGTGTTCCCAGCAGTCCTTTCGTCCTTCCCAGGGGTTTCTAGCTTCCTCACACCTACCCACCTTCCAGTCGCTGGATAGTAGGCATTTGCATGTTGAAATGGGAATCACACTGAACTGTGAGTCATGGTCCTGGCTCTACCACAAACCTGTGTGTGATCCAGGCGTGACCCACAGGGCGCTCATCTGTAAGGCTTTGGACTGGAGAACTCTAGGTTTTCTTCTGCTTCATCAATATATGAATTCCGTGATTCAAGCAATTCATTGATGGATGGATTCATTCATCTATTCATTCATTCATTCCTTCATTGAACAAGCATGTATTGAGGAGCGAGTACATGCCAGGCACCGTTCTAGGGGCCAGAGAGTTAAAGCAGTGAACAGAAGAGATGACTCTCCTGTCCTCATGCAGCTGATGCTTTAGTGAGGACGAGTAAACACCGGCCAAGGTAACAAGTACACTAGCATTGCAGGCCATAAATTCTGCAAGAAGAATAAAGGAGACATGCCCAGGAGGTGAGGTTACGGCTCTGTTGGGTAGCACAGCCAGAGGCCTCAGTGAAGTGAGGGAGTGCCACAGCAATTTCTAGGCTATTACTCAGCGGGCGTAATGGACAACCTTCCAGCTACTTTCAATGTTTCAGAAGGCTCAGGGGAAACTGCCTTCTGCCTATGTAAGTTAACTAAAATAATGCTTAGCTTTGGCTAGAAATACAGCTGCTTGATATGGTACCATGGATCATCTCCTTCTAATCAACCAAATTAGAGATCCTGACAAGCTTAAATATGATTGAAATATAGAAAAAAACGAATTGTACTTTACCAGGTTAGTTGGTAGCTGTGAGTGGTAAATATTTGAGATGCAATACTTGAGGCCACCAAAGTCTATAAGACTAGACCTTCTGTTTTCAGAGCGGATCTTGTGTGTTGCTTATTATACAAAAGAGAAACACCTTTGTTTTGAACATAGCTGATTCTCAACCATGTAGTAACCAGATTCTCTCCCTCCTAGAACCAAACATTATTTTTCTGTGATTTACTATGATTCCACTAGAGACTGTGCAGGGGCAGAGGAAATACATTTTATGAAATTTTAGATGTGAAAGATGTTCTTTTGAGACGATGGTAAGAGAAGAAACTGACACTGTTAACTTAAAAAAAAGATAAGAGAAACATTGGATTTCTGTTGCTCCTTCTCTTAATGTTTTCCCATCTCTTCAGGTATGCTAGGATTCATGCAATAATTTTCATTAAGAAACATTATATATCTTTGCTAGATGCCAGAAATACAAAATAAATACTGTGCCATATCTGCCCTCACGGTGCCAATGGTCTAGTGGCCCTATGAATAAATTAATACAGATGTAATACCTACTTGAAATGTAGGTTAGGTTTTATACTCTTTTAGTCAGGATTATACTGTAGTAGCAAACACTTCCAAATTTGGGGTGGCTTAAAGGTACCAACGTTTATTTCTCACTTATGCCACATGTCCATTGAGAGTTAGCACGAGGCTTGGGGAATGGCAAGCAGGAAGTGGAGGGGAGGGTCAGTTCTTCATAAATATTCAGGTATCCAGATGGATAAAGCAGCCACCATCTTGAATATTATTGGTTGTCATGCCAGAGAGAAAAGAACACTCTGGAGGATCTCAAGCAAGAGACTAAATCCTCTAGCACAGAAGTGACACATGTAGTTTTCTATCATAACTCCTTGGCCAGACTAGTCTCAGGCCCCACTCACCCACAAGAGAGCAGGAAGTGGAATCCTACCATGTGCCCAATAAAGGAGAGAACTGGAAATACTTCATGAACAGCAATAATGATTAGTATAGCTATAAAAGAGCCAAAGACCTAGTCTCTGGCTTCAAGAAGCTTTCCTGCTAAAACAAAATTTGTTTCATCAACAGGAAACTAAAAGTTCTGCCTTCTCCTTAAAGGACAAGTTGAACAATGCCTTGGGGAAGTATAATTATTTAGTTATTTACATCATCATGCTGAAACCTCCTATTTAATTGGAAAACATGCCCTCTCCTTGCCCTCCACTTCTATTATCAATTCGGTTGAATAACTGGATAACCAGAGTATAGTGATTCAACATCTATGGGAATACAGAGGGTGTCATTCCAACGTTTACTGGACCAGCAGCTGTCCTGACTTCTCAGTCTGACCAGACTAAGAATTGCTGAATCTCTTATTTAGGATTCAATATATATAGAAAAAAAGAAAAACTTGCCTTGGGGAATAAAAACATTTTGATTTCTAAGTGGCATCAGGGTGAACTTTTTCTACATGTGAACCCCAAACCACCATAATTATGATTAACAAATAGAGTAGCAATTCTCGTGACACATGTTGGAAAACATATCTTTTTATGACCTTGTCTACCCTCTAAGATAAAACACCCAATCCTCATGCCTAATTTTTAAAGACTGGTCCCTTTACCAACTGCCCTCTCTCACTTTCCTTTCATACTTCAACATATCCTTTACCTGAAACTTTTCTCACCAGTGACTTCCTACTTGCCAAATCCAATAGCTTTCTTTCATGTTTGCTATTCTGTATCACTGCATATCAGGGAATTATCCTGTAGCTAAAACAAATAGGCTTGAGGATCAGTTAGACTCTGAGTCCTAGGTAGGATTTGAACTCTCTGACACCTAGGTTCCCTCCTGAGAAAATAGGGATATATGAGGGCCTATGTCACAGGTTTCTTGTGCAGATTAAATAGGATAATATACGTGAACAGCCTGACCGTGACTGGCACATGGCGAGTCCTCATTATTTGGCCACTGACATTATTTTTGGTGGTGGTGATGGTGGTGATCATTGCTTCCTTCCCTCTTTCCTTTTTCCTCCTTTAGCTTCTGTGATACATTCTTTCCTGGTGTTCATTTGAAAACTTTGATTATATTCTCGCTCAATCACCAGACCTTCAATGTCCTTCCCCTGTGTTCCCACAGGCAGGCATAGAATAGTTCAAACCCACATCATTTCTCACTGGACTATTGCAACAGCATTTTGGGCAACAACCCTGAAGGAATCTTCACTCACTTCAGTCTACTACTCAACACACACACAGTTCAGGGGCAAAACACCCTGAAAATGTCCAAACGTGGCACTCTCCTGATCCAAACCTTGTAAGAGCTTCCTGAAACAACAGTAAAGAGAGCTGTCTCTGTGATCCCTCTCCTTGTAAGTGCATCCTTTGTGACTCCCTTCAAATGTTTTCTCCTAAATGCTACGTAGGCATCCTCCTTAGATTTGCTCCAGATTTTACTATATTTAGCACAGTTTTCTACAAAGTTTGTGGTTTTTGTTGTAGAAAGGTCTTACGTTTCATTTATTATGAAGTTATGCTATTTTGGGTTGTATTAGTCAGGAAGCTTGTCATGCGGAGTCTCTGGTCCTGCTCCCCGCATAAGAACGCGGGATATGGTGAGGCCAAAAAGGAACACCAATGGAGCCATAGATGGGGGCATCATACTCTCACTGGCGGCTGGGTTGGAGACACAGGAAGCAGAAGCCGCACGATCCACAATCTACAGTCTGCTTCTCTGCCAACCAACCAACCCCACTCGCTAGCTGCAGTCCACACTTGCCAGCTTAGCCACGGCAGTTATATTAGTGGCCAATGGCTAACTGATTACAGCTGACGGCCAACTAGTCACAGCTGATGGCCATCTACTACCTGAGCCAGCACCTTTCCACATGAGGTCGAGAGCCTGGAAACTGCTCTCTGGGATGCTGTCCCTACAAAGCGTTTAGCTGCAACTAACAGAAAACACCCACTCAACTGATTTACACTGATAAGAGGTCATAGCATGTCCTTTATCAGGAGGGACATGGAAGTTGAGTGGCTTCAAGATTGGTTAATTCAGTGGCTTTACAGTGTCATCAGGGACCTGAGTTCTTGGCACATTTCCATTCCACCATCTTTAGGGGAACAGCTTGATCCCATATTACAAGAAAACCACAACCAGACGTAGCACTATCTAGGGGACAGTGTAGCTAAGCGTTATTTCATAGATCTCTATTTCATAGATAAGTGACTTGCCCCAGTCACACAGCTAGTAGCAGAAGAAACAGGATTTGAACTCGGGTTTATCTGACTCCAAAGCCCATATTCACAAACATCTGGTTCTACTTCACTCCAGAACGAGAGCAAATGACTTTGCCCTGGAAGTTGAAGGGCAGGATTTCAAGGCTAATATTTTACTCACACCCCATAAGTTTAGTGGCCACTGGCTGATTTCCTAAAAGGAAAGAACATTTAGAAGTGTTGCTTATTAGAGACTTGGACTTCTGTCATCAACCATGATCAGCTATTGTCATAATTCCCAAAAAACCACTGATAATGTGATGACATTACACAAGTATTTGTAAATTTCTTAATCTTTAATTTCTAATCAGAACACAAATTCTGTCAATGATTTCACATAATAGTTTGTGTGTGTGATATGAATATGTGTGTGTGTATATATATACATACATACATATATATATATATATATATATATATATGTTTGTATGTATATAGGAGTACATTGATGAGCCAATGAAGGCCCCAAAAAGTTATGAATCCTGTCAAAACTTACATAGCAAGGAAGACATTGAGGGCATTAGGAGACATCAGGACAACTTGCGATGCAGTGTTCTTTCCTTAAGGATGTGTATGCAAACTCACAAATTACTTTCATTCAAAGTAGAGAGCATCATAGCAGAATCTCATCAAGGTTATTCTAAGTAACACAATGGCAATGTCCTCTCAGACAAAGGAGATCACTGCGGGGAGCATATTTCACACCGGAGTCCTCTCCAGGCAAGGTGTGGCAGGAGTTTTTGCACATCGAGTCCTCACAGCTCATCCTCTCCCAGGCCTCCATGGACCAGTCCACCCTCCATATTTCTATCTAGCTTGGCACCACAAGTGATAAGTAAGCAAGCAAATCCCTCCTTAAGTACTGGAACACAGTTGAAATTTGGGGTATTTATTTACATTATCTAGCTTTCAAGAGAATCACAAAATTTGTGAAGTTATGAACAACCTCCCATCACAGACACACGCATCCTGACTCTCACATTTGCCTCCAGCTTCCTGAATCACTTAACCAAGGGCTTGTAAAGCAAACAAAGGACTCTAAATAACTCAGGTTTCATCACAAGGGCAGGTGACAGAGTGCATCAGACTCCAAATGTGTGTCCTGATGGCTGACTCCTCCAGAGCACTGGAACACCCTGTCCCCAGTTTATTCAATCCTGAGGTCCTGTCTCTGCATCAAATTGGCTTTGAGAAACCACACAACCCCCATTTCTGGCATTTCCTCTCTTTCTGCACCTGGAAACTCAAGACAGCCTGTCCCAGACTAAATTAACCAATCAGATTGGGACCCTGAGCACTGGGGGTAGTGGGCAGGGCGGCACCTTGCTTGCGCTCAGCCCAGTGGCTCTGATCAACACGTCTGTATATCAGGGACCCCTTCGCTGTGCTAACTTTGGAGTGGGACAGCATTTCCTGAAATGAAATGATTATTGGGCAAAGGCCTTCCAATGACCTCCGGACAGGAGCTCCTGGATACGAGGGTCTGTCGCTCCTTCTCCACTTAATTCTCTCAGAGGAAACCTCGGGTTAGGGGCCCAGGTTCCCAACGCGGGTGCACAGCCCAACCCAGCCCAGCCCAGCCGTGCTATTTCCCCTGGTTGAGCCTGACCCGCGTGCTGTGTTTGCTTTGCTCTGCTGTTCCTGTTATGGATGCCGTGAGCATCACCCCAGGGCTGCAGTCGCGCGTGTACTCGCACAGCGGTGGGGAGGACACAAGACCGAGATGGGCACACGTGGTGTCCCGCAGCACCCCTGCACTCCGTCCGAGTAGACACGTGCCCGGAACCATGCACACTCCAGCGATCCTCAGAGCACTCCCCCAGAACCTCCACAATCCTTTTCTCAGAATCCACATGGGCTGCAGGGACTACTCATTTGTCCTTGCCAGAATCTGTTTTACTTCCTCCGTGTCCAGCTTTAGATGGCCAGGGGAGAGGTTCCCCCAGCCTGAATGGCGTCAGGTTTCACTGAAGGGAACCCGGGCTGCCCGGAGCCGGAGGGCTGGAAGGCAGTAGTTCTCTCTGGGAGCCAGAGAATGTCATCCTTTGTGGTTACCCTGCCACCCTTCCCACCTCCCTCTCCACATATTCCTCTGCTTTGATCTGGAGCACCAGAACAAGCCTCAGATCCCACCCAAAAGAACCCATGCCGGAAAAACATGGAAGAAATGGAGTGCTGAACAACAGTAGCTTCTGCTTCCTGGCTCATCAAACTTGGGGGCACCATTCCTCAACATCTAAAACTGAATGGCTGTGGCAAGCCTGGTAAACAGTTTCGTTTCATGTGCCAACTGCAATTAATTGGTAGTGTCTTTCTGGAGCACTGTCATGAGAAAGCTTCCGAGGCTGAATTCAATCATCAGAAAGAAGTGTTCTCTACCTTTACTAACTCCATTCACAGATGAGAGATTGGGGGAAAGAGGAAGTTGTAGCCTAGGTTCCATGTAATTGCCATCTTCAACACTGCACCCATTTTCGGTCTAACTGCCAAACATTTGAAGCCTGGCTTTACCACTTACTGGCTGTGTGATCTTGGGCAAGGTACTTAACCTCTCTGAGTCTCAGAAAACCTTATCATGAAGCGGGACTCCTACTTAAAATTATTGTGAAGGTGATAAGTTTTCACATCTGTAAAGCATCAAGACTTCCACCTTGAGACACAGAGGTTGGTCTGCAAGCCTGAAACCAGATGGACACGAGACTGCTCATTGGTCATGACTATGATATGGGGTGGATGGCAGGGCAACGACCATAGCAACGTCCTTACAGAGAAAAGGTTTGCAGTGAGACTCGCCACAAAAGTAGATAGACGCAGAGTGGAAATCAAAGTACACAGAGCTGGGGACAACAGCAACCCATATAACTCCAGGTGGATGGGGAGGAGCTAAGCCCAGGTGTCTCCAAGCTACAACGGACATGGCTATGATGGGTTTTTCACAAGGTTCCCGGAGAATGCCAAGTGCACCTAGAAGACGGGATCACACAGACTGGCCCCAGGCAAAGGAGACGTACCTTAATACTGCCTTTCTCCTAGCCTTTGCCCGTCTCTTCTCACCGCCAGTGTCTCCACAGTCCTGCATCAGCTGGGTTTCCATGACAGGGAAAGACCACTGGCACCAAAGAGAATGAAAGGTTAGGAGCAACATCTCCACTGTTGCTGCCTTTGAACTACACCGATGACTGCGGCCGTCTTCTTCCTCCCTCCTAGTCTTCCAGGCAGTCTCTGTGCCTGCTAAGTAAGGCGCTCTGTTCAAAGGTGCCGTCTTCCCTCTTGCAGGAGAGAGCAGGCCTAGCAAAGGGGCACTCCATGGGCCGCAGAAGGGCAAGGGGCTGGGCGTAGGCTGGATGGCTGAGGAGTTACACAAACAGCTGGGAGCAGTTCAGTCGGGGAGGAGACAAATCACCGAGGGAAAGGGGCATGGAAGACTGACGAGGGGAGCCCTGTGGGGCAGCTCCCAGAGCAGGGCTTCAGCACAAAGAAGAGGCAGGGAAATGGAGCCACCCCTGCATGGGGAAAAGGCTCAGAACAGATACAGGAGCAAAACCAATCACAGCAAAAATGTGCGGCCCCTGTTGGATGGGTCCCTTGATCCAGTAAAGAGCTTTGTGTTTACTGTTTGGTGAAAAAGATGCATCACATACGATGACAGAAATCACCACTTTGTGCTTTTCTGAAGTACTGAAAACAACTATTAACTCACTACTAACTAGAGGAGACACCTGTGTGATTAGCAAAAGTAGGAACTGTGGCCTATTTCAAAATAAATGCAGCTTGAGCACATTGCAAGAAGGTATGAAAACTTATATTATGGAAACATAGTGTCAGGGATATTCTTGAATGGAAACCTGTCCATAAATATGGATTCTGTTGCTTCTTATTCTGAAACCAAATACTGTGTGATGCAGGAGAGACAGGGAGGAAAGGAAGGAGAAAGGGAGTGAGAGATGATCCCTGCATACAAAAGGTTACGTTAGTTGAGGAATTGGAACACAAATACGTGAAACCATTAGTCAATAAAATCCACCCTTCATATCCTGGTGTAATAAGAGGGCAAATTGTGTCACATGAAGCAGAGTCAAAGATCTGAGTAGCTGATGGCTGGGGGCCAATTTGTGGAGAGAGACTTCTCCTAGGTCCTGAAGTTCTGAAGGGCAATCGTGGTGTGAGAATGAGTGACCGCTGGAAGGTCCTCCGTGGCAAGGGTCTGAAGGGTGTTGCTGAGCCCTCAGAATTACCCACAAATGTAGCACTTTTATATATTTTCTGAGGGAGATTGCAAACAAGTTCTTGACCCAAATTAATTAAAGAAGAAATGAATTACAAAAGTAAAGGAAAATATGTGGGTCTGGGGAGAAGAAGGAGGAACGATTACAAGGAACAAAGCATTCTTGTTTCGAAGAAGATGATGTAGAGGGTGAATTTTAGGTGAAACGGGTGGGGGGGTGTGGGGGTGGCAGAGAATAGAAAGTGTGACATAAGAGTGGATTATAAAATATAGTACAGGATTGAGACTTGAGAAGTGGTATGATGAAGTCAGTGTTTATGGAAGCTAAATCTTATCATGGTAAGCAGATGGGTGGACAGGACAGAAGGAAGTTGACACACACAACACCAAGTGGGGCACCTGAATTATAAAAGTTTGTTTCTCCAAAATTCTGGTGTAATAACATTTTCTTGTTGCCGTTACTCATAACCACAACTGCTGGCTAGAAAAGGGGTCCCACTTTCATCAGAGGCCCTGTGATTTTGCTGAGCACCCTAATGGCTTTGGGTCTGTGCACCAGTTAAGCTGTTGTCTTTCAGCTCCAGATCCAGCTGTGCTCTGCTCTGTGGTGCTGGGGCTGCTTGGTGAAGAAACGCATTTCTGCTTGGTTGTCTGCTCTGTGTTAGGTTCCATCAAGAGGGGACTCAAAAGGGAGGCTGCAGGTCTGGGGAGGAGGAGGGAACTCACTCCTTCCTGTCTGTCTCCCGCTCCTGTCCGTCCTCCGCACCCTGGCAACACTACTGCAGTACAAACAGTTCCTTCCCAGAGCAGCGGCTGTACCCAGCTGACAGTTTTTGCAACACTTGCAGAACCAGCTTTGTCATACCCCAGCCTCAGAGACACGAGCATCAGCACAAGTTTGGAGCTCAAGCCCTCAGACCCCTCCTCCACGCTCAGAGACCTCAGCTCCACGAGGTCCACCTTCAAGGTTCTATGTTTTCATAATTCTAAACCCTTTCCTTTATTCTCCCAGTCCTAGAGGTGGTAGCTACTCCCTGCGATGGCTTCCTCTGGGATACCTTAGCGTACTGTCTGCCATTTCAGTTAACTAGTCAGTCACCTTACTCTAGATAGCAATTCTGTCTATTGGATTCTCTCTGTTAAAATCTCTGGTGCGGTTTCTGTCTCCTGACTGGACCTTGGACTCAGAGGTAAACCTGAGAGTTCTGCTAGAAGAGCACTGAATGGATGGGCATCAGACAGGAAGGAGAAAGTGAAGCTCCCACAGCAATCCAGGAGAGAGGCTGCAAGAAGCAGCCAGGGCAGGGGAGGAAAGGGGAGCCGTCAGCCAGGCAACTTAGAGAGGACCTGGAGGACACAGAGAATGGAAGAGCATTTTCAGAACTACCCTGCCTGCCATTCCCTCCTCCATCTTTCCTTCCAAACCTCCAGTAAAGTCTCTTATGTCCATGCATAGGAGAAGCGGTGTTGTGAAGATCAATTGTTAGTCTTAAAGATCGTCTGAGAAATTTAGAGACTGATAAGATGCCAAGTATTGTTAATTTTTATACTTCTAGGGACTGAGCATAACCCTCGTCAGAGTTGTTGAGGAAAAGCTAAATGAGTCTTTGATGAGCAAAGTGAGTTTTTAGTCAGCCTACTCTGCAAAGCAACAATTTCCCAGAAGTCATACAACTTTTCTACTATTGAAAAAAAATTGTTTTCTTATCTTTCTCTGTTCACTTTAAGGCAGAGGAAAAGACGGCACTGTACTGAATTGCTCATCGATATTGGGTCACATTGAAGGAGAATTTTTATTTCTTTCAGTCAGAGATGAAAGACTGTCAAAGAAAAAGAAGCAGAAGAAGAAAAAGAAAGAAAAGAAAAAAAGAAAAACCACCTTTTTAAAAAAATTCTTCCTAAGGATGTTACAGCTCACAAAATGTCTTATAACTTCTTATAGCATCTATTTTACTACTCCAGGAGAGCGTTTATTGGGTTTATTTCTTATGCTATGTCTCAGCTTTAATAAGCAATGTCTTTGAGTTCGTTTATGCCCTCCATACTTTATTATCATCTAGCTGTGTGTCAGGAAGTCCAGGATAGTGGCTTTTGATGAACTGTGATTTAAGGCCAGCACAGAGCAGGGGAGATGGACGACAGATGATTTGGGGCTTTGATGGGCACAGCCTGCCTGGGGGCAAGCTTGTTAGTCTACGAGCTCCTGCTCTCACCCCTCATACTGGTCTTTATGAAGTCATTACTGGCCCCCTGGTACACTACCCTAGGCAAGGCAGGAGAAATTTATAGGAATCAAAGCTTAGAGTAACAGCAACAACAACTTTAAGAGGCCGTTTGTTGAGCCAAATTAAAAAGAAAGCTTTTCTATTTCTTCCTCATTCCTGGAAGTAAGTCTCCATTTTCACTGAGTTAATAAAGACATTCAGGGCAGACAGGATGCTAAGTTCTCTGGTCAGGCTAATGACTATTAGTGCCTAACAATCTATAGCCGTTATTATGTGCCAGGCATTGTGCTAAGCACTTGGTATGTGTTATCTCTCACTTCATCCTCCCAAGAACTCTGAGAACTAGGTATTATTATACACATTGCATAAATGAGGAAATGATGGTTAAGGGTGGAGGAGGTTAAACTTCCCAAGGTGTCTTAGCTACCAAGTAATGTGGCCAGCATTTAACCCAGGTCTGTTAGATTCGGTGGCTTGTGTTCTCACCCACAATGACATAAAGACGATCTGTTCCTGGTTGTATAATTATGTAACCAGTTACATGCTGGCACAGTCTGGTCTTACATTTCACTTAGGAAGCAAAAAAATCTGAGAAGACAAACTCTGTTTGGTGTGGCATACTGAAATCACTGCAAAAATTCAGTTCAAACTGCTGTGTGTTTGACCATGGGGAGGGCATTACCCCCTAAAGAGCAGGGAGGGTAGAACCCCAAAAGACTTCACAGACCCTGCGCTTTGCTTCACCCTACGATGGATCGCTACCTGGACTAGAGTTGCTGCCAATACGAACTGACAAAGTGGATTTTTTAATGATAAAAACCAGCTGGTGAAAAAATGAGAAGCACAGTCATTCATTTAAATAATTTTTATTGAACATCTACTATGTGCCAGAAAGTATGCAAAGAATATAGCAATGAAGAAGACAGACCCCTTGCCTCCACAGAGCTTCCTGCAGGTCAAATACACATGTGGTGGGAGTGGGGATTGGTGAAGCCTTTGTGAGTGAAGCCTTTCTCAATGTATCATTAAAAAAAAAATCTTAAAATGCACCTACACTCTTCCTATGGTTCTCCTCTTTTCTCTTTCCTTTCCTTCCTGAACAATTTTATCTTAAAACTACAAATGGCTTGGAGAGGGGCCATGAGGAGCTGTGGTGGTCCAGGGTGGGCTGTGTGAGCCTGGGAGGGGTGAGGAGGCTGTCCACGCAGGGGCCCCTCTAGCCTGGTGCGAGGAGTCAGAGCCTGAGTGAGGTAAGAAGAACATCCACATGGAGGCAGCAGGGCGAGGGAGGTATCCAGACATAGGGAAAAATAATAAAAACAAAATGTGCTTATTCTTTGATATAGTGGAAGACCATCTAGAAATGTATTTTAAGGAAGTAAATGGCCAACAGAGCTGTGCCAAATATCTACATGCAAAATTGTTGCCCACACAGTTATTTATAATAGCAAAAATTTAAAAACAAATCAAATGACCAACCAGATGACAAATGACAAGAGAGTCCAAACAGATTTACATGTATGGATATTTTTTAAAATGGCAGGGCTGAAACTGAAAATCAGTTGGGAAAGGAAAAGCAATACAGAGACCATTGATTCACCACATGAAAAAAGAAATGAAATTGGATCTCAATCTCACACCATTCACAAAAATCACTTCCTGGTGACCTATAGACTTAAATGTGAAAGACAAAACTTTAAAATGTTAGAAGAAAATAAGAAGAAAGTTCTTTATGGATTCAAACTAAGGAGAAGGGGTTCTTAAGACACAAAAACTCCCAATCTTAAAGAAAAGGACTGATAACTTATATAATATTAAAATTAAGATTTTTTTTCATCCAAAGACCCCACAGTGAGTGAAAACACAGGTCACAAACTGGAAGATAATATTTATGATTTTTATAACTGACAAAAATCTCCTCCAAAAAGTTAAGGGTAAGACAAATGACCCAAGAAACAAACAGGCAAAAGATATGAATAGGTATTCCACAAAGGAGAAAACAAATGAGAAGTATTAATCAGGGAAATGCAAATTAAACCATACAGATGTCCCACTTTACAAACATTTGGTTGGCAAATGTTTTTGTTACCTCTGACAGCAGCTCTTATACACTGCTTGTGGGAGTGTGATTTGGCACAACTAACTGGAAAAGCAATTTGGTTTAATCCTGTCAAGTTGAAGGTGGGCAGTGGAAGAACATCCACCGGGGGGGGGGGGGGGGGGTGGTGGCTCAGAGGCAGCTTGCACAGACACACCAGGAGGCAGGTGTGAGAATGCTCATAGCCATACGGACGGGGTCAAATCGTATCCCCCCAAAAATTCATGTCCTCCCCCAGACATGGGGGAATGTGAACTTATTTGGAAATAAAGTAGTTGCAGACATAATGAAAGTTAAGATGAGGTCATACTGGAAAAGGGTGGGCCCTTAATTCACTATGACTGTTGTCTTTATAAGCAGAGGAGAAAAGGTACAAACATACACAGGGAGAGCCCCATGTGACAATGGAGGCAGAGGCATCATAGGATGAGTCGGCAAGCCAAGGAACACCGAGAATTGCTGGCAACACCAGAGGCTGAGAGAAAGGCGTGGAATACATTCTCCCCTTGAGACTTCAAGGAGAGCAAGCTCTTCAGACAGTTTGATCTTTGTGAAAGAATAAATTGCTGTTGTCTAAAGCCATCCAAATTATAGTAATATATTATGGCTGCCCTAGGAAATTAATACGTTGTATTGTTTATAGCAGCCAGAAAATGGGAATAAACAAACTATAGAATATTCATATAATGGAAAACTACACAGCTGTGAAAATAAAGGAATGAGAGCTCTCCCTGTCAGCATGGAGGGTGACTTCACCCTTTCTTACCACTGATTGAAATTCTGATCACTCTCTAAGACCCATGTCAAGTCCCACCCACCATCATAGCGACCATGTGCTGACTCCTGTTTTGTGCCAGTCATTGTACATGGACTTGTTTACCTCATCCCTACTCTCTACGACAATCCTTTAAGGTAGAAATTACTAGCCTTATTGTGAAAAGAAGGAAAGCACTGTGTTGAGCCATCAAGGGGCTAAGCCTGACTCTGTTGTCCACGCCCCTTCTGTCTGTGGCTCAGATCCATGAAACAGGTCCCCCCCAAAGGGCAGCCAACTGGACAAATAATACCACTTTGGGGTCTGTAGTAATTAACTTGGCTCTCAATAATCTTCAGTTCACTTTATTTTAATCTTTCTGGTATTGCTTTCTAAATGCCTCAGGTCTAATTATAGTCATCCCCCTTATCAACAGGAAATATGTTCCAAGTGGATGCCTGAAACCAAACCCTATATATAATGTTTTATCCTATACATACGTACCTATGATAAAGTTTAATTTATAAATTAGGCACAGTAAGAGATTAACAACAATAACTGATAATAAAATAGAACAATTATAACAATATACTGTAATAAAAGTTATTTGAATCTGCTCTCTCTTTCTCTCTCTCTCTCTCTCTCTCTCTCTCTCTCTCTCTCTCTCTCTCTCTCAAACTATCTTATTGCTCTGTAGTCACCTTTTCACTGAAAGAAAGCACTTGACAGCTTCTCTTTGGCATCCAAATTGCCAGAATCACTACTCTTGTGCTTTGGGGCCATTATTAAGTTAAACAAGGGTAACTTGAACACCAATACTGGGACACCATGACAATCAATCTAATAACGAAGAGGCCTCCTAAGTGACTAATGGAAGGGGAGCATCTACTGCGTGGAGAGGCTGGAGGAAAGGATGATTCACATCCCAGACTAGTCATCATGAGATTTCATCACATGACTCGGAATGGCGTGCAATCTAAATCTTATAAATCATTTATTTCTAGAATCTTCCATTTACAGTTGAACCTTGAACAACACGGGGGTTAGGGGTGCTGATCTCTGCACAGTCAAAAATCCACATTTAACTTTTGACTCTACTACCGGCCAGCCCTTCACATTCGCAGACTCAACCCACCACAGATTGAAACGGTATTTTTCACTCCAGTTGGGAATCTGCTGTTGGGAATGCGAAAATACTGTTTTTGATCCATGGTTGGTTGAATCTGCAGATGTAAAACTTGCAGATTAAATGGGCTAGCTGTATTTATTGAAAAAAAATCCACCTATAGGTGGAGCCACTTGGTTCAAATCTGTGTAGTTCAAGGGTCAACTGTAATATTTTCAGACTGTGGCTGACCGCAGGTAACTGAAACCATGGAAAGTGAGACCGTGGATAAGGGGGGCTATTGTGTTTCATATATCCATCATCTCCATACAAACAGTGTAAGTGCCTCACTCTTCTTCTCTAGCTAACATAAGGATAGAATCCCAGCAAATATTTCTCATTCAGATGTTTATTGAGCTCCTACTATGCCAAGCCCTGTACTCAGTGGCTGAATTGAATCAAACCTACTGGAGCCTGTCACAACTAGTCATTCAGTGAGCAAATGGCCAAAAATGTACAGGAAGTGCTGCTTTATATATGCTTGCTTTCCCATCCTGAGGAAATTCTGTGTGCACAGCTGACCGAAGTTCAAACAGAGTGAGGGGTCTATCCGTTGTGTGAGCAATGATGGGTCCATTCACCATCCGTGGACAGGCTGAGTTTCCATGTTTTCTCTTTGGCATTTCTCTATGTTGTGTGTCCAGCAACAGGGTAGAATTAACAGCTTCTCAGTTGCTGGGGTTTATAGGCTGTGACAGATGCAGAATCAGTAAGCAAACAGATTAATATGTATTAAATTACTGCATTAGTCTTCATTATTTCCAAGTTCAGTACTTGTGTGTACACGTGAAAGTGGCATTTATCCATGACCCTGACCATGGGAGCTGATTAAAACTGAGTCACTCTGAGAATCAGCACAGCAGTAAAAGCCAGCGTCAAAACTGTCTTCCCTCTGTCCTGTCCTCCCTCTCAGGCACCAGCATAATTGTTACTTGATTTAATGGCTCATCAACAACCTACAGCCATCACATGACCCAAAAAGAATTTGGTGGTTTAAGGTTCCAACACTCTTCCATTTTGCTTGTACAAAAGTGAGTTAGAAATCCTTTTCCTCCTGGATTTCTGACAAGACAATTCGGCTACCAAGGCCATCTGACACTACTAAAAGAGTACTTTTCATTGACTACCAAGTTCCAAGCCCTCCTAGGAGTAGCAATGCCCAAAGGCAGGAGCCCTAGCGCAGCAGAGCCCTAGAGCAGGAGGCACAATGGTAATGCGACCCGAAAGCTCGGGAGGAGGCCTCCTTACGTACTTGCTGAGTGGACCAGTGAGTGAGAGAAGTGCCCGCAGTACGGGACACTTCTGAGTGTGCCAGAACCAAAAGCATAAATCTGGACCACCGTAGGATCCAGGCCATCTTGTCTTTCTAGGTGTAAGGCTTTGGAATAAGCGTGAGCTGGGTGTAAATTCTGATACTACCAATGTCTAGTGATATGGACCTTGACACTTTAACTTAACATGCTCAGAGAATCTGTAAAATGGTGATAATAATGCCTGTCTGAATGGATCTTTATGAGGATGGAAAGATAAAATGCATGTAAAGACATGCCCCAGAGTAGATAAGCAATGTAGTTCTTCCTTTCTCATTTTGCATACCCATCACTAAACATCTGGGACATGTAGTGACTTCTGCTGTCTCGAGCTACACCTACTATTAATTCAAACAAGACTTCCTGACTGCAGTCCTTCTTCCTTATTTGCAATGTCCCAAGTGAGTTCTAAGATGACAATCATTTCTTTTGTAAACACGATCTTCTCATCCTTCATAACTTAATGAAAATACCATGAAACTATTTTCAGGCACTATGACATGAAACTCCATGAATTTATTACCTTAAATGTCTCAACGCAAGAAGTGAAAACAGTTCAAAAGCCACATGCATATAATATTTATGCAAAATAATACAATAATTAATTAATCCTAAAGTATACGACCACCGTGTAGTCTTCTTTAGGGCAATTTAGAATTAAAAGGGTACTACCCCTAACTTTGAGGTTTCTCTCACTTGAGTTTATCCTCCTTGCTTGTTACCTAGGACTTATACCACTGGTCTAGAAAAACTGTGAACAGAACATATTGGGTTGAACCCCATAAATTGCTGCTGTTTGGCCATGACCTATTGAAATGGCAATCTCATAAAAGTTTAACCTGATAGAAGCAGGCCAAGGATAAAGGAAGTCAGAAAAGACTCAGAAACTGTGTCTGGGCTGTTCCCCCGCCCAAGGAGACTTCAGTTCCCAAACACAAGGTTGTCACATCATTGGTGACATACACATTGTGTAGGCCTCATCAACTTGACGTTGTTATTTGGGTTCCCTCTCCCCACTAGGAGGGCAGGTGCTCAGCGAACAGATGCATAATTATGACTGCAATAAAAGGCACTGGGGGAGGGGTTAAAACCATTATCTCCACACCCAGACAGGCGGAGGACAGCAGGCTACGTTTGCAAAGTTCTTACAGCCCTCCCCTTTGCGGGCACCATACCCTCTCAGGGAGTTGTCATCCCATCCTGAAGCTAATAACATTAATCATTAGCCAGCTTAGAAAGGTTAATGGGAGGTTTGAGGGAGAGGAATATTTTTATGAAGTTGGAGTTCCTGGGAATCAGGACATAAGAACATAAGAGCTGTGAGTGTGACATCACCATTAACAAGGCCCTCCACACACCTCATTCTACATGCGGGACACTTTGGCACCATGAAGTGCTTCATCCAGCTCTTCAGGGAAGGGCCGGCCGACAGGAACCAGGCATAATTCCAGACCTGCTTCCGACTCCCTTCCTAGGATGCAGTTTTCTCAAAAAGCGTCTTGCAAATTAAAAATGTGTTTGCGTTGTCTTTTATTTGAAAAGAATCAGTCTAAGTAGGCCAGGCAATTTTCTGATTTGGTAATGCAATCAAACAAATAAGGTGATACATAAACTGCTCCCTGTTTGGAAATCTATATGTTAGAAAATTGCTTATTATACTTCTCATTCAATTCTACCTGAAACACAACCTAATTGTAGCAAGTCAGTTCCCTGGGGCCCAGGGGAAGAGGAAAACTGCCCTGTCAAAACTCTCTCAGCCCTGCCAGGTGCCCTGGAGATATGGAGAAGCTGAATATGTCAGATAATATTTATCATGAGTGGTCAATATCGGTGTAGATTTTTTTAAATGAGGTAGTTATCATCTTTGAGAGACCTCTGTGTTTATGTCAGTGTAGCGGGATTCATTTTTCCCTCTCTATAGTCACACTGGGGGTCTTTTGTAGGATGACTTAAAATGGACAAAAGAAACTGAGTATAATCACACTCAAGGCCTTTTTGGGGCAGCAGTCATCCTTGGTAATTGGAAAAGTCTAAAGGCCGTATTGACTAAGCCTGAGCATAGACTGGAGAGTTACTGTCCTTCACACGGACCCTCCTAACAACCCAGGGAGATGAACCCTCAGCTCCATCCAGCGGAATGGGTAGGATCGAAATGGCTGAGAATTCAATAGGAAAGCCAAACACAGGAAGAGACAGAACAACGAGGGGCAATGGGCAGGGGGACTGACTGTGGACCAGAAGGGCTAAAGACACTGGAGGACAATGGAGGGCCCACGGGAGAGGCTCTTGGGGGCCCAGAGAAGCAGAGACCCAACTTCCCACAGAGCAGCAGGTTGGGTATGTTAACTGAGGTAGAGGATTCACTCCCAAGTATCACGCAAAGTGGGCTCTGAATGGATTGCAAGGGACAACTTGAGCCTGAAGTGAAGAGCTGCGTGTGTGTGTGTGTGTTTATCTCCATTTAGAGTCTACTCTTCTAGACCATTTGTTTTGCCCACCCTTCTTGAACCTATGTATACACTTGCTCTGTAAGACTTTCTATTTTGTAATGGACTCCACTGTTGTGCCTTTCCAGTGTCCACGTGCACATTCATTGTTTAATTTATTTAGCACTTATTTAAGAACATTACCATGTGCTAGGTGTTAGGGACTCTAGAGTAAACAGGACAGACAAGCTCTGGCACACATGGACTTTACAAAGAGGAGACCGACAAACAAACAAAAAATGGATGAATTCATTGAGCTTACACCAAGTTCTCTGAATAAGCAAAGTGACGCATTAGAAGGGAACTGGGTGGAAGGAGGGTGTTGGACAGGGTGGTCAAGGACGACTTCTCTGAGGAGGTGACATTAAGGTGACATGTGATTGAGAAAAAGGAACTGCCCATGCCAGAAGCCCAAGGAAGAACCATGTCAGTGAGTGGAACAGAGCTTGTGGAGTTGCCTGAGGGGAAACACAACAGCAGCTAAAGGCCTGCGTGGCTGTCAGGCAGGAACAAGGGAGACACGTGGGGGCCCCATGGCAGAGGGGTGCCATAGAGTCTTCTGGAAATGGAAGACCATGGGTTGTTTGAGGTTCCTTTTCCTAAGTCCATGGGGAGCCAGGGAGAGTACTCAGCAGTGAATGGCATGATCTCACATTTTAAAAGGAACTCTCTGCTGCCCTGTGAGGACTGTTAGGGGACATGTACCAGGGGCCAAGGAGAAAGGAGGGTGACTTGGACTAGAATGATGGCAGCAGAGATGGAGAGAAGGGACAGATTTGAGACCTCTTTGGCACATAAAAAGACTTGCTGACGGAATAGACGTGGAGGAGTGAGAAATATTAAAGGCAGAGGGGAAAAGGTTATCGTGGAGAATATCACACAGCTCACTGAAAACTAAACATTTCAGTTAAATTGTGACATTTCACCTGCATCATGAGAACCTCTAAATACATGTCAAATATGGAACTTAATGGTTTCATGTTTAAGTTTACTCTTAGATAACATGTATCTCATAGAAATCAATGCTGTCTCCTTCAGAGCAGTCACCTTGGATGTCTGTACACTTATTTCAGTTAGAATCAATGCGTTCCCAGAGCTCACCTACCTATAATGACCAAAAAGATTATATTTCCTTAATTATCCAAATTGCCTTACTTTCAGACCCAATGCCATGACTCAAGAGTTATCTTCTCCCTGGTCCATGGACATTTTGGAGAACTACTGAGAGAAGCTGGATGTACCATCCAACTCCCTCAGGAGCCACTTGTTATCCCTCCAGCCACACTGGCGTCAAGCTCTGAAGTCCCCTTAGGAGGGCTAGAAACTGGCTTCTCCAGGCTGCTGGGCACTTCAAGTGCAGGCGCCAGTGAGCACAGCGCAGGGAGACACAGTCAGATCTAACATTTTACTGACACAGTCACAACTCAGGGAAACATTCACATGCTTATTAAAAGTGGTTACTCTACAGATTCATAGCTGCAAAAGCCAACCTCAGGCCTTCCGCCTACCTCTCGGCTACCTTTCACATGCAGGAGCCAGCTCAGCCTCCTCTCAACTAATCTCCCATTCTCTTCCCCACCATGAATCCAGTGCTAGCCCTGCAGCCCCAGACTACAGTGGCAGGCCTGCTGATTTTCACCCAAACATGACTGGCAAAGGGGGCTTCCCCTTCCTATGAGAGGAACCCCCAAACCACCCACCAGCTGCAATGCTCCATGGCCCCAAACACTAATCACAGTAATCAATGGTTCATTTCCATCTACTGGTATGAACACAATGCCTGGGGCTCTAACCCAGCTAGCACTGGCAGAACCTGGTTCAATCTTGCTTTCCAGTCTTTCCCTCAATGTGAAGTACAGAGAGGGTCAGGCTACCTTCTGGGTTTTGCAATATCTTTCAAGAAAAATTTGACAAAATATGCATACACACACACACACACACACACACACACACACACACACACATCGTCCTAGAACAATTTCAGAGACAAATACTAGAATCTAAATCCATATTCAGAGAGGTTACAAGGACAATGTCCTACTAAAACTAGACTCAAGTTATATCAACTAGAACACATCCCATCTCAGGCTGCAATATCTACAGTCAATTGAGGATCCCTTTCCTCACACAAATGACAAACTGAAGTGCTTTTCTGTGAATTTTTCCCAAAATGAAGGAAATCTGCCACAATAGTGAGTTGACTTCTCTGCCTCTGGTAACTTTCAGTAGCGTTTCAAGAACAGTCCCACGGCTTTAAAAAAAAAAAAAATTTTTTTCCACTGGGCATCACTACACAATGATGCAGTCATGGCTCAAAATATTTTGGAAATTCCTCCTTTGGAATTACCTCCAAAGCCAAGAGCACATTCTTTTTAAAATAGTCTCAATGGTTATAAATCATTATACCAAGAAAGTGCATTTGATTTTTTAAATTAACCAGAAATCATTTGAAAATACAGCTAGTGAATATAGATGACCAACTGGGTGGTACTGCTTTGTAGAAAACAAAATGTAACTCTAAATATTAGGCAAGTTTTCTTGTGTGGGTCATAAACTACCTCTAAAGGCCATTCGCTCAACAAATTTTTTTTACAATTTTACTCTGTGCCAGGATAAATTCCTGTATGGGGCACAAACCCAGAAAATAACTAGTGACAGTGTTAAATGGGAATATTTACAACAGTGATGTACACAAAAATCTCAAGATTCTGAGAGAAGTGGTGCATATCACAGTCTGGGGTGGGGGGGGGGAATTTAAAACTATAAAAAGAAATAATCTAGGAGATAAGAGGGGTTGAGCAAAGAGTTTCGAAAAAGGTTTAAGCAAACCAATATCACAGTAATTAGAGATTTCACAATGGCTAATTTGAAGGCCACATTTATTTAGATACAGTCATTCAGATATATTTGTTGAGGCACCTACTCTGTTACTTTATCATCATACTTTGGAATAAAGGAACATGAACTTGATTTCACCCCCGGAGTTAGGGTAATAGAACCAAACAAGACATTACTTTTGCCCGTGGTTCTTGACCTTTTCTTGCCTCATAACACACTTTCAGTTATGATCTTGGGCTTTCTCTGAGCAAAAACCTCTTGGCTGCCATGCACCATAGTTATTTAGGAAATCCCTTATGACTTCCAAAACATGCATATGTTTTTCCTGGAATAATATTGCACACATTTATATGCGACAGCGTTTTCCTTCCCCGTGCATGTTTATGAACCCTGAGTTACTTTGCTTAAAACCAATCCCCCCTGTTTTGTGGTGTTGCAGCAGCTGTTGAAGGGCCCGCACCCTGGCCAGGAAGGGAAGGATCCTAAGTGTTGGCCAGGGACGTGAAGGCACAAAGGCAACATGTGACTGTTCCAGGTGGAGTTCCACGGGGTCCAATGACTTCTTGAATAAGGAGTACCTTGGGGCTCTGGGTGGCAGATTTTACTAGTCAGGCCTCCATTTTTATATCTCCCCTAAAAACCCGAAACACCAATTGCTACTTTAGGGTTTCTCGTGCACAGTGGAAAAGTAGCTCCAAAGCTCTTTCCCAGGAAAATTCAGAAGGAGTAATGAGTTGAGAGATTTCAGCCGTGGCATCGGCATGAATTTGAACTGTCATTTTTTCATCAAAATCATCTCTTGGATTTCTAAAGTAAACACTAAGAAGGAAAAAAAATGAAATAACATAGCAAGTGTGGAAGTCACACCACTCCAGGTCTATGGGGTGAAATGAGTTGATATTTCACCAAGCCAGGTATCTATACTCTTATGAATCAAAAAGCAAGAGAGGTAAAAAGGTATTTTAGTCATATCAAAATTTCACCTCGAGTACCAATGTTTCTTCGACTTGCTCTATAAATATTTTACTACAGCTTTCAAAGTTTATAGGATCCTTAAGACTTGTAAAAAGGTTGAGTAACTGGAAACCAATGACTGATACCTACCACAGGGATCTTGATTTTTTTTTTTTTTGGATTCCATTGAACAGAATGCACAGGATTCCTTGAAAGGACAAACTTCTCTCTCAGTTGCAGTTGTGACTCTGCAGCGAGTAAAGAAAAATAGCTCCCACTTACGAACGCTAGTTGATTTGGACACTCTCTCCACAATGTCAGAACTCAGATCTGGGTCTTCCATGGTTCACACACTTAGAGGTTAAGTATCTGATAGCTGCTGCTTCATCCCAGCAAGATTCCCAGGGGCCTGGATCCTTGATGCCCACATTCCCCAAAGCAGAGAAGGTCCTGTTTCCTGTCCCCCAACCTCATCCTAGTGTATTTGAGGAATGACAGGCCACTGGCTTTATAAGGAAGTATTTCCAAGGGGCCATTCACTAAGCTGTAGGTTTGCATTGTATGCTTGAGAAATATGTCCAAGTGTCTTCTGGTATCCAGTTGTCTAAATTTTATTGCCTTTTGAACTAATTATCCTGATTTCAAAATCCTGTAAAATATATAGTACTATGGTTATCAGTCTAGACAAGATTAATTCATCGGTATTTTTGGGTACATCTGTTCTAACGATTGAATCGCGCGTGTGTGTGTGTGTGCGTGTGTGTGTGTGTGACTTTTCTTCAATAATAAAGAGTGTCTAGATTAAAATTTGGTTCCTAAAGGTATGTGAATTGATCATAGGCAGACATAGAAACCCATACATAAAGCAAACACAGAAGCTGAAGGTTACTGTTCCTTTGGTTCCAAGCTCCTTTAATGCACAGATTCTACCATCACACCTCCATGGTGTAGACGTGCCTTAAACATAATTGAAACTGAAACCAGCATTAACCTGAATCAAATGTAATGAATTAACAGAAAGTAATTACCACATATCAGAGAGACAGTTACCTATTTGGTAGAGCTTTGGTAGAGAAGAGCCATCTTTTGAACCTAAAAACCCCAATACTTACATATATTAGAGGTCGTTTTCACATTAGAAAATAATCCTTCTCTGTACAAAGTTATCATCATGGAATTGCTTTTAAGAAGCAAAGACATTTAAAATGGGATTGTAGTTACAAACACTTGATTTATACACAACTCTTTATGAGTTTTTTGTTACATTAGGAAAGGCATTTCGGAGGATAAAAAATCTTAGCCTTGTTTTGATAAGGAAATTTGATTACTCATTTAGATATATTGGGTCTGGTAGTTATCTGACTTTTGCAAATGCTTCAATTTTCCTCCTTTTCTGCTATTTTAAGATATACGCTTCCTGAAGCTTTGAAATCAAGGCTCTGCTGCATTTTTTAGGTTCTGCTATAATATACAGCATTAAATAGCAGACATGTAGTGATAACGGAAAAAAAATCCAATGCATTCTTGCCAAATCCAGGATGACTTCCTGGAGAAGACGGTCTTTCCATTTTCAATTTCTTATTCTTATTATGTCATGCCTTCCTTTGTATATTTTATCAATGGCCTTTTCTATATTTTGAAAGCTCTGTGCTTATGTTTGACTTCCTTGTTTTATGTGTTGGGGATGGGAGGGAGAAAGAAGGAGAACACATCTCTTGAAGTGTGCCATGTCCGATCATGGAGGTTCTACTCACTCAGTGGCACATGATACTCATGCCTTCCTGAGCTGATTTTTTTTTTTTCTTTTTAATGTAGGCAATTATTTTTGGCTCAATATGCATTTTGATGAGATAAGTAGGACATGAATATTTTCACTTGTTTTTCTGTTTCAAGAAAAAAAAGACACAGCATATTGTGCTGGCAGGCACAGCTTGGCACCAAACTGGATTTGAGGAGGAAGATCTGGGGTAGGTGAGAGAATCACCGCGAAACTTCAGAGCCTGCTGGTCCTTTGGGAAATAGAGTTTCATCTGCTGTCACTTGCCTTCACCTATGTGTCCCTTTTGATAACTGCCTTCCTTTCAGGACTCACTGAATAATAGCTATTGATTTACTGCTTCGAGATCTCACACGCTTCAGACATGAAAATGAGATCTGGCTTGAGGGAAAAGCCACTTCCTGCCTAGAGCAGGTCAGGAGCTGGATCTGCTCAGCGCTGGTTTAACAAGGTAACTAACTTTGCCATTTATCAAAGGGCAGGACCAATCTTGTGAGCCAAAAGCAGAGCAGAAAAACAGATCTTTCTTCTGCAGTTCAGATGTAAAATATTTTCCATGTTTCCAGGAACTTTTTTAAAAAGCCTCCACTTTTCTCCATATCATCGTTGTACAGGAGCTTTCCTAGTTAGAAATACTGATGGGTACAAATTGTGTCTTTTCATAGGGAAGCCAGGCACTTAGGATACATACATCTCACAATTGCAGTTAAAAAGATCACCACCCAGCAGGAACAAGCCTTTGATGAGGCATCCATTTATTATGTTTAGTTGTTTCTCAATAATCATACAACTAGCCTACTCACACAATGGGCTTTATAGTAATGAATTTTCAAAAGAAAGCAAACATTTCCTTTGAGGAGATATTCTCCAATGAATTTGGCATGCCTTCATTTGAAGACTTTCATCTCCAAATAGGCCCCGGTTTCTCTTTTATCTAGCTGCCTGGCTTGTTGAAAATTTCTCTGACACACAAAGGAAAGCCTACAAAATGTCCAGTCTCACCCAAGACTTCAAAAGTACTTACTGAGCCAGATAAAATCTGTCCCCTTTGCATGTTTAGAAAAACCTCACTTCTGAGTCCAGGGCTACTTGGTTAGAACTGAAGATGTTCATGAAAAACCATTTCACTTAGGTACTTGAATGAGTCAAAATGAGAAATGGCTCTTTACTCTGAGGCCTACGGTTTTATTATACAAGGCCATACACCTCACTGAGACCGGTAAAGCCACTCAAACACCAACAGTTCGAAAGATAGAAAATGAGAACACTTTGACAGACCTGGCCGGCTGTGGCATCTCCTAGCTCAAACATCTTCTAAAAATTCCTGGAAAAGGTGAATGTAAGGATTGTAAGACTTCAAAGCACAGTGTTTAGGAAAGGAGCCTACAATCAAAGCTCACTGGAAAAGCACTCTCCAGATTAAAGTAATTCTAGTAATGATCATTCTGATGAAAATCTGCATTTAGGTTTGTGCCATCTTCCCTAGAGCCTGGGTGTTGTTGAAATAGAAGAATATTGGATTTCTGGATTGTGAAGCTAGGCAATAAGATTCTGCTCCGTCGTGATGTCACTAGTCCCTCCATGGTCTAAACTCAATCATTTCCCAGGCTACAGACGGAGCATCTTCATTTATCGACTTAGAAAACATTTGCTTGAAAGCAGATTTGAGGTAAGAGAGCCTTTCAAGCTCTCTTCCATCACCGATGCTACTTTTTGTTGGTCTGTAGTAAGAAGACCGAATCTGAGATCAGAGGTTACAAAAGGATATGAATGCTAGCCTATATAAGAAAGTCTGAACATGAATTATCCCAGAATCGGAAAAGTTAATAAACCAATTAACAAAATTTACTGAGTCTGAGCATTGGCAACCTTCAAAAGAGAAGGATCAAGTTACAGTTTTTTTCAAGATAAAAGAAAAAATTAATTAGTATCATGCACTGAGATATACTTTTTATTGAAAGCTGTTTTGTTTTTTTTTAATTAGTTCAATAAATAGCAGTAGGCAGCCTTTTCCTTAGTTAATTCCCCAGGCTGTAGAATCATTGTAGGAAATTAGCTCTGTTTCAGTCTTTGATCCTTTAAGACCAGGGTTTGCAGCTCTGCTAGACTAGTGTCAGTCATTTGTAAGACCCTAGAAAAGGAAAGCATTAACATTCCTTAAATATGTAAAAATCCACAATGTCAGGAAAGCAAGGTCCCATTTAAGCAAAGAACAAAATTGATCATTACCCCTAAAAGGAGAGATTTACCTCAACTTTGGCCCAGCAAAAAAAAAAAGAGTTCCACTGGGTTTTCTAGGGAAATCTTTGAATCTCCTTTTGTGCCTTATAATCTTTATTTGAAGACACTTAGTCTAACTTTTAATCTAAATATATATCCCAAGTTGTCTAAGCTGCCTCATTAAAGTAAAGTAAATTAAAGTAAAGTAACATCACAATATAAAAAAGTTTTCACAATAAAAATTGTTCCAATCCTGGCTAATTTTAAGCTATGCAATAACAGACATTCTCTTAGAGTTTGCTTAATTTTCTCTTCGTTTGTAGTATTCATTTCACTACCTATTATTTATTTTTTTGATGCTACTTTCAGTAACATCAGAATAATGGTGCTTATTCATGCATTTCTTATTATGTACTTTTCCAGGTACGTAACAATGTGTGCATTATAATAAGTTTAAAAAAGTACCTCCTCATCTTCTTTTTATTTAGTGGAGTTCCCTTGTTTTGCTTAAAATAAGTAGAATACTGTTTCACTTTGAATTGCTTTTCTATGAGGAGATTCTTTTAAACGTAGATAGGTAGATAGATGATGATGATGAAGAAGATAGATAGATAGATAGATAGATAGATAGATAGATAGATAGATAGATAGATAGACTTTAATAGAATTTAACCTGGCAGTTTGGTTCTGACTGGTGCTAACTAAACTTTGAGAATTGACTCATGTCCATGTATGTTATGTGCCATCATGCAGCGACAATGGTTTGCTAAATATATGCTCTACATTAAAGATTTATGATCTACTTTTGTTCCTCTGTACCCCCTAGTTTTCAGCCATATTTCTACACAATCATTCTCTCCTCCCTATGCAGATTCAAAGTCCCATTTCCCAAGTATTCTTCTCAAGGCTCAATAAGTATATCGAATTTCTGCTTCAGCATGTGGGACTATCTCATACAATCTGTAACTCCCAATCTCATATACAATGATATTTTAATTGTGTGTCTTACTTGCAAGATATCTGATCATGTAGTATTAACCAAGTTCCTATATTTACTTTGGAGCAATATTTCTTTCCTGGGGCTCATTTGGCCGGTTTCACATTCTGGTGTAATAATATATCATACACAAACTTAGGGAAGAAATTAGAAAAACAGTCTATTCATAAGAATGATTTAAGAAACCTACTGGGTTGGAAGCATTTCTCCCCCTGTTGAGATCATTTTATTTTTTTTAAAAAAAGATTAATCTGTAAATTATATCCTAGGGGAAAACTTCAAACTGGGTATAGTGAGCACCAAATCTCTATGTACTCTTTATTTGTGTAGCAGCGTATTTCAATGCCTTGTGAAAACCATGCTGTGTCTCGAGATGGAAGATTCTGGAGCAGAAGTCCCTGACTCTCAATGGCTTGTGCCTGCTCAGGATTGGGACCATAGCTACTCTCTCTACTGTAGTTCCATGGACTTAAATTGGACAGAGTATTACTGTTTTTATTCCATGTGTGCCATTCCTGTCTGCTGTCAAATACTCAAGAGAATAATTGTTCCCACAGTATATGGAAACACTCTTTTTGAAAAATCTTTACAAGGAAACTGACATATATCTCTGAGTTTGCAAAAACACAATCCCCATCCCTGAAACTTTGGTTCTCATAAAGGGACTTTTGTACAGGTACCCACTGATTTGTTTACATTGGATTTATGTTGGGTTGCCTAAAAATGGCTGCCTGGAGTGGTTTGCCACAAGGACTTCCTCTCTATCTCCTACTCTTTCCTCTTGTAATTGATGCTAAGGCCTCTTCTGGATCCTTATTCCCAATCTCCTTACTTTGCTCCAGTGTTTGTTCAGGGCAAAACTATTTGTGGTAGACTACATGTGCCATAGGAAAAGAGAGTGTAATGCTTCATAAGAGCTGTCGCGCCTCTCCTCTCCACATCCTTATTCCCATGTCCCATTGTTCCAGTTACCTACTATTGCTGCATAACAAATTACCCCAAAATTTAACAGCATAAAACAACCATTTCTTTATACTCACTAATTTTGTGGGTCAGGATTTTGGTGAGAGTACAATGAAAATTGTATTTGTCTGCTCAGCAATATCCAGGACTTGAACTAGAGAAACTCTACAACTAAGGATGACTCAACAGCTGGGGACTGGAATTTTCTGGAGCCACTTTCACTCACATGTCTGGTGGTTGACACTGGCTATCAGTTGGAACCTCAACCAGAGTTCTTATATGGGCCCTCTCCATGCAGCCTCACAGGGCTTCCTAACAGATTGGCCAGCTCAGAGCTCTCATAGCAAGTGTCCTGATCAACAAAACGAACGCTTCATCACCATTTTCAATCTAGCTGTGAAAGTCACACAGCCTTTATTGGCTACAAGCAAGTCACAAGCCCACCCAGATTTAAGGAGAGAAGATACAGACTCCACCTGTTAATGGGAGTAGTGTCAAAATATTTGCAGTCTTTTTCAAACTACCACACTTACAACCTCATTCCTTAAGGGCAATATTCTTAGTGAAAGTACTAGAGAACTCATCTCTTCATAAGTCCTCTCCATTCCCACATGCACACACACACTAATGGTCTTCACCACAGGACACTCACTTCATGTCTTGTTTTCCTCTGAAATATACTTGTAGTTTTCTCCTTTGTACAAAGTAATAAAATAAAATAAGACAAAATAAAATAAAATAAAATACCCAAGTAACTGTGGCTTAAAAATATTGAACCTGTGGGGAAAGGAAAAACAAGGAAACAATCCAACAGGAAGCCTGCTCTCACAGCCAACTCTTAAACACACACACACACACACACACACACACACACACACGTACACACACACACACACACACACACACACTCCTTCACTCTTGTTTCCAGCAACTATAGAAAAAAATGTTGGAGATTTCCAAGGAACTGTAAATTTACTTCCGGTACAGAAAGCTAGGAAAATAGTACCAAGCGTAGGTTCTGTTTTCACAGTGAGATGAGAAAGACAAATCCTGATGCAAAGCAACAAAAAGTAGCAATCTATAAATGAGCAGAAAGCCAGTCCGCAACCCTTCAGGCAGAGAAGGTGATGGGGAGCCCATCTGCACCAAGAAGGGACCCTAACATTGTGGTAAAAGAGAACTACCACCTCGATCCACTTTAAACATCCCCACCCAATAAAAAGGACCAGCAGCCACAGGATTCCAAGAGGTCAGCATTCAAAATGCAATTTGCTGGCCAGCAATACGTCTACTTTGTAGCTGAAGAAACTGAATCAGCATTTAATCCCAGCCACGTGGCTAGAAAAGGCCAGAGCTGGGTTCCAAATTTAGTCTGCTCAAGACTGGATCTCTTTGTGTGTTTCTTCTCCCTGACAGACTTAGAACTCCTCAGAAATACAGAACCTATATCATTCATTGCCAACTATACAGAACTTAGCACCGTGCCTGGCACAGGGTGGGTGTTCAGCAAATATTACGTTAGTGCAAAAGTAATTGCTGTCTAAAAGGTTAAAAATAATTGCAAAACCACAATTACTTTTGCACCAACTTAATATTTTGAAATAATTGATGAACAAGCAAATGTAGTTAAGTCCCAATATATTAACCTCTGTGGCTCAGAGAGTAACAGAACTGAAATGCAGGTTCCAGCACAGTCTTGCTGTCTCTACAAAGTCCAAGTAGGTGAATCTGCCTCTCTTCCACCATTGCAAACATTCATGAGCGATGTTTAGATGACAATAAAACATTTCACTCCTTTAGTCCCAGAGAGATTAGAAGGTCTTCATCTTTTTGGTCTGGGAGAGCTTTATCAAAATGTAACTCTGAGATTCACAAAGACATTATGGGAACCTCTTCACAAATTCATTCATTTGTTTTTTTCTTCACTAAACAAAGATTATTGCATTCCTTCTATGTGCCAGGTACGGTGACATGAACTGGGACTATAATGGGAAAAATAAGGACAACGAAATAATAGAAGGGCTCATTTTCTAACTATCTACATTAACTTATCCCGTCTCTGGCATTAAGACTATTAATAGTCTAGATTATAAAACATGCAGCAATTGAAAAATCAAATTTTATTTCTTTAACCTGCAAATTGAGTCATCCTCTAAGTTAAAAAAGACATCTTTCTTCACCATATTATCTCAGAGGCCATGTAGCAGCTGCTCTTCTGTGCTGTTAGATAATAGTGAAATTGAGGGAAACATAAACAAAATTCCCCAATACATATCCATATTCAATTTATTTTGCATTCATATTCAATTCATTTAATAGCCCCTGTGCTATTGATGCCAGCAGTCTAATTTCTTTTCACCTGGTTACAATTTAAAGCCCACCAAGAGATGGATGGCATCATTTGGAAAATAGAATAAACAATATACTATATATTTTTCCCCAATCCTATAATGACACAATTGGCTGAAGGCTTTTTAAGAATTAACTCTACAGTGAGAGTTAAAGTAAATGGGAGTTTTCCTATTTTAAAAGATTTTCCATCACAGTGTCTTTAACACACATAAAGTCCCAATTCAAATTTCTGCGTTTTAGCTACCTCATAAATAGTATTATCGTCATCAATATAGCATAAATATAATGATATTGATAACAATGATTATTTGAATATCAATACATAATGTTGAGTAAATAGATTTCCTCTCTCATTTATTCAGGAACTTGACAGTCACATTTTGAACTCACGCGCATGTCTAACTGGTCTGAGTATATGGGGAAAATATCTAATGCATCAGTGTGTCCATAGAGCTTTATCATAGCTCATGTGAATATACATGTAAACACATTAACATATGTATATAAAGAGATAGATCTTGCTTAAAACCACTTTGAGAATATTAGTATATATGTTGCAATATTTGGTAAAGTACACTATACATCAATCCACATACATTTCGAGTTGGATAAAATTCTAAAGATTATCTAATGAATGGTACCAATTTACAGGTGAGGCAGCGAAGCCCACAGAAATTAAACAATTTCTACGAAGTTTCTCCTTATCTGCTGCTCTTCCCACCCCTCCATGTCTCTTTACAAATGTATATTTTCATTAAGTGCAGATAAAAGATAAAGTTCACACTGAATTTAATCACAGGTATACAGGGAATGGTGTTCTTCTAGCACTGAGTAACTTTGGCTTCACTCTCCGTAATAGTAAATTTCCCCAAATATAAAGTCAGTGTTAAGGTTAAAATGATCACGTATCAAACTTCCTTCCAGTGTTGAGGGAGTGCAAAGCATTCTCCATTTTGAGAATCCTCAAAGGTTACTAAGGATTATTCAGGTGTACAGCAGATGGGGCTTACAACCTACAGACTTTATTGCCTTCCCTGAGCTGCATCAAGAATTTGCCATCCTATCAGCCAAGTACCAGGCAACCAGGCTCAAAAGATGAGCCTCATAGATTCGGTATCAATCTGGAAAACTCCAGTGTGAATTGGAAGCCAAGTTCACTTAGTTTCCTTTACAGATGTGTCAGCTCCACTCAGTAACCACCTGTCTTCTCTGCCAAGAAGGAGAAGAAACTGCTTTGTTTCATTCACTTCATCACATAAAACCACTTGATGGGCTTGACAGCTGCTTTGCTAATTACAGGACAAACATCTCAGCATGAGAATTGTTGCATCAACAGATCCTGGAACAATCCAGCAATTGTTTGGGGAAAGCTTGGGCACTTGGGAGTGAGCATTTTCATGTCAATTATCCCCACTGGTTGTCATGAGTTGGAGCTGCTCTAGTGGAACGAAGGGAACAAAGTAATGAGACCTGTGCACAGCTGACTGGCTCTGAAGAACATTCTAGTTGTACCTCTGTTTCCATCTGTTGAAGATACAATGAGAGGGGTAAGTGTCCCACAAACCCCTGCTCCAGGAAAACACTCACTATCTCCCATTGTGGAGTTTAGCATTCACGTGAAAAAGGTTTGTTCTCTATAGAAAGGTAATATATTTCCAACCCAGTATACGTGTTTGGGGATCGGTCATTTTTGAAGCAATAACAAAAAGATTTCAAAAACCAAATTAACTGTTATTCTTGTAATTATTTTTTGAAGGGAGAGAAATAGGCAAAAAGGGAAGGGAAAGAGAGAAACAATACATTCATTTTCTTGGTGGATGTGGAGTTCTGATGTTTGAAAGGAAAACAAAATAACAACAGAAAAGGAAAGGATAGTGGAGAGTGCCATCAGTCTACCAAAATCAACTGCCACTTCTTCCTGAGCACAAGTCCAGACTACATTTCCCAGTCACACTGGCAGTCAGGTGACATGGTCCAATGGACTGTGAGCAGAGGGAGGAGTTAGACTTCTGCTCCCAGACCTTCAGGGAGTAGGCATGCCTCCTCCATACTTTTGTCCGCTCCTCACAAGTTGAAACTTGGACATGCCTATAACCAGCTTCAACAACGCACGGGATGATTCCTCCAGGGAACAAGGACGGAAGAGGACAGAGTGAAGACTTGGAAGGAATCTATGTCCTTAAATAGATGTGCAACAGAGAAGACTGCATCTGGAACATTCACCTTGGAATGTCATATGAAATAAATAAACTTCTTCGTCTTTTAAACCATTGTGCTGTTGGATCTCTTTGAATAGCAACTTAGCCTTTTGCCCTAACTAATATATAAATGATTCTCAGCAGAGATCAAAAGGGGATTTCCCAGGTCCCACCCCCTTCTTTATCATTTCTAATATATCACTTATTAGCTCAAAGAAAGCCACACCTTTACCAAGACTGTGGGCAATGGTTCCTCCAGCCTCCAAAATCTTTCCTCAGGAAAGCAGCTCACTCTTAGCAACAACGAAGTCCCCAGCGCTTTTTTTTGTTTGCTGCTCTCATCTTACGGCTGCAGCCAAGGGTTCTCAGGCTGTGGTCAGGAGTAACTTTGCTTCCAAGCGAGGAAATCCAGCCCATGGTCCAAGGAGTCTATGTCTCCGACCAAGAGGCCAGCAAGCAGTTGTGAATGAAATATGTGGAAACTGCTAGAACACTTATAGCTTTTAGACTCACAGACAAGAAAATAATCACTTTTACAAATTAGATCATAAATACCCTAAAGGGAATTCGGTACACATGATTATTTACAGAATGAAGTATACCATACTGCCCAGAGACAGGCAATGAGTTTAACAACCATGCCGAAGATGATTTTTATCTTTGATTTTAAAAAGTGATAGATCAAACAGCATGATATGTTTGGATTGTAAATGGATTAACATGAAGGACTATATTACTATACAACTTATTAATTAATATATAAATACCTCTTACCTTCCAATATGTCCCACTAGTGATGGAAATATTCTATCTCTGCACTGACCAACATGATAGCCATCAGCCACAGGTGACAAATAAGCCCTTGACATGTGGCTGGTGCAAATGAGGTCCTGGATTTTTAATTATATTTAATTTAACAAACTTACATTTGAATAGCCATGTGTAGCTAGTGGCTACTGTATTAGAGGTCACAGAAAATGTTGACACAGTTTTTCTGTAAAAGGCCAGATAATAACTATTTTAGGCCTCGAGTGCCCTGTGGTCACTCTCACAACTACTCCTCAGTCTTCATTTGAAGTATAACAGCACCCATAGATCATATATAAACTACTGGGCATGGTTCCGTTCCCATCAAAGTCAAGTTTAGTCAATCAGACTCACTGACAAATTTATAAAGACTTTCCATGATGTTTTCGGCTACGAAGGCTGAGAAGTAAATTCACATCCAAGGGTTAAGCGACAATCAATTTCAGTATCTCGATTTTTTCTTCTTCTTTAGTAAGGACCCAGGGAAAGAAGTGCTTAACCTAGAAGAGTTCCTCTCAAATTTCAGCATTTCAGACCTTATGTAACTTGGAAAAAGAAATGTGGGGGCGGAATGTCTTTCCTTCCCTGTGACCCCACAAACTACGTTCCAGAATGGGGCAGCCCCTTTCTCTCCCTTCTTGCCAGGCCCTGCTCTCAGCCCTAGGCGTTGTCATGACACGCAGAGGCTGTCTGTTCCTGTCAAACCTCTATCCCTAAACAGTCCAGAAGTGACTCAAAAAATGCCCTGGCCAGTTTATCTGACAGAACCAAAACTGTCCTTTCAGAACTCATTTCTCATGTCACCTTTAATTGGTGCCAAGACTTGAAAATTTCAAATGTAGATCAATCAAAGCCTTTTTAGCACATGGTAAAAGCAAATCAATATACTCAATTTCCCAGGGTCTCAGAGAAGCCATGTTTCGTTTTTCAATTTTACCTCAAAAGCCATCACTGGTGAATACAGGACACACTGTATCCTGCACATTAGGTCTCAGTAGGAAAGAAAAATTGAAAAGAAAGAGGGTTTCAGAGCCGAAGAGCCACAGAAAAATGGGCTCAATAATGAAGAATCAAGAAGTCTCAAAAAAAAAAAAAAAATGCTTTGCCCAGACTTTTGGTTCAATATTAATTAAAGAAGCATTTCATGTTAGCCCACATTTTGCACCCCGACACATTGTGCTGGGCTTCAGGGAAAGGCCTTTCCCCTGCTTGAGAGTGGTGGAGATAATTGTAGCCTGGAGAATAAATGCTGATCATTAGAAAAGGCGCATAGCGTCCTCAAAATCATAACATGAACAGTTTCCTTTTGTGGTCATTTTGGAGGCAAATGGGTCTTTCCATGCAGTTATAATATTGTCAATGTTAAATAGAAAATATTCACATACCCATGACACTGAGACATTAAAACACAAAGTTAGTGGAGGCAACTATATACATAGCTGCCTTTTCTCTAGAATGCTGCATTGCCTCCTAAACTTTAGCATTAAGAGCTGTCAGCAAAGCATTGCCTGATGGTGTGCTTCTCAGACCCCATGCAGAGGAAAGAGCTTGGGGAAGCCAGAACAGTTTAAATGAGGAACTGCAGAAGTGTCTGCTTCCTCTGGTTGTCTCCTACTTCATTACCTCCCTTTCTCAGTACCTCTTACCTTCCGTCCGATAGGTCCCACTAGTAGGAGCAAAAGTGTGTGCTAGCACCAATGCTCCAAGCCTCATACCACCTCAGTCAGCAGAGCAACTGCCAGGATCTGCCACATAGCTAATTGGTAGGTATGTCCCGTGAGAATGACCCGACGCCACAGTGTTGACCCAGCCAGGTGACACTAGAAGCCAATGATGGAACTCTCCACAGTGAGTCAACAGGTAGAGGTAGCACGGAGGAAATAGGGACAAAAAGAACTCCCAAAGACACCACATTCATCTAACATTTTGGCAAAGAGAAAAAACACACACATTAAAAAAAAGAAAGAAAGAAAGAAAGGGAAAGCACAGGAGAAGAACTCCAGGCCCCAAGGAGGCCTGATTGCTCTCCTGTTCCCTTCAAGCTCCACCTTAAGCCCCGTGCCCCACACCTGCCTTGGGAGCCATCTCAGAGTGTGGTCACCAATGGAGTTCCCCTATCAGAGGGCCTTCTTTGTCAACAACATTCACAGAGGTTTGGAACACAGGGTAAAAATCATGCCACCTCTCTCCGTGGGTTAGAAAGGCACTGGGGATCTGTCCCACTCGGATAATCACAGCTCAAGGGCCTCTCCAGTTCAGTCACAATGGGATCAACCACATTCGGTAAGAATAGCAACAAAACATTTCCTTGGGCCCCCTGGCCAGGAGAAACACATTGGCCGCCTTAGGTCCCACAGGGGCCAGTTCAGGCTGCTGGCAACCCTCAGGGGCTGCCTTGGGCAGAAGAGCCACATGGGCTCCAAATCCAAAGTGTGTGCGGAGAGAGAAAGCCCTGTAAATCCAGACCTGAACTGTTCAGCTCTAGATACACTCAATTGCCACCAAAACTAAAACCTATCAAAGACTTTTACTTTTATTTAGGGTTTGCAATATGTTATAATCCCCACAAACTCTCCCATTGCCCTCACTCCCTCACCCCGAAGTCCCCCCAAAACCTAGCCACTGACTAAAAGAACTTTGGTCTCCTTCTTTGGTAACTGCTCCCCAAGTTCTGGCTCAGAAATTCAGGTCACCATAGTGGAATGGAACAGCCATGAATTTGAATGGAGATGATCTGAGTTCTAGTCCATCATTAGGAGACATTTAGCCACTCAGTTTCCTTATGTAAATTAAGTGATAGCTGAAAGAACACCCAGCTCTCAAATTCTATGACTTTCTAAAAATTGGCCAAATCTAGGACTCTAGAATGCATTTTACAGAGACTGGCAAAGCCCTGAGGAGTAGAATACAAGCAAATAAAACTGTCCTGGTTAAGAAAGAGGAGAAATGGCCAAATTTGCTAATTTGTAGTAAGTTATTAATATTAGTATTAGTGATAATTAAAGATACTACTGAAAATCCGGGGCCTCAACAAGGAGCTTTAGATACATTAAAGAATAGGCTATAAAGGTTTCTGGCTAACACAGATCTATAATGTACAGGAGTTCAGATATCCTTTGTATTGACATAAGAAAAAGTGCCTTAGGGAACTGTTTAGTAAGTGGTCCAGCCAGTGTGAAAAATTGTTATTTCAATGAGAGAAAAATTTAGTGGAAGTTGAAAATTTAGAGACTTTTTGATGTGAGGATTCGGATCGGAGCGAAAAGATCATTCTCTATGGAAATAGAATCCAAGGAAACCATTGTACGCATATTTTTCAGTGAAATCACAGGTAGCAATCCACCAATGCTGCCACTGAACCATCCACAAACTGGATGAGAAAGTTCAGCAACCCTTTTTCCTTGCATAATATAAAATAAAAATAAAATATACATATAATACAAGAGGGTTTTTCTCCTTAGAAAGTTCAAACAGGGAAAGTGTCACAGTGTTTAGGGTAGAACCAAAGCTGGCACACTGGAGGAAATTCCTTCTGAGGTCATTTTCTCCTCCAAGCAGAAGAAATCAGTGACCTCTGGCCAAGGGCAGGGCCTCACCCTCCTTGTGGCCATGTTCTGGTCCCATGTTGGGTCAGATGTGCTCTACCATCTTATGATGGGCATTAGGAGGCAAGAATTTTTTTTTCTTAATCAAACACCACCTGTACAGACAATTTTCTAAAGTTCTAAGTGAATTTCTCTTATGTTGGAGGACCAGAAAAGGTAAAGTAATCAGTATACTAGGAATCGCACTATAGAACGTTAGCATGATTTTATCCTCTTACAAACACCGAGAAGTTGCATAGGAGATTTACACAAGGATGCTTTTAGCAGTGCTTTTGTTTTTGCATAAAATAAGTCTAATCGCCAGAAGAAGGGAAATGATTCAATATTCTAAGGTATATCCATAACATGGGATACTATGCAACCATTTTGTAAAAAATAAGCCCAAATTTTGTATTGAACTAGAAAAAATCTCTAAAATACATTGTTATACTAAAAAAAAAAGTTATAGATTAAGACATACAATGTGATATTATTTGTATTTTTTAAATCCTACAAAAGGAAATCATGTTATCTATATGACAAATGCATAAAAACGAAGATCTGGAAAACTCATAATAGTCGCTTCTGAGAGGGGGACTGATAAGAGATGAGCGGTCAAGGGGCATTTCAATTGCACTATAAAATGTTTCCAGCTGGAATATATATTGTGTTACATATGACAAAATGATTACGATCAGGGACTTTGAGGCAAGATCTGCTTGTTTAAAATTTCAGCCTCACTAACTTAGTAACTGAGGTAAATTATGTAACCGCTTTTAACCTCAGTTTCCTTATCTGTAAAATTGGGAAAATAATAGTTCCTAACTTACAGAGTTGTTGTAAGAATTAAATACACGCACACAGACACCCACACACACACACTACAGTGCTTAACACAAATTAAATGCTCACTGAATGTTTGCTATTATTATTACGACCATTTCTAATATTAGACTTAAGGCAGTATGATAAGGGGAGTGCATCAACAGTGATTGGAACCTCACTCCACTTACTGGAAATGAGCAAATGAGAGATAAGTTCGCACTTATGAGGTAGCAGTCTTGAGATGGATGGCTCTGAGAGGAACAGGTCTCCTCTGAATCAGAATTGAAAGATGTGAGAGAGGAGAGTGGAGGCCTGGAAAACACAAAGAAAGTGGAACCGCAAGCAAGGAATCAGGTCACTTTGATGCATATCTTGAACACTCACATGAAGTTCTGAAGGCCAACTCAACACTGAAAACTTTTCTTATAAGACCAAACAAAGGATGCAAATCATGGACACCTAGAACAGGCAGGTCATGACCCAAGGGGACTGGACTTCCCAAGTCCTGAGCCTGCTCCACCATGGGGAGGAATATCCAGGTCCTGAGAGCAGGAAAAGGTGGGAAATGGGGCTGAGTTGGGATTTTTCCTTCTTTCATCTTATAAATAGGCCTCATTTCTTTATTCAAGAACCTGGAGTTCAGCATGCTTAATTTGATTGAATAAATTAATCCTTACTATCTCAAACTAATCCAGGAGCTATTACGTAACAAAAGCATTTAGTTTAATATATGTACACCACACACACACACACACACACACACACACACACACATACACACATACACGTCACATCACAGGACCACAATCTTTTCAAGCTATCAATTATAATCATTAGAAACAAAAAATTCAGAATTAGTTCTTAACACAAGCTGAATGATTTCAAGGCAATTTAGAGATGTAATATACAGTTTGATTATTTATCAAACTTCTTGTTATTCTTTTTAAAAGAAAGGAGAAAAAGCTCTCATGAGGCAGTACTCTCCTTAGTCACTCTTAAACTTTAGATTTTTTTTTTAAAGTCTCCAGACCACCAGGGGCCAAGAGCCTACTTAAATCAAATGTTAAGTGCTAGAAGAGGTTTAAACTAACTACTTATTAACTAAATTGTTAACAGGGGATAAGATCTCATTTAAAGAGGTAGTACTTTACTATTTGAGTACAAACAAAGAAATGCTGCAATACCTCCACCATATTTGCTTTCTGGGAAAACAATAAGTGAATATTTATTTACTGATAGAATTAAGTTCTCTGAGCAACAACTTATCCAGTCTCAGGGAAATTTCCTAATAACAAAGGATTTATCATTTGTTTTGTATTTACTATGTACTATAATCAGTTTTCAAAGAATAAGAGGCTTGAGGACCATTTGACTAAACTTTTTCAGAAGAGTTCAATGCACACAAACTGTTCATTAACAAAGCCAGAAATATCCCTTGAGGTGAAATTTAGATTCCTGAAATGTGATTTTTATTATATTCGGAGCCAAAGCACAGTATGAATACATATCAGATTATAATAGGCAGATATGATTTGAAATTCAATTATGGCAAGTACTTGAATTTCAACAGTTCATGGGTACACTCTTCAATAATATATCAAATGAATAAGATGACGACAACTGGAATCATGTTATTATCAGAATAAGATATCTAAGGAATATTTTACTCTAACTGGAAGTTTCTATGGAAGATTAATTATTCTGAATTTAAATAATTCTTGAGATAATTTTTAAAGAAAGCATGAACCTATGATGAAGGCTAGTTTATAGTTCCCATCCAGAGTTGATGTTTATCCAACACTCCTTTATACAACAGAGAAGGGATATGGCCAGGCAATTTTTTTCAAGGAGTCTGCGTTTCATAATGGAAAACAAGACAAACAGACTGATAGATGTACAATGATGCAGAGCTGAACGATACCCACTGTATACACAGAAATCCCATCCCTGCCTTGAGCACAGTGAGGGATGACAAACCTGTAAGAACTGTCCAGAAACTTACAATATTTCTCCAAAAACAAAACAGACACATGAGATAACTATGTTTATGATAACTAAATAACAATACATCAACAACACTTTGGGGACCCTGGGGGCTTGGAGGAAGTGAAAATTCACAGAAGGTTTGTGTCTGGGCAGAAGGTTTGTGTCAGGCATAGTTATGGTGGCTATTGATGAGAAGAGTAATCCTTTTTCTGTTTCAAATATTTATACCACTCTTTTTTCATAGGTGAAAAACAAGAATTCTAGTATATAAGTCAAAAAGTTATTAAACATTTTATGGGAGACCAAATCCAAGAAGACATTCCCTCAGTATCTCAGTCTTACAAGCAAAATAAATTATAAGCTGAACATCTTCTAGTGCACAAGTGAATAAAACTGGAAAATATTCATAGAACAGTTCAGATTATAAGTTAAGTTTTCCATTTTTTTCTGTTTTCTTTTTGTCTTAAATTAAAAATGTTTAGTTGTGTAATATCTCAACAATTCAGAAAAAATAGAGAAGAATGTCAATTGTCAATGGATTTTTCCACTGGTTCTCAGAAATATTAACCTTAATTATCTCTCCGTTATCTCTCTTTTTTAAGAAATGAAACATTTTACTGACAACTGAAGCACCCCATTTCATTCCTCAATCTCCATCACCAGAGACAGAAAATAACTTGACTGTTTCATATTTTGCAAAGACATAAAACTTTAAGCAATATGTAGTAATATTTGTACATCTTTAAACATACAAATGTGGTAAATTACATTAAAAGATTTGCTAATGTAAGCCATCCTGAAAAATTGGGATAAATACGAATTGGCAAAAATGGACTTTTAAAATATTTTGATAGATTTGGTATGCTGATATTTTATTTCAGATCATTGCACTCATATTCATAATTGACAATGGCCTATAATTTTGCTTTGCTTTACCTTGTACAGTTCTATTATCAAGGTTATACATATAAGATGATTTGGGGAGTTGTCCTTTTTCTATTTTTTAAAAAAGTTTATACAAACTGGTGCTTACCTGTTATTTGAAGATTTTGTAGTCTTCGCTGTGTCTGGCTTGTTTTCTGGAGAGGGGAGGGGGCAAAGGGAAAGCTGTAGATTATTAACTGGATTCACTTTTTTGTGTTTATATGTATATTCAGTCTTTCTGTTTCATTAATTTTTTATAATTGATTTTTTTTTTTTTTTTTTAGGAAATTGTCCAAATTCTCTAGGTTTCCCAACATTGTCAGGAACTTACCTATAATAGTCTCTGAGAGGTTTTTAAATCTCCATCTGCAGTTATGTCCTATTTTTCTTCCATGACTTCCATACCTTCCCTTCTCTGGTCATTGGACATTCTCGCCAGAGACTCCTTTATCATTCTTTTCAAGGAATAAGCTTTTAGTTTGGTTGACACTCTGTATTATTACTTTGTTTTCTAGCTCATTAATTGCTATCCTTATCTTTATGATTTCCTTCCTTCTGCTTTCTTTTGCTTGCTCTGTGGATGTTCTTTTTTTTTTTTCATTGTACTGTGTTGAGGACTTAGCTCATGAGTTTTCAGTTTCTCGCGTTTTCTAATATATGCAATTATGATTATAAATATTCATTCAAAGTGTTATCTAGGCTGCACTCAACAGGGGTTTTTCCTGTTTGATTTTAATTATTTCAAAACATATATTATTCTTTCTTTTGTTCTTATAGTTTTTCACTTTTATTAATGAGAATTTCAAACACAAAGCAAATAATGCTTCATATTGAATATTTCTGGAATGTTCCTAGTTCAATATGCAAATGGCCTTTCTAATAATGCTTTGGATAATAATGTTGCCTGGTTATTTTCACTCTAGAAATCCTTGTGCATTTCTTATTTATTCTCCTTAAAGACAAAAATTATACCTTAAATAACTTGTCTTGTACATAGTGAGTGCTCAACAAAATCTGAATTAATATTTTTAATTCCATATGACCATATTAGAAGCAGCCATTTTGCCAAGATGCAGCCTTACCTTCATAGACAGTTAAAAATAATTTTTAAAATACAATTAGCATTTTTATCACTTCAGTTCCCATATTTGAACTTTCACTAAAGTTCAGGGTAGTTGAACAAACACCATTTGAGGAGCTATAAATAAACGAGCTGCCTATGGAACTCCAGTCCTACTTTTTCCTCTTTCCCTGCCACTGCTTCCTGTCCTCCTGCTTCCTTTCCAAAGGGTTCAGTGTGTGTGCTCCCAGGGCATAAGCCATCCAAGCCGCATCAGCCGCACTGCTGAGCCCAAGAAAAGCACCACTAAGCTTCCACAGGAAAAGCAAGTTGTTGCCACCCGAAGGAAAGATTCCATCTCTTTCAGACTCCACCACCGCTGGCTCAACTGCTTCTAAGAATAGCTGAACTGTGGGGGAAAAAAAAAATACTGGCACCAGACACTGGTCTTTAATTGTCTCCAGGCTTTAAAATAGAAACAAGCTGAAGCGGAAGTGCCCCTGGAAACCTTCTCCAGGCCTCACTCAGTGTGGACCCAGAGACACTGGCTCCAGCGGGCAAATCCTGCGCGATGGCGTCACCACGCAGCATGTGTTTCCAGGGCAGGATGGACACTCCCAAAGTCCAGGCCCAGATTCCCTGGGCAGGTCTCCCAGAGGCCAGGTCTTGCCCTGAGGATTCTCAGAGGTTCTTGCTGGGCTTCTGCAAGGGAGAGCCCAGTGGATGTAAGGGATTTCCCCTCCCCAAAGTTATAGTTGTTTGCCAAATGCTTTTCTTTCCATTCATTTCCATAAATTTAACTTATTGGTTCCTAAGAACCAAAATCTCCAAGGAGATTTTGCACATAGCTCCTTGTCCTCAAAAAACCACATCAGCCTGACGACCAGGGCGGCCTCTCAGCCTAGAGGTGCATGTGTGGTGGACAGACTAGCCTCCATACATAGGTTGGCTAGCCCTCCACAGGGGTGCAGGATGAAGAACACTCCTTAGTTTCAGCAGACAACACAATTGTGGGGTTTTTATAATAAGAATGCAACATTAGTGTGAATACTGGGTATCTTACCGGAAACAAGTTCCCAAACTTTGAAGATTGCTTCTGAATGAAAAATTCTGCCTACATGAAAGTTCATAAAAGTTCAAAGAATCCAGTTCTAGTCTCCATCCATTCAAATATCTCTTGCCTATTAGTTAATCATTTAGTGAAAATTAAGGGGTTTTTTTCCTGCAAAATTTCTAGTATTTATGAAATTACTCTTAGAGGGAAGTATAAAATAAACCAACACTCAAACTTCTCACCCCAATTCCTAGACAAACACACTATATAAAAGAGGTTGTGAAGTCTGGGGCTCCCAGAAACCAAGTGCTAATTCCTGATGGGATTATTACAAAGTGGTTAATTGTTGACCCAGCAAGAAAAAAGAAAGGAAAGGAAAGAATACTAATTTCTTTTTTTTCCTATGCATAGTATTCTATAATGTCTTATGGGGGTGGGGGATACCCAATTCAAAATAGTGGAACTTAACAACGTGATTGTCAAGTCCCATGTGGCCCCAAACTATAACAGCATGTTCCTTCCAACCCAAACTCTAGTTTAAGACCCTGTTGAATATAGTTGAATTGAAAGAATGCTGTTTTAGAAACACACAGAACCAAAGAAACCTAGTACCAAAGGGACACAGACATGAATGGGGATAGCTCACCCAGATGGAGGAGGCTTTAAATTGCGGGTCTCTCAGGGACCTTGTCTTTCCTTACACCCAGCAGCATAGATGGAAATTTATCATCCTCCACCCCACCCCCAACACAATTCTCACTGTGAGCCTTATCGGCCCAAACCAGGTTACTAAAGCCAGAGCAGAGATTGATTGTCCTTGCCCAAGGTCAGCAGTCAAACATAAACTATACTTGGCCACATGCTCAGCTGTTCCCATCTCAGAAATCCTAGAACATTTAGTTGCACATAGTGGGGGACTGTATAAATGTTGAATTGAACGGAATCACTGTTCTCAGCGGATCTCCACAGCTCACCTAGTTCCTAATATCCAGGAGATACCTAATACCAATCGCCACCCATCACTTGGACCTTCTCTTGCCCATGTTTGCTATCAAGGCTTAAATCTCAGGACAGCAGCTCAGCTCACCTTTCAGACCCTGAAGTTGCCTATGTTCTCCACTCAGACACCTCAGAAAGACCTTGGCTTTGACTCAAGACTCACCTATCTCCACCATCTGACATCGCTTGATCTAGCCACAGCTACAAATACACAGCTGTGACTTTTAGAAGTGAGATCAAGGTGGGGAAGGATGATGAAGCAAGAGGAAGGAACTAATATTTGTTTTTCTCCCTGCTATGTGCCTGGCTCTCTGCCCAGTCCTTACACATGCCACCTCTTTTCATTCTATTCCTAAAAACACCAGAGAAGAAGATGATACTTCCACTCTCTGAGACTTTGGGTCAGGAAATAACTCATACCCCAAGATCCCAAGTGTTTTCACAAATGGAAACATTGAACCATTCCCTTAAATTACTGATTTTTAATTTCAGGTCTGAGAATTGATGAATATCCATAATGAAACTTTTACCCAACTACAACAAAAATGAGAAAAATAAAAACAATGAAATATGTTTTCATTAGGCTGAAATATTCTATTTAAAGAACTATCCTTTGTTTTGAGACCATAGTAGAACTGTATCTTATAATGGAGTAGTATTTTCTTACAGCAAAAATTGCATGTAGTCAAAATTACCCTTCAAAATTCCTTAAGAAGATACCAAAATGAGGTCTGATATACTATTTCTTTCTTTTTTTTTTTTAGGTTCCTTTTTATTATTGAAATTTATTGCGGTGACAATGGTCAACATAGGTTTCAAGTATACAATTCCATACATCATCTAATACATATATCTATATACATCATCTACATATTGCATTATGTGCTCACCACCCAGAGTCAGTTCTCCTTCCATCACCATATATTTGACCCCCTTTATCCTCTTTTACTACCTCCCCCTTTACTCTCTGGTACCCACCAAACAGTTGTCTGTGTCTACGGGTTTTTGTTTCTTTATTTGCTTGTCCAGTTCCTTTGTTGCTTTCAGTCTTATATCCCACATGTGAGTGAAGTCATATGGTTCTCACTATTTCTTAACAAAGCCAATCACAGCCTATTTTTCCTATGGAGTGGAATAGATTGCTAATTTTGTGTTTGAGCATATCTGATGAAATGCTTAGCTTTCCCTTCAGCGCCATGTTGTTTCTAAAAACAAACCTCTTAAAGACTAGAATGACACTCGGCTGAGGAACATGGGACTAGAAATGGGAACAGAAGATTCACTGCACACCATGCCCTCCTAGGAGAAGGGAAGTTTCATACCTGCTGTCCCTTCCTCACTGCAGAGTACGTGCTAGGTAAGTGGGACCATGGGGCAGCAGGCAAACTATCCCACAGTCTTTAAAGTTTCCTTTTGAATATATCTGGTTGAAATAAAGTCACAAGAGTTAAATGAATGTATGACACTTTCTTCCTCCGTATTTTTTCTCCTTTTGTTTTTGGTGGGAAAAAAATAGTTAAGAAAATGAAAACTTGGCAATCTTATGTCAATCTCCAATTCTTTCAAAGGGCATTTATTTATGAAAATCTGAAATGACAGTCATAATTTTAATATTAGAATAGTAAGTAGGTGTCTTTAAGGCAGGAATCAAAATTGTATCCAATATCCATCCCCAAAGTGAAATCTGGATTCCTAAAGAAACTAACCATCTAAAAGCAGATTTTCAAAATCGCTGAATTTGAATACCATCGCTTTTAACATTTTTTTCAAACTTTCCATGGTTCTTTCTTTCAGTATATCTGAAAATTTAGCAGAAGTATATATACATTTGCTATATAAAAATCTAGTTCCTGCCCCAGTCCAACAAACCCACCTTTCTTCTTTACCTAAGTCAGGGGAAACTCCATTCTAGTCACTCAGGCCAAAGCTTGGGAGTCAGCCTTGTATCTTCCCTTTCTCTTTCATTCATTTCCAATCTAATAGCAAATCTTGTCAGTTCTTTCTTTCAACTATATCCAGATTCTAACCATTGCTCCCCACCAGCAAGCTGTCACTGACCTTTGCAGATTATTACAATAACATCCTAATTGGTTTGCCTGCTGCAATCCTCGTCCTCCTTACATTCTATTTTCAACACAGCAGCCTGAGTACTGCTGTTCATGCTTCACTTAGATCATCATTTATCTGCTCGCAATCTCCGTGGGGCTCCACATCTCACTAGATTAAAAAATTTGTATTCTGGCCAACAAGAACACCATGCGACATGACCTACTCACTTATCTTACCTTGCCCTACATCTCTGACCTCATCTCTTGCTGTCACTATTAACGAATTTGGAATAGTGCCTGGGAAAAAGTAACTGCTAGACAACTGGCATTTATGGTTATTGTCATTTAGCAGTAAAGTGGGAATAGTAGTAGTAGCAGTAGAGTATTCCTATGACTTCTATTGCTGCTACCACTACTCTTATCCACCCCTCACTCGCTCCGCTCTAGCCATCCTGCCTCTCCTGCCGTCTCCACGCATGTGAAGTAGCGTTCTGCCTCCAAGCTTTGCATTTGTTCTTCACCTTGACTAGAACACCCCTTTCTAAGCTATCTGCCAGATTTTCTCCCTCATCACCTTCAGGTCTTTACTCAAATATCATCCACTCCGTAAATCCTTCTTTGACCAGTTTATTTAAAATTACATCCTCTCCCTCTAACCATGGCACCCTATCCCTGTTCCTTGTTTATTTTTCCTTACAGCACTTACCACCTTCTAATATAATATATAGTATCTATTCATGTTTGTTTATAGTGTGTCTCTATACACAATAATGTAAGCTCCAAGAGGGTAGTGATTTACATATCCTTTGTTTACTGCTATATACCAGCATATAGTAGATAACAAATATATGTTGAATAAATAACATTCACTCAAAGTGTCATATTCAGATCATCAAAAACACAAAAATTTGCTGAGTTTGATACCCATTCATGACATTTGTAAAATTCTTAGCAAACTGGGAACTCTTTCAATCAGACCAAGGATATCTACACATACAGCTAACATAGCACATAATAGTGAAATATTGAACTCTCTCCCCCTCAGGTTGAGAATATGACACGGATATCCACCTTACCATTTCTGTTTAACATTGAATAGAAACAGTTAAGCTTAATTGTTTTTATTCAAAGATGACATGATTGTCTATGTAGAAAGTCTAAATGAATCTACAAATTATTAAACTTAGTGAGTGAATTTAACAAGGTCACCCAAAAATCCATTTTATTTCTAAATACCAAAAACAAACAATTTAAAAATAAAATTTTAAATATCATTTGCATCCAGAAAAATTAAACATAGAATTACCATATGATCCAGTAATTCCACTTCTGGGTATATAAAAACAAAATTGAAAACAAGACTCAAACAAATATTTGTACACCAATGTTATTGGCATTATTCACAATAAATAAAAGATAAAAACAACCTAAGTGTCCATTGATAAGTGAGTGGACAAACAAAATGTGGCATATACATTTTAAGGCTGAATATTATTATTCAGTCTTAAAAGGGAATGAAATTATAATACATGCTACAATGTGCATGAAAATTGAAGATACTGTGCTAAGTGAAATATGCCAGACACTAAAGGACAAATATTGCATGATTCCACTTATATGAGGTACATAGAGTAGTGAAATTCATAGAGAACAAAAGTAGAATGGTGGTTGCCAGGGGCTGGCAGGTAGGAATTAGAAATTGTTTAATGGGTATAGACTTTCTATTTAGGTTCATGAAAAAGTTCTGGAGATGGGTAGTGGTGATGGTTGCACAATGATACGACTGTACTTTATGCCACTGAACTGTGCATCTAAAAGTGGTTAAAATTGTAAATTTTATGTAATGTATATATTTTCATAATATCATTGACAAAATCATCAAATACCTAGGAATAAAATTAACGAAAGATGTTCAAGTCCTCTACACTGAATACTACAAAACATTGCTCAGAGAATCTTTAAAAGACCTAAATAAATGGAGCATTATTACCACATTTGTGAATAGAAAGACTCAATACCAGTAAGATATCAAGTCTGGGGAGCTGGGTGAAAAAGATGAAGGGATTAAGAAATACAAATTGGTCATTACAAAACAGTCATGGGATGTAAAGTACAGCACAGAGAATATAGTCAATAATGTTGCACTAGACAACATTAGACTAATCAGAGGATCACTGCATAAATTATATACATGTCTAACAACTATACCATACACCTAAAACTAATATAAAACAATATTGGATGTCAACTGAAAGAAGTAAACAAATAATTTGTTAAAGGACATCAAATCTGCAGAGTTGATCTATAAATTTAATATAATCTCTCTCACAACCCTTGTAGAATTTTTAAATAAACCAGCTAATAATAAAATTTCTAGGCTTTGAAATTGGACATAAACTACAAAAAGAAAGCAGGAAAAACCACAAATACTTGGAGATTAAACAACATACTTTTAAAGAATGACAGGGTCAAAGAAGAAAGAGGAGAGATCAAAAGTTACATAAAACAAGTGAGAATGAAAATACATCTTACTAAAATTTTTGGGATGCAGCAAAAGCAGTTTTAAGAGAGAAATTTATATCATTACAGGCCTATCTCAGGAAACAAGTAAAATCCCAAATAAATAACCTCACATTACACCCTAAAGAACTAGAAAAAGAAGAACAAATGAAACCCAGGTCAGCAGAAGAAAGGAAATAATAAAAATCAGAGCAGAACTCAATGAAATAGAGAACAAAAAGACTATAGAAAAAAATTAATGTGATGAAGAGCTGGTTCTTGGAAAAAATTAACAAAATTGACAAACCCTTGGCTAGATTCACTAAGATAAAAAGAGAAAAGACACTAATAAACAAAGTCAGAAATGAAAGAGGGGAAGTTATCACAGATGCCACAGAAATACAAAGGATCATCCAAGAATACTATGAAGGACTATATGCCACCAAATTCAATAACCTAGAAGAAATGGACAAGTTCTTAGAAACATAGAGCCTTCTAGGCTGAATCATGAAGAATCAGAAAATCTAAATAGACCGATCACCAGTAAGGAAACTGAATCAGTCATCCAAACCTTCCCAAAAGAAAAAGCCCAGGACCAGATGGCTTCACTAGTGAATTCTACCAAACCTTCAAAGAGGATCTAATACCAATCCTGCTCAACATCTTCCAAAAAATTGAAGAAGAGACAGTACTCCCTAACTCATTTTATGAGGCCAACATTACTCTGATACCAAAACCTGGTAAGGATAACACAGAAAAAGAAAACTACAGACCAATATCTCTGATGAATACAGATGCAAAAATCCTAAACAAATTCTAGCAAATTGAATACATTAAAAAGATTATTCATCAGGACCAAGTGTTGTTTATCCCAGGGGCACAAAGATGGTTCAGCATATGCAAATCCATCAATGTCGTACATCACATTAACAAAATAAAGGACAAAAATCATGTGATTATATCAATTGATGCAGAAAAAGCATTTGACAAGATACAACATCCATTTATGATTAAAACACTTAATAAAATAAGTATAGAAGGAAAATACCTGAACAAAATAAAAGCCATATATGACAATCCTTCAGCTAATCTCATAATTAACGGTGAAAAACTGAAGTCCTTTGCTCTACGTTCAGGAACACAACAGGGCTGTCCCTTATCACCTCTGCTTTTCAACATAGTGTTGGAAGTCCTCGCCAGAGCAATCAGGCAAAAGAAAGAAATAAAGGGCATCCAAATTGGGAGTGAAGAAGTTAAATTGTCACTCTTTGCAGATGACATGATGCTATATATAGAAAACCCTAAAGGCTCCACCAAAAAGCTATTAGAAACAACGAATACAGTAAAGTTGCCGGCTACAAAATCAACATACAAAAGTCCATTGCATTCCTATATACTAACAATGAAATCTCAAAAAAAGAAAAAGAAAAAAAAAACAATTCCTTTTGCAATTGCAACAAAAAGAATAAAATACCTAGGAATAAACTTAACCGAGGATGTGAAAGACCTTTATGCTGAAAACTATAAGACATTTTTTAAAGAAATTGAAGAAGACACAAAGAAATGGAAAGACATTCCATGTTCATGGATTGGAAGAACCAACATAGTTAAAATGGCCATATTACCGAAAGCAGTATATAGATTCAATGCAATCTCCCAACAAAATCCCAATGGCATTTTTTAAAGAAATAGAACAAAAAAATCATCAGATTTGTTTGGAACCACAAACACTGCAAACATTTTTGCAAACACTGCCTCAGATAAGGGGCTAATATCCAAAATGTACAAGGAACTCATACAACTCAACAATAAAAAAACAAACAACCCAATTGAAAAATGGGCAGAGGACATGAAGAGACATTTCTCCAAAGAGGACATACAAATGGCAAATAGACATATGAAAAAATGCTCAACATCACTAATTATCAGAGAAATGCAAATAAAAACCACAATGAGATATCACCTCATCCCGATTAGAATGGTTATCATCAACAAGACAAATAGTTACAAGTGTTGGAGAGGCTGTGGAGAAAAAGGAACCCTCACACACTGTTGGTGGGAATGCAGACTGGTGCAGCTGTTATGGAAGGCAGTGTGGAGTTTCCTCAAAAAATTACGAATAGAATTACCGTATGACCCAGCAATTCCTCTCCTGGGTATCTACCCCAAAAAATCTGAAAACAGTTATCCATAAAGACACGTGTGTTCCAATGTTCATTGCAGCTTTATTTACGGTGGTCAAGACATGGAAACAACCAAAATGTCCTTCGATAGATGAATGGATAAAGAAGTTGTGGCATATATACACAATAAAATACTATTCGGTGGTAAGAAAAGATGAAATAGGACCATTTGTGACTACATGGATGGATCTTGAGATTATAATGCTAAGCTAAATAAGTCAGACAGAAAAAGTAGAGAACCACATGATTTCACTGATATATAGTGTATAAACCAAAAACAACAAAAGAACAAGACAAGCAAATGAGAAACAAAAACTCATAGACAGGGACAATAGTTTAGTGGTTACCAGAGGGTAAGGGGGGAGGGAGGTGGTAGATGAGGGTAAAGGGGATCAACTATATGGTGATGGAAGGAGAACTGACTCTGGGTGGTGAACACACAATGTGGTTTATAGAGGATGTATTACAGAATTGTATACCTGAAATTTATGAATTTATGTAACTTTACTAATAATTGTCACCCCAATAAACTTTAATTAAAAAACAAAAACAAAAAAAAATTTCTATGAAATACAAAATATCTAAATAGTCAAAACAATCTTAAAGAAAAAGGAGGAGGAGGAGGAAGATAAACAGGAGAAAGGAGAGAAGGTGAGGGGTTTATACTACCATGTTTCAACACATACTATAAAACTGTAGTAATTACAAATGGATGGTACTGACGTAAGAATAGACAAATAGATCAATCAAACAGAATAGGAAGTTCAAAAATAGACCCACACGTACGATCACTTGATTTTCAACAAAGACACAAATAAAACTCATTAAGGGAAAGGAAACTCTTTTCAATGTAATGTGGAGCAACTGGATATCTTTTTTACCCCACAGTACACACACACACACACACACACACACACACACACACACACACACACACATTTATCAACAAATATGGATCAAATACTGAAAGATGAGTGCTAAAACTATCAAGCTTTTGGAAGAAATCATAGAACGACATCTGTGGGTATTGTGGCAAAGATTTCTTGGCTAAGAGACAAAAAATGTGTGAAAAAATATGATAAAATGGACCATCAAAATTTAAAACTTTTGCTCATCAAAAACATCATTTAGAGAGTGAAAAGGCAATATACAGACTGGGTGAAAACATTCACAGTACATATATTTAACAAAGGATTTGTATGAAAAATACATAAGGAATTCCTACAAATCAACACTAGAAAGAAAATCATAAAAATATTTAAGAATGGCTAAAAAGTATATGAAAAGGTATTCAACATCAATAGTCATCATGGAAATTTAAATTAAACCACAGTGAGATATCAAAAGACCCCCACCAGAATGACAAAATTAAAAAGACTGGTAATACCAAGTGTTGGTGAGAACACAGAGGAGCTGGTGAGAGTGTACAATACTACCATCAGTTTGGAAAACTGATGCTAAACTGAAGCTAGCAGTTGCTAATAAAGTGAAACTTATATTTACATTATGATTTAGCCATTTCACTCTTAGATATAGGCCAAAGAGAAATCAGTTGGTATGTCCACAAAACCCTTGTTCAGAAACATTTGTAGCAGCTTTATTTATAAAGACAAAAAATGGTATGTACATAAATGACCATCAACACAGAATAAATAATTCTGATAGAGTTACATGAAGGAATACTGCTAAGCAATAAGAAGGAACAAACTATTGCTACGCATGGAACAATCTCAGATGCATTATGCTAAGTGAATGAAGCCAGTATCAAAGGTTACATATGAATGAGTTATATGACAATTTGGTAAAAGGCAGAAATATGGGGATGGAGAAGAGAGCAGTGGATGCCAGGGATTGGGGTGGGGGTGGGTGTATTTGACTCTTAAGGGAGACTTGGGGGCCAATAGAACTCTTCTGCTTCCTGACTGTGGAGGTGGTTACAGGAATCTATGTATATGTTAAAACTCATAGATCTGTATACCTAGAAAAACATGGCTTCAACTGTATGTAAATATAAAATCATTTACAACAAGTAAAAGAAGCCAGAAGAAAGTATAGTATATAAGTCCTTTTATCTCAAGTTGAGAAACAGACCAAATTGATCTATGGTGAAAGCAATCAAAATGGTGGTTAAATTGAGATGGTGATATTCGATGAAAAAGGGTACTTTCTTGGGTGACAGAAAGATTCTAAATTTTGATCTGTGTGGTGGTCACGTGGCTGTATACATAGTGTAACGTCGTTGAGATTCATATTTAGATTTGTTCGTTTTACTTATTTAAATTTACCTTGGTACAGTGTAAAAAAAATGTTTTAATACTGAGGGTCAGATGATTATGAGGAGAATTCTCAAACACTCTTCCTTGTTCTCCCACAACAGATTTTTATCAATACATTTAAATCCCCACATTTTTTAGTTTAAACTCCCTCCCTGAAAGGAAATTAGGTACCCGAAGAAGCTTCTCAATTCAGTCAAATATTATGTACAGAAGCCAAAGCCACTGACTGCTGCTTTCTAACCTGTTCACTTATTACTATGAGTAAAAACAGCTTTGGGGCCGGGGACCTGGGCTGTCACTGCCTTCTTCCCAGAGCTTTTGCTCATCTTAACTAAATAATAACTCAAAATCAGTATGTGACTCAGTCAAAGTATACGTAATCCCATAGGAATATGTTTGCTTTTGTGGTTAGAGGCACAAGAAAAATACTATAACAGTTAAATAAAAAAATTTAAAAACCTCAAATCTCCTGCAAAAGGCATATTAATTTTTTAGTTTTAAAAAACAAAAAGTGTTTTAAGGCTTCTTGATTAAAAAGAAATAAAAGAAATATTCCATTGTTAGCATGCAAAAAAATCTACAAAAATGATACAGTCAGAAATATTAGCCATCAATAAGGCTATTAAATAGATAACTTCCTTTCAACCTCTCAATTCATAGCCCACATGGGACAGTTTATTAATTTAAGGGGCTAAGTTCACATTAATTAAGCTTAACTGCCCTCAACCAGTTAAACAGGTTACCTACAAAAATGCAGATGGATACATAGATATATCGATCAAACATGTATCTGTATATTTATATATAGATATGTACGTATATCTGTATCTATATGTATATATGTAATTATTGTCAGTTTTTTCCTTTATTTTAATATTTCTATAGCTTCAATCAGACTGTATTACAAGCATGCATCATTAGTGGATAAATAGCTAATAATACAGCATTTCCATTTACGTGTGCACTCAGTCTCCTGTTGAAGAAAATGGAAATAAAACTGCAGCATCAACCTCATACATTTAAACACTCCCCTAATGTCCCCTTGAGCAGTGGACATTTTTTTACACATCTTATGAAGCTGAGTCTCTAGGATGCCTAACCTCAAACTGTTAAGTAAGGTCAAGTCGAATGTCCACGCCAACAAAGCGAGAGCATGACAGAAATATCAACTGCTTAATCACTGTGTCATGTCCACTTGGACCTCCTGTTTGCTTCATTATTCCCCCTGCAGCCACCTCAAGCCCACCCTGTGACCAAATTATTCTGGCAACTTGTGAATACCCTCTGCCCAAATAAGATGACTATTTCTCCCCCTGTGTTTTGTCTACCCGGCTGTTTAATAAACAGCACTGTGGTTGGGAATGAGCTTGGGAGGAGTTTGGCTGGGACGCCGCCAGGATGTTCCCTTTACACTGCCGACCCGCAGTGGATTTGGATTTGCACACCTCGGCGGTCCCCTGGATCCCCACAGAGTTCCTGAATTGGTTGCTAAGGACTTGACACTGCTCTGCGCAGGCACTGCTCACCCTGAAGGGGCAGCCCCAGGCTGCATCCCAGAGGAAAGGAAGTGCTAAATTTGAGTCACAGTGAGGACAGGATGGCTTCAGTTAATAACTTCAGACCACTCTGTCTAGGCTTAAACTCCCACCGTCCCGCAACAATGTCCTAAAGATTCAAAGGAAAGTCGCAGATGCCTTCAGAACACATTTCCTTTTATGAGGGGGATAGTGAAGCTTTTCTCCTTCGTGCATAGCAACACTTAACAAACCCTCAAATCCATGACTTCTGGCCTTTTAGGTCCTTAAACAAGGGAACGAAAGATTTTTTTTTGAGTTAAAAGGGGAGAAAAAAAGAGGAGAAGGAACGCCATATCAGCATATGTGATCTGAAAGAGCAAGTGCAAAGTTGGGGGGAGACTGCAGTCCCAGACCAAGCGGAGGCTCCCCCCGGGAAGAGGAGGTCATTATCAGACCCCCACGTACCCCCACCTCCTGTGGGAGAAGAGGAGATTGAGCGATTCCACAGACCCAAACCCACTCACTTTGATACCTGTAGTAAATGGGTGGGGGACATGGTTCTTATGTGGTCCCTACCTGGACACAGACACCACGTTGACAGTCACAAAGTCCCAGACAGTTAACACTGGGATTCAGATTAGGTGCCCATTTTACTTCCCTCTTCTCCAGAACACCGTTCATTAAAGAAACAAAGGAGCTTTCATTGTGTCTGTCTCCATTGATCGTATTTTTCTTTTTTTCCTAAGATGGCTGACCCAAAGCATCACCACACACTCTCCTCATTCCTGTTACAGGATGTGCCAATGCTTGACAGAGAAAATGGGATTTGGACAACATCTCTTCATTGTCCCTGCACAGCAAGCAGAAGGGGATTAGAGGATTTTCCTAGAGTCAGTGATGTGGATCCTAAATCGGGAAGCAAAAGCGATCACTCTGCTCCAGTCCCTGTCGCGTCTCAGCAATAGTCATCTCGCTTACATGACAAGGACAGATACATAAGTGTACCCCACTCGAGGGACCAGGCAAGCTCTCCTCTCTGCTCAGCCTGTAAGGACAGGTTATTAAATTTTCTTACTAAACACTTTACTGAGGCGGTGTTTGCTTGTACCATAACTTGTCCTCCCCAGACCTTGGGACCTTTGAGCTGGCCTCTCCCTAAGACTCACCAGTCACGTCTCTGGGAGCAGAAAAAAAGACATCTGGATGCTGAGTCTAGAGGAACACGCACCACAGTCAAAAATAATTTACCCAAAACGCCAGAGGCTCCTCTGTCCTCAATTAAAAATATATCTGGAAGCCAGAGACCTTGATTTCAAACAGATAGAGTGGTACAAAAAGAACTTTTAGCAAATAGGATCTAGTACATAATAAGGGATATAAGGTTTTGTTGGAACAAATAAGTGTTAAGTATATGTATAATATATATGCTTTAAAGATTATATATAGTATGCATATGTACTAGAAAATTTTTTTACTTAATGAAAATACATCACGCATCATGCAAATACACTGAAGTATGTAATAAGTATTGTCATTTTCTGTCAATAATAAAATTCTAGGTTTACCTGAAAATAAAAAACAAAGTCATAAGTCTAAACTTTAGAGACTAAAGTTTACTCAGAGTTTACATTTATCCGATTTAACCACCAAAAAAATACAAATTTGCATTATGCATTCATTTCCTTAAAAGATCTTCAAAACCATCATTATAAAGAGGATAGTAAATCAAAATTCCTGTTGCTTTAAAGGGAGCAGTATGGCAGACTCATGTAGGAGGATTTGTTGTAAAATCATCTAACAAAACCAGAGAAAGAGCAATTTGGAAAGAACCTGTAGTGTTAGCTAGTCTTTCTACAGGTTTTCTTTCAAACTTTTTTAAATTCTCTTATAGCTTGTACATCTGGACTGTCATCTGGTAATGGTAAATAAGTATTGTTTCATAACATTTATGAGATAATCACAACATAAAATAGGGACATTTTTGATCATTTTTTCCTTATGTGGATTAATTTCCATGACAACACCAACAGCTAGGTCACATCGTCGCCCCTTCCCACCCTCAATGCTGTGACCCCCAGTAAGCCACGCTTCGATTTTTAACTAGATGACCATTTTATAAAGAAATCTTTTGGGGACTATTCTGCTGTTTCGTTGTGTCTAGTATTTAAATATGTGGAGAAATGGGTTTCTTCTATATTTTGTAGCTTAGTGAAAGAAGGAGAAGAGGGGGGTCTGGGCCCTGGAAGTCATTCCTAGTATCTTGTCATCTTCCATTCAATAGGACTGGCTCCCTAGGGGTTGTTCCAACTACAGTGTGACTCTCCCAGCCCCCCAGCACCTTGCAGTCCACACAGACTTAGACCCATTTATCACAGGGAGAGCATTCTTGAGACTGTGTGGCAACTAAAGCTTTATTTGTTAAAGGTTAATCCAAGGCTGCAGCAAAAATTCTCAATAAGAGGGTTATTAAATTTTCTTATTAAGTGTAATCAGCAAGCTTTGTTGTCTGGATGTCAGGTTAAAACCATGACTGGGAAAAATTCCTCTGAAGACAAAAAGGCACAGTGTTATGACTATAATCATATATCAACATACTCTGTCACTTGCACTGGAGAGTTCTTTAATCTGAATGAAAAGCATCAAGGGTTGAGTGTGCACTTTGCCGCTCACACAGAGCTATAAGCCCAGGGAACTTGTCCAGTATTTCAGAAATGCCCTTCACTGCTAAGTCATTGACTGGGCACTAGGGTTTGACAGGAGGGTGACAAGGCTCTTGCTAGGGTCCCCTCCTCATCAATTATGGATCCTTCAGCTAGAGGACATATCACACACTCAGAGATGTCTCAGAATAAATTCACAGTAATTACAGACAATGAAGGGCCTCTCAGATCACCTGTCCAGTCCATTTATTTTTATAAATAAGGGCCCTGACAACCAGAAAAGTGAGAAGATTCTCAAAATAAGGCTGAGCTCAAATAAAATACCAGGTTCCCAAGTGCTGGAGTACTACAGGAAAAAGGGAGGCACATGGACACCAAAGCGGGATAGGACTTCATGTGAATTTTGGGGGCATACTAACATTCAGTCCATAACAACCCTGAAATTCATCAGGCTGATTTTGATAGAAAGTCTTATTTACATGCATGCTCACTACCAAATGGCATTCAGATTTCTTGTAATATGATACTTTTAAGGAGTGAGTGTGGGGAATCCACAGCTTTCTGGAGAGTGATCTTTCAGTACTTATTGGTATCAGGATGCTTTCAGCTGTAACAGGAGATCATAACTAAAAATAGCTTTAACAATAAGAAAATGTATTATCTCTCGTGACAAGATGTCCAAAGATAGGGCATGTCCTAGGGGTCATATGTCAGGGTACAGGTCCACTTCTCTGAGTTCTCCCCACTTGGATCTCCGCTGTGTATTGGCATTAATCTCAGTCTGGAGATAAGAAGGCTGAGACTGTGCCAGGCCTAACTACCAAAAATATCTACAGAAAGAAGAGGAATCATCTATTTCTGAAATGATTTTCAAGGAATTTGGATTTTTTCCCTGAAGCCAGCTCCCAGCCTGTACATTTGACTTCCTTTCTTATCCATTGACTAGGATAAGGTCCCTTGCCTGTTTCTAAATCAGTCATTGGCGTGTGCTGGGCAGTTGCTGTTATTGGCTTAGGCTAATTATTTGAAGTAGGATGGATTTTGGGGAGTTTACTACCACAATATCAAAAACGTTGACCTAACAATTCTCCCTCTGAAAATGTATCTACAGGAAAGAATTTAAAATTTTCCCAAAAGGTCCATAGAGTTTTAAGGTAATATTAAGCTTTTCATAGCCATAATACTACCGTTGGCAAAAGACCCAAAGAGTTCTGCACGTACTTGGAAACGCTCTCTCCCCAACAGTCTCTGCTTCATGACCACAATCTAAGACACCAGTCCCAGAAACATGCTCTAATTAGAACTGAATATCAAGCTATCCTTGAGAAATGCCAGAACTAATCCCATCATGTCATACGACACTGGTTTTCTTGGTGACCACAAGGTTCAAGGTCATTCCTCATCCCCCAGATTCTTGACCCTATAGAGATCTGTATCCCTCCTACTCTGACACCCTCCAATATCACACCCACCCTAGACCCCACAAATACTTCCACGTGCCTCCTGCAATTTCTGGTATAGTGATAGCAAAATCCTGTATCCTCCAACTCGTCTCTAAATGTTGCTCTCATCATGCTCAAACCCAAGCCTGTGTGGTCAGTTTTCTCTCACATTCCTTTCCCCACTGGGCTGAGAATTGGGCCAAGTATCTTTCTCCTGAGTGCTGCTCCCAGGCCACTGTGACCCCTTCTCCATGAAACTGCCCCACTCCTTTGAAGAGCTTGGCATCAGCCCAGATCTGCCGACTGCATCAGATATACTGTCTTCCTCATTGCAGTCTTCTGTAGCCCTTCTCTCTCTCCTTAAAGATTTAAGCTCCTGAATCACTGTCTGTCTCTTCATCATTTCTCTTGTCATAATTCATGGGAATCCCCACATCTAGGGAAACAATTCCACCAATACCTTGTCTTCTCATTTCCTAAACCTTCTCACCTCCATTAAAACTTGTCTACTAACCCACTTCAGCTGTTCACTCCCAGGATCACACATCATAGAATGTCAGTATAAGTAACTGTATTTCTCCCATAATCATAATTTCAAGCATCTCACATCCTAAACACCATTTCCTATATTTACAAATCACCTCCCCTCATACCTCATTCCAATAACTCTTCTGCCCCACTAGGGTCACAAAACCATTCACCCTCTCATCTTTTCATTGCCCGTTTTTTCCTTCATATCCTCACATCTCTCCTTCTACAGAGCTTAGATTTCATGGTCCATTTTATTACATATTCCCTTGCATACACTCTTATTTTTCCCTTTTTCTCTTTATCACACTCACTCACCTACAAAAAATCCAATCTTGGTTAAATTAAACTCTCTGCCCCTCTATAACTATGCCCAAAGAAGTGGGACATATGGAGGAAAACGAGTCAACCATGCTTACTGGTCTCACCTAAATCCATGACCACGCACCTCAAACGAGTCCTTAAAGCTGGCCGTCAATCCCACCACATTTTCCATCTCTTGAGGTTGACTGTTTCAAATGTTCTCTTTTTTCAGGTCTCCAATTCCTCCTGCCTTCTGCTCATTTGCATCCAATGGCCTTGCTGCACAGAACGTTGGGCGCTCCTACCATCAACTCGACTGCTTTGGTTCTTACCAGTGCTGCCTGCCTTCCTTCCTTTTTCAGTAAGTAGGTCAGCTGCCCTTTCTCTTTCCTGAGGCCCCTCCTCTCGTGCTCAGGATTTCCTACAACTGTGCCCCATTTCTTCTTCAGTCCTTATTTTCAGTCTTGACTTGATCATTCCCATCAACATACAAACATGATACAGTTTTTGCCATCTTAAAAAAAAAAAACAAAACTCCGAAGTCCTTCCTCATATTTCTGTTTCTCTTTAAAACAAAACTTCTCTAAATAATTGTCTATTTCTTCTTTCTCATGAATCTACTTCATTTAGACTTTCATCCCCACCTATCCATGGAAACTGCCCTTGTCAAGGTCAACAGTGACCTCCACATTGACAAAATGAATGCTCAGTGTTCTCCTCTCATTTGTTGTATCAGCAGTGCTTGGCACAGTTGCACAATCCACCTTTCCTGAACACTTTCTGTGTTTGGCTACTGAGCTATCATTCTTTTTTATTTCTCCCCCTATCTCTCAGTCTCCTTTGAGGTTTCCCCTTTCTCTTCCTGCCTTCTACAGAGTGGTTCTCAACCCCACTTGCATACTAGAACCACTTGGGAAACATCTACAAAATTCTGATGCCTAAGTTCTATACCAGATATCTGCACCAGAAGCCCTGGGGAGGAGGCCCAGATGCCAGTATGTTTTTTCAAATCTTGAAGGTAATTATATTGTGCAGCCAGGGAGAGGACCACTGATCGACACGTGGGCATGGACTCGCCTGTAGGTCTCAGAGTCCTCTTATCTTCTCCATCCATACTCACCCCCTACATGACTGACCCCATGCTACTGATTGCCAAGTTAACATCTTGACCTTACCTTTCCCCTAAATTCCATATTTGTATATATCCTGTTGCTTATTAGACAAAATCTCTTTAAATGAAAAAATAATTCCCAAAAGTTCTTCTCAATAAGAATTCCCATTATTCTAAAAGCTCTTTAAACACATCGAGTTCATTCTCAATTCTTTACCAACTTTACCTGTTTTCAGCATATGCTCCATACCGTGTTTCCTCAAAAATAAGACCCAGACAGACAATCAGCTCTAATGCATCTTTTGGAGCAAAAATTAATATAAGACCTGATCTTATTTTACTAAAATATAAGACCGGGTCTTACATAACATAGTATAACATAATATAATATGATATGATATGATATGATATGATATGATATGATATGATATGATATATAATATAATATCGGGTCTTATATTAATTTTTGCTCCAAAAGGTGCATTAGAACTGATTGTCTGGCTAGATCTTATTTTCGGGGAAACACGGAAGATGATGGTGATTTATTGTTCATAGAAGCAACATATGAAATCCCTGATTGAAATATAATGCAAAGGAAATGAACTAGGCATTTCCACAGATAGAACACAAAATGGTACCTAGAATTAATACAATAAAATGAATTGTAGATTAAAATGAAGAATTATATTGCATTCATCCACTGGGAAATGCCTGGAACTAGGCTAAGAATATTTGTAATGCTTTAGGTCTCATTCAAGAGCAACCCAAAACCAGAAGTGTCTTCTTCAATCATCAAAACATACTGAGCATTAATCCAGGGTCAGAAGAACTGCTTTTGGTCCCAGCAGTTCCCAGCTTTAGGCAAATTAAAAGCTCACACTTCTTAAATCTTCTGTAAAAGGGTAATATGTCTACACTTCCAACCTTATAGGGTTTTGTGTGGGTAAAACTAAGTATTTTGGGTAATAGTCCTCTGAAGATCATTAAAAATGATATTGCGTTTATTATTACTGTAAAACCTAGGGGTATATTTAATAACCAATTATGTAAAATAGTGTTATGTTAACAATTTATCAGAAAACCTATAAAAAGAAATCTTTAAATTTAGAGTGTATGATATTTGAAGTTCCAATTTTCCCCATAACCATCACAGAAATGATGTAATAAGTCCATGTTCAAGATCACAAGACTACCAAGAAATTCCTTAAAGTTACTCATTTCAAGTTAATTTTAAAGTTTTAAAAAATTTTAAAAGTCATTTTAAATTTTCTGCCAACATGTCACATTATCATCATCATCATCATCATCATCATTATTATTATTATTATTATCATCATTATTATTTTAATTCTATGGATTCTTTTAAAGAAAAGTCCAATTAGGCAAAGTTTTTCCTGACTTACTATCGCCAGATCATTACAGAACTACTCACTTGTCAAATGTGCTAGTAAATTAAGGCTTCCATTAAATTTTTAAGCAATCTTTAAGAAATACTTTTATTTCAAGATGTAGTGAAAACTTCAATAACACTTATTTTGGGACCACTTCTAGGTCAAGAATTCCCTGATTCCAGTTAGATTCTGTAGTAATTCTCACTTTTAGATTATATATCCTGTGGCTAACTTTATGGTCTATTTCTGGGCCAGAAAATTAACTCTTTGACATTGCATTATAATCATCAATTGCATCTATGGGAAACACGTATTTAAGAACTATCTGAATTTTTTAATGGTGAAAACAAACATATCCTTAAAAGTTTCTTGGAAACTCAATATCTGTTGATTCATACCTCCAAATAATCCTAACTTTTAACGTTGTTTCACAGCTCAAAGTGGTATTAGCCAGAATAAGGAACCTATTACTTCAACTATGTCCCAAGTTTCCTCATAAATACAAGTTATGATTCTACAGGAGGGACACTGAATGCTTTTGTCTGATGTCTCTTCATTGTGGTTCTACAGGGAGTCCCCATATTTCAAACATGTCTGGCTTAATGAATTTTTTTCTTGTGACTGAAATCTGTTTTGGTGTCAGATTCACTCCAGCTTTGAGAGCTTTGTTGTTCTCTTTTCAGGCATCAGACCCTTTCAGTTTCTGGAGTGTTCATTGAGGATACAAAATAATTGGTCTGAGCAGATCTGCAATACCACCACAGTATTATACAGATTAAACATTAAAAACAACTCCTTTCTCCCTTTGATCAGTGAAGCAACGGAAGCCTAATAATTTGAAGAATATTGTATTATATTTAGGTCAATTTAAAACAAACACACTCCACCTTGAGAACAGATCTCCCCAGAACTTCCCAGGTCAAGGCAGCCAGAGCCTCATCATTTTGTTTTAGTCTTTAGGTCATTGCTTGGTGCCATGTTTTCATAATTTATCAAGAAACTAATCAGCTGGGAAATCACCTACCCAGGGAAGATCTTAATGGCCTTCTCAGAGTCTGCACATCTCAATAACATTTCAAGGGCAATATCATCTATATCATTTTATCACAGGAAAAGAGTAAGCTGACTTCTAGATAAGATGTAGGCATGCACACACAGCAATTTAATTTCTCCATTTTTTGATTTCTATTTTGAAAATCTACAAGCAGCATTCTGGAAACTCGAAAAGAGTTGCATTGTGACACAACACTCCCTCCTCTAGTGGGTGTGCTCCTTTTTGTGGATTAGGTTGGCTCTATTGGAGCCTGGTGCTTGTCCTACTTAGGACACAGGTTATAAGCCCAAGGTATGAGCAGGCTTCTCCCTGAAAGGAGTGCCATTCCATTGCTGAGGAGAAGGGGCGTTAGAAATGAAGTGGAACTCTAGCAATTCTCGACGGGAACAAAACAGGAATAATTCACCTCTGCAATGAGACTCACTTTTTCATTCTGTACTTTGAGTCCTCTATCAATGCCTGGGAGTCCTTCCAGGGAGTTGAATCAAAGATGCCCACTGTCCTGTGAAGACAAGAGGAAAGCTATTTGAGGAGCCAACTGTGAAGAGATGTCAATCTGAGAATGAAATAATACTATTTTATGGGTCAGGTTACTTAATTTTGTGTTCATCTTTAGATCTGTATTCTTTCTATTGCTTTCAGCATTTATTCAACTGCAGTTTAAGTGTTTAAGACTCAATGGTGCCAAAGACTCAAAAAGCAAGCCTACAAGTCTTGCCATTTTGCCCTCGGGAGAAAGCTCCCTATTCAAAAACTCTGGAATATCTCAGTTTTATATTACTAACAGAGTTTAGTGGGCAATGCTCTCACTTTTGACAGGGTCAACATGAGAGAAATACAGGTAAAGAGAACACTACTTGGATTCAGTTTAACCCCTGCCGCTGTGAAATAGTTGTGAATAGTATTACAGGAAGCCTCAAGTTTGTCAGGCAGAAGCCCTCAAAGGAGGTTGGCAATAGGCAAAAGAAACAGGAAGAAGTCCTAGGGGTTGAGGACTCATTAAGCTGAAAAGAACAAGGGTCAACTGTATTTTTTTTAGACTTCTGAACCACTTATGTATATTCTTTCTTTAAAAATATTTTTATTAAAATATAGCTAATATGCAATATTATATTAGTTTCAGGTGTACATTTTTTAAAAAGGGGGGAAAAGGAAGGAGAGAGAAGAGGGGAAGGGGAAAGGGGGGAAGGGAGGAAAAGAGGGAAGGAGGAAACCTACATACGCACCTCAGTTTCCCAATAAGGCACGAGTGCTCTCCACACACTCTTTCTCCTTTGCACTCACTAGTGTCCCAGAGGCTTATCAGGGATGGGTCCTCACAGGGCAGCTGGGCAGCAGAGCAGCAATGGCAGCCAGGTGGTTGGCTATCAGGAGCTTTTGGGGAAGATGGAGCAACATCCCTTCACTCTCCTATGGAGACAAGACAGGCAACCCATAAGGACAGGGGGCATTGGTGGCTTTCCTGGTGGAGGCATACTTGCCATGTCTTCCTGGAAGGCATGACAGGTATTTGTGTTTTGACCTGAGAAGATGCCCTCACCATTCCACCCACGCTTACCTCCCCACTCCTTGCCAGAGGAAAATAATGTTTTCTAACTCAGCAAAGAAAAGACAGACAAATTGCATTTCCATTTAATGTACTTACATAAAAAGGTAAAATAAAAAAGTAAGACCAAGGTAAATGTTTATATCTTGCTTCACAGTAGATTTGAAAGAGAACATGAGAACTTTCCATTTTTCTTTAAACATCCCCTTCCCCCCAGGTGTGCATTTATTCACTCAGTTTTCGATTTACTAAGCACCCACTATGTACTAGGCACAGTGCCTGGCACTGGAAATACCAAAATGAAAAGACGTCTCTCCTCACCAGGAGTTTATATGAATGTACATAAACTGAAATTTTTATATTTGCTGATATGGAACAGGGTACGAAATGTAGTGGACACACAAGGAAAAACGTGTCTAAGTCTACCTGAGAATTCAGGAAGTTTCTCTATACTGAGACTCCTTCCACATCCCATTATTTTTTAGCAGAAACTGCTTTCTTTAGCTTACGCCCAACCCCTGTTGCTACCGCATGTCTCCTCATTATCTAAATGTGGCCACTATTAAAAATAAGCTGCCTTGAAAGCACAAGAGTCTCATTGCAAAAAAACACTCCATCCACACTCCCTTTCTCTCACTCTTCTTCTCCTTGCCCGCTTCACCCCAATGCTCTTCAGTAAAAGGATTGTGAGCAGGGTCCATCCCACACACAAAAAGAAAACTAAAACCAGATATCATGTATGTTGCCCCACTTGTCTCATTGTTTTGATTCATTCAAATTTTAATTCCAAGCAGGTAACCAACCATCCCTATTTTCCCAGGACTGAGGGGTTTTCCAGTGTTCAAGACTTGCACTTTTACAACGAGGACAGTCCCAGGGACACTAGGATCATTAGTCACCCTCAGTCAGCTGGGCAGGAAGTGGATTCTGGCCATCTAAAGGCTCATGCCAGATTTCTGTAAGGAAACTCATCTGAATTCATGATTTCAAAGCAATCATCTCAAATCACTGCTTTATCAAATCAGGTTCTTGGCAACAAGAGGACAAAGACATGTTGTGTGTGCTCCCTTGATCCCTTCCACCATATTTAATTCTAGCCAAAGTTGCTCAAAAATACAGCTCCTTCATAAAGGAGCTCTCTTGAATCACTGCTTTATCAAGCCAGATTCCAATTTAATTCTAAATCTAAGCAGACTGATCAAATGTCTCAAAGAACAACAATTAAAATGAGGAAATGGACAAACCCTTGGGCTGGGGATTGAAGACAAGAGGAGGAAACATTCCCAGTTATTGTCTGAACAATCCAAAAAGGGACTTTGGGGTACACTATAACAGATGGCTTAAGACTAGACCAGAGACCACTACCTTTATGCTGAGTCCTTTGGGATTGTCTCCTGCTTTAAATTAAATATGGATTTACTCCTATACATCTTACTGTTTAAGTATCTTAAAAGTCAACCTTACTGATTGCCTATGTGGGAGTGAAAGTCCCTTGGACTGAAAGAAAAATACCTCAGTGCTTGAAGTAGCAAAGCTCTGGATATACAGTGTGACTCTTGTTTTTAGCCATTGTCCACCCTTGTTGGAACAGGACTGTATCATCCAGTGAGCCAGTCCCAGACAGGAATTTAGAGTTTCCCATATTTCTCTTAGGTATTTAAGGAGGTCCAAGTCAACAGCCCTCAGCAAATCTTCAGAATATTCTACCATTTCAGATTCTCCTTGAAACCCCCAGGAAGACAGAGGAAGCTATGCAAGCGAAAGGGAGGGGAGAAAGCTCTGAATCCCCACAGACAAACAGGGTTTATCTCATTGCGGTACCATTCCTTTTTAGCTTCCCACACAGCTGGGTGGTTATTAGTGATCACATGTCAGGGTGACTGGAAACACTAAGCTTGCCGTGAAGAGAACATGGAAAATTCAGAACTCCAGAAAAGCACTAAATGGGGATCATCTTAGCAGGGAGAAAAAAGAGGAGGAGGAGACCCAAGTCCTAGTGAAGTCTGTGTCCCCTTGGTTGACTAGGGTAGAAAAAGATGCTGAGCAAGATCAGAGATTGAAAGCTATTCTTCTGGCCCTAACAGTGCCTGCATTCTGAATGCTTTATTCAGAAACATCTAAACACCCATTATAGAAAAATCTACTTACATTGTTGAATAAGGAGAAAAGGTCACAGCTTGGTAGTCTTGGTTTTTTTTATACTTTCCAGTTTTTTTGCTCCCCCAAAATGATAGCCACTCTCAGGGCATGTAGCATAAACGAATGCTCTCTCCCCAGGCTGCCTGCCACAAGAGGAAGGGGCATTTGCCCAGAGAGAGGCCCCTGCCTGGCGTGGGGGCTAATTAGGACACATGGTCTTCAACGCTTCTGTGGTGTGGGTTGGCCTGTGCATGGATTTTCCATTCGATCTTTAATTTTTTTCTCTTCACATTTTCCACACTGCACTAAAATTATTCCCCAGAAAAGCATTTATCTTTCCTATTGCTGCTTCACAGCCTGTCCCCATTAAAGGATTTTCAGGAAGGACTAGCTGGTACCTGTAAAAATATCCACTGACTTTTACAAGTGGAACATCACAAGAAAATCCTATTTTCTTTTCTCCTCCTATCCCTTGCCTGCTACCCACTCAACTCGTAAACTGACTAAAAGGATTTCAACATTTCTCATCCTTTTCCTCATCTTTCTCTCTCACATTTTTTTGTTTGTTTTGGGAAAATTTATTTCAAGCAGTTTTATTTCCAGTACCTGTAACTGACTTCCAGACACAGATGAGAAAAATCACAGTGAGAAACCCTAGTCTGTCCTGTGTTCCAATACATGTGTGTATGGTTGTGTACGTGTTTGCATTGTTCAAGGGGTTACATACCAGGTCCTTTTTTTATTGCTTTTTGTTTGCTTTGTTTGTGTGTGCGTGTGTGTGTGTCAAAGAACTAGTTCCCACCAGTTTTTTTAAACTATTTTTATTACAAAAAATAATAAATTCATGATGGAATATTTGAAAAATAACAAAATGGCCCAAAAAAAATTACCAGGCTAAAAGCCAGAGGCCACCCATATTAATATTTTAACATATTATTCCGTTATTCTATTTTCTAAAGTTATTGTTTTTATATGCTGTTTTAGATTTCTGTAGAGGTTCATCAGCTCACTTCAAATGTTCGCTGCCCTGAGAAACATTTATGAGCCTCTTCCAGCCCAGAGTTGACTTCCCCTCAGGATCACACTTGTCACATCGAATGGTAAATTTTCTCTGTGTACATATTTGTGTCACTCACTAGACTAAGAGCTCCTGTCTGGCGGGGACTTTCTTTGCTTTATCTTAGTTACCCCAGGATCTAGCACACAGCAATAAATTCAACAATCAAAGCAAATATTTATTCGCACAATCTCTGTGCCAGGGCAGTTACCAGAGACTGAGTATATACATCAGTGAGCCGAGCAGACATCACAGGTTGTGTGTGATGAAGAGGGTGGGGCCATGGAGAGAGAAGGAAGACTTGAAGAAAGAGGAGGGTCAGATTAAATAGGGCCCGGTGAGCTATACAATGAGCTGCACAGCACCATCAAAGATTTCATGAGGACATCACATGTTTCCTGGATGCTGTATAGGAATAGATTAGAGCTTCCGTCCCCAAGTGAAAGCAGGGACCACATTTGAAGCTGAGGATGGCTTGGACTACAGTGACAGAAGAAGAGTAGGGCCAAATGGACAAACTCAAGATATGTTTTGGAGGTGGACTAGACAGGAATTTCTGACAAACTGACTCTGAGGGTAAGCCAAGGGACAAGTTGGTCATTCAGGTTTCTGGATGGACCAACTGAGTGGGTGAAAGTGTGACTTACTGAATGGGGAAAATAGGGGGGCAATAGATTGAAGTGACAGGAATGAAGAGTTCATTCTGGGACATATTAAATTTGATAGGCTTGTGTGAAACAGCTACATGGAAATGCGGAGTAGGAAGTTGGATACACGAGTCTGAGTTCAGAGAAGCAGTCTGAGCAGAGGGCCGTAAATTCAGGAATCACCAGCAAATAAATGTTATTTAAAGCTCTGGGTCAAGTTGAGACCACCCACAGGGAGTCTGGCATGGGAAGAAAAGGGCACAGGGACAGGGCAGAGCTGGGTTGGTGGGTGGGGAGCAACCAGTGAGGGGGCTGGGAAGGAGAAGGAAGCCCAGGCCAAGCGGTGACTGCTGCAGGCGGAGGCACCTGTTTAGGGCAGAACACTGAGCCCTGAGTGTGTAGAGCCGTGGACACTGCTTACCTGGGACAGCGCTGCTGAGGTTGAACAGTGGAAAGCGAAGCCTGGTGGGCGTGGAGAAGAGGTGAGGCAGGAAGACAGCATGCCCAGACAATTCTCCCAGGAATTTTAGTCATAAAAGGCAGAGAAATGGAATGGCAGCTGGAGATCCTCTAAAGCATCAAGAGAAACCTCAAGAACATTTGCATGCTGATGGGAATGGTACGGTGGAAAGAGGGGATTGACGAGGCTGGAGATGGAGGAGAGAATAAAAGCAGGAGTGCTTGAGAAGGTGAGGGGTTGATGTCCAGCGCACAAGCAGAGGCACCCATCTTTAACGAAGGAAAGACAGTTGGACGGTTGGAAGTGGAGGAAAGGAGGAGGAGACAAGGTGGCTGGACTATACATCTGTTAGGAAGTTGAGAGAATTCCCACTCCTCAAAGAAGTGTGAGGTGAGGCTGTCAGCTGAGAGTGAAGGCGGAAGGTAGGGCGAGCATGTGCAGGAAGCACCGAAGGGCAGCCTAGCTCAGCCTTGGGGACATAGGAAGGAGGAGTAGAATTTGACTAAGTAAAGCAGGGCAGAGAAAGAGGCAGCTGACCATCTGAGACCAGCCAGGGCACGGAAGAGCTGGAGGCTGAGAGCATTCAGGGTGGCCTGAGTGTGGATTGGGATGGTAGTAAGCCGCATGCCTGGAGAGCTAAATTCAGGCTTGGTATGCCATGGTGAAGAATTCTGGTTTTATCCTGAAGGCAATGGGAAGTTGTGAAGCAGGGAAGTGACATAATCAAACTGGGGTCCTAGAGAGGATTCTGGTGGGTGTGGGCAGTAGCTTGCTGGAGGAAAGAGACTGGAGAGAGAGACTAGGCCAGAGGCTGGCGTGATGATCAACGAGGATGCAGGCCTGGAATAAAGCTGTGATGGTGATGGGGAGAAGCAGGCAGATTTAAGAAATATTTCAGAGGAGGAGCCAACAGACTGTGAATCATAAATATACCTACTTCTGCCTGACTGCTGAGGTGTGCCCCTGAAGCTGCAGCGGAATAGTGATGGGTGTCAACTGTGGAGTGCAGCGCAGGGATTGGGGTCAGTGGAACTGTGGCGGCGTGTGCGACGTCGGAGGGATGGTAGACTTTGCGAGGGGTGTAAATGTCCAACTATTACATTGTTTTGTACGCCTGAAACTAATAATAATAATAATAATAATAATAATAATAATAAAATTTACCTACTTATAATTTTCTTCAACAAACATTACAATGTTTGATTTTAAAATGCCAGGGATTGTATTACCAGATGTGTTAAACTCAGTGTCCTCTCTTAAGTCAAAGCAGGCATCTCTTTGGAAATGGCCTGATTGAGCTGTCTTTATGCTTCCTGTCATTTTCCAACCTAGTGCTGGGCAGATAGTCTTGATAAAGTGATGTCTTCCAGCCAAATTAAGCTACCCAGGGGTGAGAATGTGTCTTGTTCCAACCCCCCCCTGCAGGACACACTGACCGGTACAGCTCACAGTCCCTCGTAACCTTGTCACTAGGTCACACATAACAGTACACCTCGGTGGTACCCCGTGTCGTATAGGGTGCCACACTGCACAACATGCTACCATTTTATACCACTTGATACCTGTTCTGCTGATAGGTAGGCAGAACGAGCTTTATTATTTCAGTGTCATAAAGACAGTGAAAGCTTAGAAAGGGTAAGTGAATTCCCTAAATTCCCAAAGCCAGGAGAAAGGGAGGGACCCAAGGCCAAGCCCCGGATCTTTTTGATTGGAGTCCCTTAGTGCTGTCCCTCTTTTGCCTTATACGTTACAAGGAGCAAGTTTCTTCATTTTAGAGCCATAACCTTTACCATCTTCCCCTACAATGAAAATAGCTGACAGGATCCTCAGCACATGTGTTCTCGCTTAAGAAGTCTCCAACCGTACAGCTAGAAAGGCCTCCAGACCTCAATGGCTCCTGGCCTGCACCCACACCATCAAAAAGCATTTATTCAGTGTCTTCCTATGCCTTTTACTGTCTTCCAACGGAAAGAATTTATTTTCAAGGGATGAATTGATCATTTTCCCTGACTTGCCCGCTAGGTTGGGTAAATCAGGAGATTATTTTATAATTTTCATGGAATAAATTTTATCCATGGCCTCCAAATCCAGCATCACTCATGCAAATAGCTCACCCAAGAAGAAATAAACCCTGCGCTCCTCCCTCCAATCTAACATTAGGTTAATGGGATCATGAAAACACCAGGCTTCAAAGATCTTTTCTCTTATCTGGAGTGTTTCCTACTTTCATTGGAAAATAATCACTTTGGCTTGTTTTTCTCCTACTTTTTTTTTTTTTTTTTTTTTTTTTGGTTTCTCATTTCCACTTCCCTTCTGAGATTTAGTAGGGAAGGGCTAGAGGGAGTCAGAATTGAGAAGGGAGGGAGACAAAGAAATAAAAGGGAGTAATGGGGGACCAGAAGATGAAGGCCTAAGATAAGGGGTATTTAACCCATTATGTCAGATATAACAGCATTTAACTTTAGGAAAAATAGTTCTATAGGTAAGAGTTTTTGAAATTAGAATTGTCATGAAATATATTAAAGAAGATTGGTTTTTAAAATTATGATTTTTTTTTTTTTTTTAAGGGGAAGGGCTTAAAAAGATGAAAATCACAGCAAGTGAGGTTCAAAGATGGAGGGAGGACCCGCTCTAGTGAACCCTGGTGGGAGGTAAGGAAGAAAGAGAAGGGAAGCCCCAGGCCAAAATCACATGCAGAGAGGACACAGCCAGCCAGCCTGGAGGGCCAGGGCCAGAGAGCAGCCCTAGTCCGTGAGCAGGGCCACAAGAGAGCCCCTGAGAGCAGGGTTAAACAAAGGCCAGAGTGGGGCTGCTGCCCTGAAGGCCAGGTTGAGGAAGCTTGACATGACTCCTGTGAACAGGCTTCACTGATTTTACCCCATGTCTAAACTGGGTGCAATGCCTCCCCGTTACACAGGCGTGCTGCAATGACTGGCTTGTAACTTCTTTACCGTGGAGGTGTTTCGTAAATAAACCATGCATAAAGGCTATATGAACAGAGGGTGCCCAAAAAAAGGTATACACATTTTAAGAAAGGAAAAAAAAACAATGAAAATTGTAGTACTCAATATATACCGATAACAAAAGATGAATACAAGTCACGTTTGACTTCTGCAATTACAAGAGGTGCTCAAAGTAGTTACCATCAGTGTCCAGATATTTCTGATTATGGCGAACTACTCCTTGAGCAATGTTGACCAAAGTGTCCACTTGTATACATTTTTTTGGCTTCCCCAGTATGTGTTTGTGTGTATATATATATATATATATATATATATACAGAGAGAGAGAGAGAGAGAGAGAGAGAGAGAGAGAGAGAAATGTATACACATTTTAAGAAAGGAAAAAACTGTATTAAAATTGTAATACTCAATATATAGCAATAACAAAAGATGAATACAAGTCATGTGTATACACTTTTTTGGCACCCCCAATATACATATATATATATATATATATATATATATATATATATATACACACACACATACATATATATATACACATATATATACATACATATATATATACATATATATGTATATACACATATATATACATATATGTGTATATATATACATATATATGTATATACACATATATATACATATATGTGTATATATATATATTTACCAAACACTGAGGAAAATAAGACCAATGTCCTGAATATTCTATTTAAATTTCTAGCCTTCCATTTATTCTCAGTTTCTGTTCTTTCTACACGTTTGGAGTTAAAATGCCACCCCCCCTTTTTTTTGCAGTAGTTGTGGGAGTTTTCCCACCTACTTATCTCATAGTAAACATTGTTCATCATCTCTTTCCATTGTTTGAGTCATTTGAAATGTATGTTTTTTCACTCTACTTGAGTATATTTCCCCACACCCACCCCAATCTTTTATTATTGGACCCTGTGCATTTGATCTATCAGACTCTAGAAAACTTTCAGCTTCATGGAACACAAGACCACAATTCAAAGTGGCATAAACAACAAGAAAGTCTCTCAGCTCATATAACACACTGTCCCCTTGCAGAGCATCTCCAAAGTTGGTTCGTTCTAAGGCACAGCACACAGTTCCTTCTGGCTTCCTGCTCTATCCACAACATGTTCATTTCCTTCAGCCCAGCTCCCCTCATGGTTCAAGATGGCTGCCACAAAGGTCCTGAGGTGACTTTCTGACATAACAACCCCCAGTACAAGAGGGACTGTGTCTTCCCTTATGTCTCTGTTTACAACTCATTCCCCAAAGCCCCCTATACACAAGTAAGTCAGAGTTTGGGAAAGGAAGAGCTGACACACTCACAGAATCTAACTGAAGTGATTTTGATGGAAGGACTATTTAGGACCATGGGCAGAGTTAAGGGGACAGAGCAACAAGAGGTGGTGAAGTGCCCAAGGATTAGTAATGGCAGGCAGCCAATGCTACCTGTGGTCCTACATGGACAAGAAGACAAAATGAAGTTCCCACTCCTGTAAAGAGGACTGTCACTGAGGAAGAGAGGTTGCCAGACAGGGCGTGTGCCTCAGAAAAACGAAGCTACTGGCAAGATTGTTGCCAGCAGGAGGGGAGTAAAGGTGGAAGAGTAATAAATACTCTTAGCTCCTGGCAGTTCCTCCATTAGCCAAACCAAGTGGAAAACCGGCAGACAAAGAAGCTTTCGTGGTGCAATCGTTAGAGGCCAGCCTCCTGGGGCACAGAAAGGCAGAAAAAGACAAAGAATGTTCTGGATGGAGAGAAGAAAATGTAAAATGACCAGCACATCAACCAACAGACATCCCATGCACATGGCTGTCCAGAATAGGATGCTGAGCCAATATTTCAATCAATCACTGCCAAGGACGTTGACTTGGAGACTTAGACTAGCGAGATTTAAGTTTGACTCACATGGGAGTAAACACCCAAACAAAATTGGAGTTTTGTCAGCAAGGAAGGAGGGAATAATATTTGCCACAATAAATATTGTTTTGATGATATAGAAAAGATATAGTTTTGATGATTTTTTTTTTAACTGTTCTTACCTGGCCAAAAAAAATTTTTTTTGAAAACCTTAAGCAAGTGTTCAAAATATTTTTGGGAAATATACTGGTCTGTGAAATCTAAGTTTTGGAACAACTTCCATATACCTATAAAAACAAAAGACTATTTAGTCTCATTAGGATTTGAGGAATGAGTTTAAAAGCTATCTGGAGCCAAAGGGCTGCAGAATATAGATCCACTTTATACTCTAGACGGTAAGGAGGCAGATCACCAATTAAAACAGTTCTTTATGGAATGTTTTCCGGAGATTTGTGCACTAGAGTTTTAAATGGCTCACAGAGTGGTGATTCTCAGGAGACGAAAACATGTCTTCTGCTCTGAAATAGGTCACAATACACAAATCCAATTTAATCCTTGCCCAATGCAACGATTATTACAATAGGCAAAAAGGTAAAGAGAACAGTTGAACACTATGCTAAAAGCACTCTGATAGTGACTCTTTATTGAAAGAAGGACAAACCAGAAAGGAAAACGTGTGCACTGCAGTTATACAGAAGCCATATTGAGAACCATCATCACCTAACTGATCATTGCATGTAATTGCTATTGAAAGAACATTTAACACTTTTTCCTTCTGTTCCTGAGATGCAAATGTTATGGCTGTGAATAATATACTGGGATCTAGATTTCCTTCATTATGGTTAAACTTTCAGTTGAGTTCCAGAAAATTCTGGGGTGATGAATGAGACAGTGTTACATAGAACAAAAGTCAAAAATTAAAATTTAGTAATAAGCATTTATCGAATTTTGAGAGTGCCTTAGTACACTCAACCTTCTACAATAAAAACACCATAAACTAAGTGGCATATAAACAACATAAATTTTTTCTCACATTTCCAGAGACTGGAAAGTCCAAGATTAAAGTGCTAGCAGAGTTGGTGTCTGGTGAAGACCCTTTTCCTAGTTCATAGATGACCATCTTCTCACACGGCAGAATGGGTGAGGGAGATCTCTGGGTCTCTTCTATAAGGGTACTAGTCCCATTCATGAAGGATTCACTCTCCTGATCTCATCACCACCACCCCCACCCCACACCCAGGGCCCCACATCCAAATACCATCACAATGGGGATTAGATTTCAATATGAATTTTCGGGGGACAAAAATATTTAGTCTATGGCAGACAATATAAGGAACTCAGAACAAAAAGGCAACAAAAGATGCCAGAGGTCTGGCTTAGTGGGAAGACAAGTAAGCAGGTACATGGAAACAGCTTTGTACAAATGAAAGCTTCGAGGTTTTTTTGTGTACACTCGCATAGGCGTGTTCTAGCCACAGAAGAAACTGCAGTTAACAATTCAGTGCAGAAGTATTAGCCAGTCTTTGACTCAGTGGTCTGGTTACTATAGTATAGTTCTTTGTTAATTCAAATAAAGCCCTTAGTTCTGACAGCCAACAACTGTGTGATACTTATAAAGAAGCCAATTTAGTCCCTCAATCTATAAATAAAAGACAGCGATTTTCTTTTTTTTTTAATTAAAGTGTATTGGAGTGACAATAGTTAGTAAAGTTACATTGGTTTCAGGTGTACAATTCTGTAATACATCATCTATATATCACACTGTGTGTTCACCACCCAGAGTCAGTTATCCTTCCATCACCATATATTTGATCCCATTTACCTACATCTACCACCCCCCTTCTCCCTTGTCCTCTGGTAACCACTAACTATTGTCTGTGTCTATAAGTTTTTGTTTCTTCATTTGTTTAAGATGGCAACTTTCAAGCATGTTCTCATTTATTCACACACACCTGTGATGGTAATGAAAGTGGGGTAGTTTGACTATAGTTACATAAAACAGAAGAAATTGGTGAATTTGCCTGTTGTTTCTCTCAAATACAGGCATTATGCTCTCACCAAGTACATAAGTACATGAATCATTACACTTGTACAAACAAGCTCATGATTACAGAAGCATTAATATAATGACTAAAGAAGAAGAAATGATTTGCAGGTAGTTAGGACAGACCTTTATGAGGAAACAAGTGTTAAGAAGGAATCTGAAGATTGACAGATATGTTGGTAAAACAAGGAAGGCTGGAAAACTGTCTGGTAATATTCAGCACCAGAAGAAGAAAGAGGGCAGGGGATATTAGCTGAGCTGGAATGTTAGGTCTAAGAAAACTTGTTAATAAAGAGAAGGGAAGGAGCTTGATGAGTAAAGACCTGATCAATTTCAAATTCCATGTACTATGGACTGAATGCTGTGCTCCCCCGCCCTGCCCCAATATTCATATGTTGAAATCCTAGTAGTATCTGGAAGTGGGACCTTTCAGAGGTGGTTATGTCATGGGGGTGGAGCCTTCATGAGTGGGATTAGTGGCCCACAGAGATCCTTAGCCCATCCACCATGTAAGGACTCAACAGGAAGTCTTTGACCCAGAAGAGGGCCCTCGCCTGACCAGGCTAGTACCCTAATCTGACTTTCAGTCTCCAGAACTGTGAGAAATAAATTTCTGGTGTTTATAGACCATTCCGTCTGTGGTATTTTGTTATAGCCATCCGATCAGACTAAGACACCATGACTTAAAACTTTAAAAGGGAAAAAAAAAAGTATGATAGGAAGTCAATGAAAGGATGTGTGTAAAAGTTCTTTTAGAAAACTGATTTCATCCAGTAAGTGTCTGAATGAAGAAACAGAAAGAACTGCCCACTCCCACATTTGTCTCAAGCATTGTACGGAGCTACATGACATCTTCTGGAAGCCTGAGGGACTGAACTATTGTCAAGGATCTCAAATATAGAAAAAAGTGGCCGCCACTTTTAATGCCATTGTCTGAACCCACTGAATGTTGAAGATCACAGTGTCACAAACGGTACTAGGAAATCAGAAAGGCAAGAAAGGGTTGAAATGGAAGGCAAGGAGTTTATCCACCACCGCTTTAATTTGAGGAGACTATCAAGCATTCAGAAGGAAGTGGCTCAGCCACAGAAGCTGCTTAATCTAAGTGTGACTCTAGTTAGGTTTGCTTGCCCCTGCAGTTAGCTGCTTCAGAAACAAGAAAAGCAAATTCCATAATAAGCAAGAAAAGTGTGTGTGCAATTTACAGAATACCAGTCTAACTCTGGGTAAAGGAAGACGGCTAGATGCTTACATTTAAAACAAAAGTTTTGCATCTGTAATTAACATAGATTTATCTTCAATTTAGTTTTCCTGTTCAACTTCCAGAATATTTTAACTGTAGTAGTTCCTGAATATAAAAAAAAACGCTGTAATAAGAAAATCTGGTACCACTTTCTGAATCAACTTTTTAAATGGGCATAAATATTTCCATGTGTTAGCATGCCTCTGCTCGCCACTTACTACATCCTACTGCCTTTATCTGTGGCTAAACAGACGACAACTAGCTGACTAGAGCATTGTGTTGGGAGATCCCAAGGAAAGCAGACAGTGAAGTTGAGCTGGAAGGACAAGAGATTGGGGGCACGAGGGTGGGAGGGGAGGGTAATGTTTCTGAAAACCATACAAATAGGAATGAAGATGATCTGTGGTTCAGATTTGGCACCTGTAAAAGGGGGTAGGAAACACGATGGAGAAAAGAGAGCACCTCAGATAAACGTGTGTCTGACAAAGATTTGGCCAATCTGATGGGTTGCCCTGGAAGAAAGGATACCTACCTGTTGGAGGAGTTTCGCATCGGACAGACATGTCCAAAGTACTGCTACTGAGTTCAGTCATTGGCTAGGAGCTGCCCAGGAAAAGAGTGGTCTTAATTCAAAAGCTGAGGCAGATCCTAAAGTGCTACAGCTGGAGGCTCTCAGGGGACTGTACTCCTTCCAGCTGCCCTCTATGCTCTTTCTTGAATGAAGATCTGAGCAGTGCACTATACCTGCACCTCATGGACTGACTTCTTCATACGCCTTTTTGGAGAAGCTCCTCCAAAAATCCAGTGGGGCTCTCTTTTTGAGAGGAAACTTAAAAGAGGGAGTTAGTGGTACAAACTGCAGCCCCTGTCACTGCAGTTGGTCTCAGGACTGCCATTGGTACTGCTCCACGTCTCTCCCCTTCTTTATCCATTTTGAATTTCCCTCACCCTCAGCTATTACCTCCACTGATCTTGGTGGCTTTCCTGCTGATATGACCCAAACTCTCATTTCCTGAGGGGTACTTGGTAACCATAGGATTCTCAAGCTGGGATTGCTGCATTTGTCCATTCACGGGCTCAAGTGGGCAATGAAGAACCAAGAGGCCCCCAAGTCATTCACCTGAATTCCATATGTATTCCTTTCTGCCTCTGTTGGGTATCAGCAGTCCTACCTTTTTCTTTTGATTAGGCTCAATTATCCCTGCCAAAGTGGTGATTCCTTTTCTTGTCTAGGCAGCAGCCATAACTTGTAGTTCAATAACAACATTGCTATGACCCCACGCGAGGGATCTCTAACTCTGAAGGGCCCAGAATTCTGGGGATAAGAAACACAAAGTATCCCTTTGGGTCACTGTAAATGATGACTCCTGCTACCATTTCTTAGTTGCGTATCCCATGTTTTCTTCCTATTGGAGACCCATGCCCAACAGAGGCCATTAATTCAGTAGGTCTTGGCATTGTCTGCAAGAATTGCACTCCATCTTCCCAGAGCGCAGCCTCCAAGCTGGAGCTCCAGTCAGCAGTTTCTGGATGGTGTGGTATGTGATAAGAACAGTGGATCCTCTATCACAGGCCCTCTCCTGCACCTCCTTTGCTATGAAGATATTCCCTAATGAATGTTATGTTGTGTGGAATCCCATGCCTGTGGTTCAGCCATCCATCAGCCACCAGTTAGGTGTTGGCTGAAACTTTATGAACAGGAAAAGCAACCTTATACTGGAAACATGTGCCTATTTTTGTGATAACAAATCATTGAGCCTTCCAGGAGAGAAAGAGGTTAATGTAGTCAACTTGTCACTAAGTGGTTGGTTGGTCTTCTCAAGAAATTGTGCCATACTGGGGGCTCTGTTGCTGGCACAGACAGCAGTAGCTAGATCCGTCATGATAAGTGGGAGTCCATGATGGTGGGCCTATGTGTGTCTTCCATCTCTGCCACTATGTTCTTTCCATCTATATGCCCATTGTGCCAGTTCTAGGGCAGCTGATTACAAAGGCAGGCTAATGTCAATTAGCCAAGTCACTTTGTCTATTTGGTTGCTCAGAAGCCCTTCCAACTAAGCAAAGACTTAAAGGGAATGAGGAGTTGGCCAAATACCTATGAGAGGAAGGTGGGAGAATTCCAGGCAGAGGAAACAGCTAAAGAAAAGGCCTGCAGACAGGAGTGGGCCTAGTATATTAAGAATCAGCACAGGGTTTAGGGTTGGAATGTGTGAGAAGGGCCGGGGGAGGAATCAGAGATTCTGGTGCGAATGCAATGGGAGTTATTGCAGGGCTTTTGATAGAGGAGTGACAAGACTGGACTTGAACTTTTAATTCCTCAGGTTGCCATGCTAAAAATGGGTTGAGGGATACAGAGGTGACAGGCCATGATGAGGTTCACGCCAGGGTGATAGCAGTGGAAGGAGATGAGGTGGTCATATTCGGGATATATTTTTAAACTACTTAAGACAAATTGATTTCCTGATCAATTGGATGGGAGATGGAATAGCAAAATAGGATTCAAGGATGCCTCCAAGAGTTTGCCTTGAGCAGCTGGGAGGATGAGGTCAAGGAGCATCATTTCTTCCCTGTGCTTCCAGTGCACACATCTCTAAAATATGACCCTCTCCTTAAACATCTGTCTCCTCGGAGGAGATGGACATATTTAGTTTGTCTATGAATTGTGTCTCATGGGTCTTTTCTTCGGGGCCTTATAAATATTTATCAAATGAATGACTGTATTAGTTTGCTAGGGCTGCCATCACAAAGTACCACAGGCTGAGCCCCATGAAAACAACTAAGATGGAAAATTAAGAAATGAGAGAAAACAATGTCACAAAAGTCAAGAGAGGAAAAGATTGAAGAAGGAGGAAAGGGTGCCCAGTGCTGCATAGAATTCAGGGGAGATGAAGTGTGGGGTGTCCTTCTAGAGGAAGATGCTGTTCCCGTAACCAGAACGTGACCCTTTGTATGACTGAGCTGTGTAATTGAGAGATGTCCTCTTCTGTGAAATACTAGCTGGGATGTTTGTGTGCAATCTGAAACCATAAATGTGGAAATGGAATACCTCAGTTGTGTTTCCAAATAGAGATTTGAAAATATCTAAGGAATTTTACTACACAGTGACAGGTTTATCCTTCTCCAGAATACCATGTTGTAAATCCAAAAGACTTCACTCATTCATTTTGAGGTTAACGTTTTACTCAAGTAGTGAAATATACCTGATTCTGGTAAATACCAGATTCTTGCCCAGGAACTCCGAGTCTAGGATATGAAAAGATTTCTGAAGAAATGTTCTAGTTCTCATAACATTAACTATAGTAAGACATAGTGTGCTATACAAACGGACGAAGCTATAAGAGGGCACAAATAGAAACTGTGTCTCACCTACCTTTGTATCCCTCCAAATGCCTTGTAAATTTGTAAGTTTTTAAAAATGAATTATATTCACTCAACGGGAAATGCAAAAATAAAACCATTTTCCTTTACCCTGATGGGAAGCGTGTGAGTTTTTAAAATATTCTAAGATTGTTTTTACAAGTCAATATGTAAGCATTATTGAACAGTCCAATATTGCCTGAGTTTTATAGCTCCCAGTTCTTTTAGGAACCCATTTGAATCAGAAAATAGTTTTATCTAAACTTTTAAGCTAGCATAGGTTTTGATAACATTGATTGAATGTAAAGCTAAAGTATAGATTGCAAGTTAGAAGTATCACTATTGATCCTTTTCTGATATCTCCTTTTCCTCAATAATTCATCAATTCATGACAAAACTAATAAAAGCTAATGTTTATTGAGAGCTCGCTACATTACAGGCACCAGCTAAGTGCTTTAAATTTGTATTCATGCCCCTCTTCCCTGTCTCCCAAGTCACCCAACTTTCTACCCCACGTTTCAATGACCAGAAGACTGCATATTTCAGATTTTGAAACCTTCTCCCATCTATTCCCAACTCCTGAAAGCCTTCCACTGTGCCTTCTAGAATTCATCATCCATTAACAGCAAAATTCCTTATAACCCCAGTCTAATCTCCAAATATTTCTTGCTGTTTCTTGTTCCGATCAAAACTCACGCTTCTCTGAAAACACCGTTTTGTCTCCCTTCTCACATGATGGCTGTTTTTTGTTCAAAGCCCTCACACACCTGATCTGGAGGTGAGAGAGGGGACCTGCTCAATTATCTTTGCCACTGCATATCCTTTTCCTTCCCTTTTACTTTAAGTCTCATGTCATTATATATCACTGCTGCCCCTGGCTCATTGGCACCCTCTGCAACACCTCCTGTCTTACCATTTTCATTCACAGGTAACAATCCTTGCAAAGTTCTACCCTCCCATTCCATTGAACTCTCCTCTAATTATCTTGACCTCCTTCCTCATATAAACAGTCACTCACTTCCTTGGCCATACCTAGATCTCATCATGACCAATCATTGCAGTCCCTCACGCCTCTTGATTTCTAAGCAGAGACCCCAGAGCTCAGTAATTGGTGTTTTATTCGTCTGTTTCTACTTATTCCCTTGAAGATCTCATTCAGTTTCATGGCTTTCAATACTATCCACATGCCGGTGACTCCCAAATGAATATCTCCAGTCCTGTCCTCTATCCTGAACTCCGTACCTGTGTAACTAATATTCTACTCATCATTTTCACTTGATTATTCTAATTCACATTCTAACTCACACATCTCAACTGAACTGACTTTCCCCACCACACCTGCTGTATCTGCAACCTTTCCCACTTTAGTGGACAACAATTCCACCCTTCCAGTTACTCTAGCCCAAAACTTAAGTCTTCTTGAATTCATCCTTGACTCATCTTTTTCTCTCACACCCTACATCCAATCCATCGGGAATTTCCACTCTCTCTTTCTTCAAAATATAATTGGAATCTGACAACTTCTCACTAACTTCACTGTAATCACTGTAATCTGAATGCCAGCATCTCTCACCTGGATCACTGTTCTAGTCTCCTGAAAGATCTCCCTGCTTCAACCTTGCCCCTTAGAATCTAGCCTATGCGATGGGATCTTGAGTAACTGCTCTGACCTCAGTCTCTACCAGTCTCAGCTCTATCCACAATGTCTTCTTTCTACTCCTTGAAGACACCATTCATGCCTCTTCCTCACTCTGTCTGAGCACGCTGCCCACAGAGATGGCTCACTCCCTCTTCCCTTTCTAGACTTCGTTCAGATCTGACATTTTTGTGAGCCATTTCTCATCACCCTATTCAAATCGCAACTTCGTCACTCCCTTCCCTCATACCCTCCATTCCCCTTATCCTGCCCTACATTTTTCCTTTCTTTCCTTTCTTTCTTTTCTTCTTTTTCTTCTTTTTGCATAACATCCATTGCCTTCTAACATTCAATATAACTTATTTATTTCTTATGTTTATTATGTATTATATTTAATGTTTATTCCTTCTATCCTCTTCTCAGCAGAGATATTCATTTAGCATAATATTGCACCAAAGCTCTTACATTTGCAGATTACAATATTAACAAAAGAAAAATGTTGTGGGTTTTTTTTTCTTGTTTTTCTTTTGTACTCCAATTTGTAATAATCTATCGATGGAGCCTAGAAAAGGCAGGAGTTGAGGAGAGAAGGGCCTTTTGAATGTCAGTCTGAAGTGGGTAATTTTAAGCATGAAAGATGACCAGATCAGAACAGAAAAGAAACATTTGTTGTCATTCTCTGGATTCCAAGCCCTGAGGAAGAGAGTTCTCTTTCTGTTCATGGATTCACTATGAGTGCACCCTTTCCAGGTGTGATAAGACATCAAGATAGAATAACCCTCTTTTAAAATTACTAATAAGGAAGAAAGACTACTAATATCAGGCAACCATTTTTAATGCATTTTTGGATTCAACAAAATTTGTTGAGTGGCTACTATGTGCAAAGCACTGTGGTCATAATTTGAAGGATTTGAAATTGAATAAGAAATTATGTTATCCTACAGATGTTAGGAGACAGTAGAGGAAGAAGGTAAATAAGCAAATAACTATAAATATGAAGTAGAAAATTGCTATAATTAAGGCACAAGAAAATGTAACAGGAAAACAAAAGAAACGGTGGTAAATTCTTCAGGAGGCTAAATCAGCATGGTAACTACAAAATTGCAAATAAAGGAGAAGCCATTTCTTTCATGGCAGCAGTATGTACCAACTTCAGGCAAAAATCTTTTTTAGCGCCCTAGAGAAACAAATTCCACAAAATGATAAATACAAAGCAGACAATTCTGAGTGATTCTGCTGGATTTCTGGTGAGTAAAGCAGAGCCATGATCAAATGATAGAATTTCCTGATGGTTCATTTTAATGTTATAATCTGTAAGGAAATCCTATGTATTACTTGACATGAAAATGTTGGGAGCAATTAGGGAGAAATCCCCAAGAGAAAAAGGGACTCTCTGGGTATTAGAACAGGATTTCCCAAGTCCAGCTTTATCTCCAAAAGTAGAGAGCGTCTGCTGCTGCCCACCTTGGAGAACGTGATCTTGCTTTTATAAACGGTACTTCAGACTTACAAAAAATGATTTCGTCTTCTACAATATGGCTCAGACTGCTGTAATTAGCAGTTGATATGAAGTGGATAACATTTATGAAAATAAAAAACCAAATACCAATATATTAAGAAGCCAATCACTAGCAACAATATATTTATGTGATTTCTAGAATAGTTGGTGGTTGGCCTTATTCTTAATATAGATCAAATTCCTCCCCACCCTAAAATATGAACAATCCATTCTAAAAATATAGATGTTACCAAGCCTAAATTTTTTTTAAAAAATAGAAAAACAATACCAGTGTGATTTTTAAAGTTTAGTCTAATATCATCCCCAATAGTGCTAAACACTATATAGCTTTGTCTAATAATTAGATTCATATACATAATCTAATTAGAATATAGGATTCATTTGAAACCAAATATTTCTACTTCATGATGCCACATGCAATACCTAATGGACGAATGAAACTATGCTTATTTTATAATATTTAGGTGTTAACCAACACCAACCACAGTTATTATTTTCAAACAATAGTGTCTCGTGGTGGCCAGTTAGCTCAGTTGGTTAGAGAGCGGTGCTATTAACAAGGTTACCAGTTCAATCCCCACATGAACCTGTTCCATGCACTTAAGTTGGGACAGGAGACGGACCCCCACCCCACATGTTACAGGGTAAGTGGTAAATGGGAGGTAACACAAATGTCCTGTAATTCCTCTGAAGCTTTTAAGAAATTCCCTCCATTAATATCAGCAGCTAGGTTTTTTTGAAGACTTTTGTCTGAAGGAATGTATTATCAGTAATTTTGACAAAAGATGTTTTAGTTTATACACAGCCATCTCAAGATTGTACATATATTTGCTTTGACTAACCTCAGAAATTCAAGCAAAACAAAGTTACAGTAGGTATATAAACAAGCGGGTCACGGGGTTAATGTTTGACTCTAACACTAATGACTTTCTTCTACTACTCAAGAGCACACAAAGGCAGTAGTCTGTACTACCCAGAAACAACAAAAGATAAACACTTACCCACCCACAGTCAACCAAGTTGGAGCTTCCAAGTGATGAAAAAATATTTAATCGTTAAAGCAAAAAACACACACAAAGTAAAGCTGGTAAATAACCTCCATTTTAACCCAATGAACTCTGTCCAAGACCCAACAGAGGATACCAGAGGATACTGATTTCTACTAATTTTTGACTAAAAGAATAATACCACTTTAAAACTCATTTTATGGAATAAAAATCATCTCTCAGTGGCTCTATTAAAATATATTAGCTATCTACCAGAAGATGATATTTCTCAAATCAATTACTTGTTAGGAATAAATCCTCCATGTATGCATCATGCACGACATGGAGGATTTTTTAAATTTTTGACATTTGAGGGGAGGGAACACATTTCCAAAGGTGAACTTTCTATCTACACAGGATTTATGTGTCTGTCTTGCCTCTCCCACCTCAACATGGAGCTCCCCAGAAGGCCAGGGGCTCTCTTTGAAACGGCAAGTGGCAGGGTGCTCAGTAAAAAGAAGGGGCTCAGAGAGTCTTACATTAGATTTGATTTAAACAAGCAAGTAAAAGTCGAATCCGACTCTTAGCAACAATAATTGTGAACTCTCTTCACATGGCTTCTCTTAATTTCTTAAAATTCCCCATTGAGAGGATTGGAAAAGTAATCTTAGGTGGCAGGGCCATGGTTGCACAGCCTGCCACAAACACAAAGGACAACACAAATTCATCTAAGCCCAGATATATTTGAGACATTTTGAGTTTAGGCTGCAGGAGAAAGACCAGCCTCCTCATTCCTTCATTCAGGAAGAGAAGCAGAACGTGCACCAATAAATATGCTTGCAAGGACAAGGCCCTGCAGACTCTGATAGAGGAGCCCCAGATTTAGCTGACGCGGTTTACAAGGGCCCCAAGTTCCGGCAGTAAGTCAGTAAGTCATTCCACATTTCTCTGAGCAGCTCTGCTCACAGATAAGTGCAGCCCTTATCAGGAAGCTGCTCATGTGCCCAGCACTGTTTATTTTGGCAGTGGCTCAGTTTCTGCCTCTATAATTAAATGAGGCTGATGAGATGACAGCCGCTCCGTGAGAGATCAGAGGAAACTGCGTGATCTCCCTGCAGTTTCTTTTCTCTGCTCTCCACTGCTTGGCGTCCCTTCGCATTTTTTCATTAATACAGGGAGCAGATTTAACCCACATCCTAACCCAACGGGGAGCTCAGGAACAGCATCAAATTCCAAATCAGCATTTTTATTTTTATTGCTCCTCTGCCAGCAACAGAATCTTCACTTGCCATCAGATACTAGCAATAGCCTCTCTATTATCCCCACACAGGATGAAAGAGGCTGGTCCACCCTTATGCTGCTTCAGAATAGCCTTAACCCTGTATTCTAACACTGGCATCCAGAACATCAAGCTAAACACTTGCTAATGGTCAACCTCCAATCCATCACAAGGAATGCACTCAGTGAGTCTATGGTTTAACTGTAAAAGCAAAAGGAACCAACAAGCCCATAGTTGATCACCTATTTTCTAAATTAATAAATCTTCTTGTTGAATGATTGACCAAAGGACCCATATAACACTATTTCACTAATGGGCTAATAACGGCAAGGAGTTCGTGTGTGTGTGTGTGTGTGTGTGTGTGTGTGTGTGTGTGTGTGTGACAATACAAATGTTGGTTCCTTCCTACCTCTCAGTTCTTACTTCAGATCTTCTAATTTAAGAAACAACTTTTATTTCTCCTTAATTTTAGCACTAGACTCAACTTAAGGGCTCACTGAAAGAAACTCAAACATTGTGCCACATTTAATTAAAAAAAAGATAGATTTCCACCAAACTTTTTTATTGAGATATAATTGATAAGATGATTTGATATCTGTATATATTGTGAAAGGATCACCACAGTAAGTCTACTTAACATCCATCACCACACATAGTTTACCATTTTTTTCTATGATGAGAACTTTAATGAGGTCTGACAATTAAGTTCATGAACTTGCTACCATGCACTTACATTGGCAGCACTGTACAAACAGCTCAATAAGCTTTCATAACCTTGGTATATCAGTGTCTCACAGCTGTGTTCGTGTCAATGTGTGGCAGTGTCTTGCTGAGTGTCATTCATTATTGTTGCGTGGTTTTGTGTGCCATCACAAGAATGTCTGAGCTTGAATTAGAGCAATGAACAAACATTAAATTTCCTGTTAAGCTTGGCAAGAGTGGAAGTGATATCAGGGACATGTTAATCCAAGTTTATGGGGATCATGTCATGAAGAAAACAGCAGTGTACAAATGGATTAAACATTTTTCTGAGGGGAGAGAACACGTCACTGATGAAGAAACGTCAGGGTGGCCAGTAACGAGCAGCACTAATGAAAACATTGCAAAAATTCATCGAATTGTATGTACAATCATCTGCTGACTGTGAGAAGATGACAGCTCTTCCACAAAAAGAGTTCCAAAATTGCTTTGAAGGGTGGACTAGGCACTGGTGTTGGTGCATAGCTTCCCAAGGGGAGTACTTCAAAGGTGACCATAGTGATATTCAGCAATGAGATATGTAGCACTTTTTCTAGGATGAGTTCGCGAACTTAATTGTCAGACCTCATAAGATCTACTCTCTTAGCAACTTTCAAGTGTACAATACAATATTAACTGTAGTCACCATGCTGACATTACATCCCCAGGACTTATGTATTTTGTAACAGGAAGTCTGTACTTTTCGACCCCCTTGACCCATCTCATTGGCCCTCCATCCCCTGCCTCGTGCAACTACCAATCTGTTCTATCTATGAATTCGTTTTTTTATAGGGGTTTTTTAATTCCACGTATAAATGATATCATATGATATTTGTCTTTGTCTGACTGATTTCACTTAGCATAATGCCCTTAAGGTCCATCCATGTTGTCGCAAATGGGAGGATTTCCTTCTTTTTTATTGTTGAATAATATTCCATTATATATACATATAGGAATTTAATTTCTTTGGAAAAATACCCAGAAGTGGAATTGCTGGGTCCTATGGTAGTTCTGTTTCATCCAGCATGAAATTTCACCATCACTACAGCAACCAGGCTCCTGGAAACTGCAACACCTGACTTTCACTACTGCACTAAGAGCTTCTAATATGATGTTAAGTAAAGGTTGATCAGTAATTCAAATCACTAGAATGAACACTTTGGTTAAACAATTGATTTATTCTAGGGTCAATACCTGAACTTCTAGGCTTTATTCAGTATCATCCTTGTAGGATATTTGTGTTAATCCACAAACGATGTGCTTTTCTGCTACCAAATTCCTATCATGATCCATCTGATTGACTTAGATTTTCCAACCCCAGCACCCAAATACGTTTACATACGTAGTTTACTAGATACGAAGGTCTGACAATTAAGTTCACGAACTCGTCCTAGAAAAAGTGCTATATACTTCATTGCTGAATATCACTACAGTCACCTTCAAAGTATTCACCTTGGGAAGCTATGCACTGATGCCTGTGCCTAGTCTGCCCTTCAAAGCAATTTTGGAACTCTTTTTCTGGAATGGCCATCAGAGCTCTTGTTGTATTACCCTTGATGTCCTGAATGTCATCAAAATGTCTTCCTTTTAATATTTCCTTTATCTTCGGGTAAAGAAAGAAGTCATTGGGGGCCAGATTGGGTGAGTAGGGAGGGTGTGCCAATACAGTTATTTGTTTACCGGCTAAAAACTCCCTCACAGACAGTGCCGTGTGAGCTGGTGCACTGTCGTGATGCAAGAGCCATTAATTGTTGGCGAAAAGTTCAGGTCATCTAACTTTTTCACACCACAGCCTTTTTAGCACTTCCAAATAGTAACCAAAAACTTGGTTAAATGTTTGTCCAGTTGGTACAAATTCATAATGAATAATTCATCTGATTTCAAAAACAGTTAGCAACATCGTTGCAACAAGCTCTCAAACTTAATTGTCAGACTTTCATATGTGGGTGCGTGTTTTGTGTTTTTTTTAATGTGTTTTACATATACTTGTTCTGGCTTTTCCCACCAGGTGGTAAAAAACTAAAGGTGGGGGCTGCGTCTTTATTATTTTGTATCTCCTCACAACATCCAACTGGGAAACCTGTGTGGAAAAGTATTCGGGAAAAACTGTTTAGCTTATTTCACAAAATGTAGTAGAACCTAAAGAGAGGTAAGAACGTGCCTTACATATACCACAGAACAAAACAAAGATATTTCCTCTTTAGATACTGAGCTCTGGGTACATAAACATCCATCCAAAAGCTCTCACTGTGTTAGGTCTTCATTTTTCTGAGAACATAAACTATTCAGATGCTCCTCGACTTACTATGGGGTTATGTCCCAGTAAACCCATCATAAATTGAAAATATCATGTCAAAAATACATTTAATACTCCTAACCTACCAAACATAATAACTTAGCCTAGCCTACCTTAAACATGCACAGAACACATATTTGCCTATAGTTGGGCAAAATCATCTAACACAAAGCCTATTTTATAATGAAGTGTTGAATCTCTCACATAATTGACTATGTGTATTGCTTTCTCACTATTGTAAAGCCCAAAAATTGTGAGTCGAACCATTATTAGTCAGGTACCAACCGTCTACACACAGAACAACTCTCTTACAAGTGGCTAACAGACTGCACCAGTAAAGAGTTACCCAGAACAATCAAATAAATAAATTAAGACTTCAGTCATTATGTTCTGAGTGGCTCCAGGATGCAGGATGGTCAGGTGAAAATGTGTCATCAGATGATACAAGTTCTTATCTCTAAGCACTAATCCCACTCAAACCAGTTTGAGAACTAAACTGATAGCCATCTCATTTCCACAGTGCAGTCCTTCCAAGCTACATTTCCTCTTAAATAGCACTGATGAGGCTGTTTTAATCAGTGAAGTCTGTACTGGGTCAGTCCAGTGTCATGTACCAGACATTTTTTTTCCATGACTTGCACACCATCAAGAAAGCAATGAAAACAGAAGCCTGCACTTGAAACATTATTATATAAATCTGAGATTAAAACATGTGATTGGTTCTGCCAACTCTCTTTCCACACCAAGATGGCTTGTGTACTTTTCCTGCACGGTCATTATCATCCTGTCAGGCCATATATCAAACCTAGAAACATCAGAAGCTCATCACTTAAGTTTTCAATCATTTGCTCAATTTTCAGTGTGGGATACAGGCAGCCTCACATGGCTATGAAGGATTATTCACTAGATTAAATACAATATGTAGTAAATAAACACTCAATATCTTTAGTAACAGGAACAAGAAATTCATGTTAATCTCATTTGGGCCAGTAGCTTCCTAATTGTACTCTATATTTTTTCAAGTGGCCAACAACAATCAGACAGATTTGAATAACCTGCGGCAAGTCAGCGGAAGAGTCTAGAACCTGAATTTGGGATTCTGCCAAATATCCCTGCCTCTATACTATGAGTGGACAATAAATGAGGCAAACAACAGACGCCTTGGCGCTTGCTTAGTCCTGTGCCATGAAGACAGCAAAGGTCAAGTTTTTCTTCTTATTCCTCAGCCATTTTTTTTGTAATTTTATTCTATCCTATCTATTAACAACCAACCAATTTTAGAACGTTTCATGAACACTCTTAAGTGTTAAACAATTGCTCGTGTTTCAATAATTGTTTTTTATGGCATGGTTGGGCATACCACATAATTTACTTCATAAACATCCCAATGTGAACTTAATTAAATTCTGGTGAGAAGTAACAACACTCTCAAGAAATAGATTATGAAGGAAACTGCAACCAACTTGGTTCTTGGCTCTCGCAATTAAGACTTAGATTACTATAAATATACTCAATTGTGCATAGTGCCAAATACTGTATTTCAGTGTTTGTTCATAAAATGTAATTTGAAATGCATGTAGGATGATACAGCCCTTTTGTAAAAGGAAGTTATTATCTGTGATAAAAGCAGTTGTTGACATTAGAAATGCAGATGTAAGGATCCAGACGGGAAATTTAATAAAAAGAAAACAAATGTAGCAGGGAAAAGGGGGGTTAACAATATGGCAAAGCGAAGCCAGATGTGGCTGCAAATATCTGCCTACAGGCAAAACCTGGACTCCTAGCTTTCAGATGGGCCATCCGGGGCCACTGGAAGCAAAACATGGCCGCAGATTTGGACAAGGAAAGTGGATTGTTCAATTCGTGGCAGCTTGCAGTGGAGGACCCCTTTGAGTAGGGATGTGCATTCATTCATCCTCAGCGCCGCTTCTTTTGGTGTCTGAAGTGAATTGCCTGTGAATGTGTACATTGCCAGCCTTCTCATATCCATTGCTTCCTCATCAGACGTTCCCCAGCAGCCCCACACAGTAGTCTAATGAACTGGCTTTAATTATATTCCGCGTAGAGCTGCAAAGATATGAGATCACGCCGCAGGAACTGTACTTCAACATGTTTTACTAGGCACAGATAATCTGTTAAATGTTAGGTTCTTTAAACAAAACCCACTGGAAAGTTCTTCCCTCTCCACATCCATGCAGTTTGCATCCTGGAAATTATTATCGTGGATCACCAGGATCCTGTAAGACTTCCAAAGAATCTTCCTGATGATCACCAAAGCAAGTTATTATGGCATACTCAGCTGCCAGTCGTGGTGCTGTTTGGGGCTAATGTTTTTAGTATTTCCCATAAGACAAATGTGTTTTTCAGCTTGTGTTTTACCCCAAGCTGTCTATAGCAGTTCTCTTTCCTTAATGTTCAAAATAATTCCATGCCTATGCAAATACAAAAAATCCATAGAGCTTCCCAAAGGGAGCTGTTAGGCACCAATTTAAATGTATCACTGGGCTCCAAACTTCAGTTTGGCTTTGGGGTTAGGAATTCATTCTAAGACCCAGGGAGGCTATATTAAAAGCATCAAAGGAAAGTCTAGTTTTCTGAGATATTTTTAGTACAACTGCAACCCTTTCAAGACAGAAGCTTTTGATAGTTCTCCAACCTTTAGCATAATTTAGCAAGCCACGCAACAATAATGCCCTTTCAGATTCATAAATTCCTATCTCTCAAGACAACCTGTAATCTTGAGTATCAGAGAGCCCCTGTCTTTTCCTTCTTCTCTTCCTAAGTAAATTGCTGGAAGATTCAACTTATAATGGAACTAATGAGCATGAAACCCGTCGGTGGTGTGGAAATACTTGGTCCTGTCTGAAACCCACAAAAATTCCAGAAGGAAGGAAGCACCCAAGTGTGTGCACAGGACATTGTAGAAAGACGACTGACCTTAAGATCCAGAATGATTTGCTAAATACCCTAGATCTGTGTGTCCAACAGCACAGAAATGTTTCTAATAACATGTTTCTCAACAAGAATCAAACATTTCTTCAAGTGTTGCCATGAATATATTTGAAAACAACAATAGCCACATTGGGAGAAATCAGAACGGAAAGATCTGCCCAGGTTAATTTTAAGGATATCCAGTTTAGGGAGTTTCAGAAAGGTGAGACCCTTAAGCAAAGTTTTCTAACCACTATTCGGTAGCACCCAATTATTAATCGAGACCCATGCCCTGAGGGCGTCCTGTGCTGACTCTCAGTCCTGGAGCCATTTTCAGCCTTCTGGTAGGAATCCAGAGCTGGATTTTTGGGCCTGCGACTGCCTCCCAACCCCCTCCCTCTCTGATGCAGCTAGCAGCCCCACAAGAGCGGGCACACTTGGGGCCAGTTAGTTAAATTTTGGCCAAATAGTAACCTTAAAGTGGGCACGTTCAAATGTCCATCTACTCAATACCCAACTTAAGAAACATGGTTATGGATATGAACACATAATCATTTCTTTTAAAAGGTCTCAAACCTGCAGGATGTTGAATAAACAAGTATTTAAGAAGATTGAGAAGAAGTAGATCTTAATATCACCCTCAACTTCAAACACATTCAATAATAAGTTCATACGTAATGATGTCATACTAGTTGTGATGGTAACACAAGATGGTAATTCATATAGAGATACGAATCTTTAATTTTAATTCTAATTATTTGGATCTTATTGCAACAGGAATACATGGACATGATATAATATCTCAGGAAATACATATATGCAAAAAGGAGGAAAATCGTTGCCAGTCTTAGCACACAGAAGTAAACAACGTTAGAATTTTGGTGTATGCCACTCATTCCTTTATTCTTTTATAATTTATTTATTTATTTAGCACCTACTACGAGGCAGGGACTTTGTATATCCTTTCTGTCCTTTCTTGGTCTATACATAAATACTCATATTTTTGAAACATGGATCTATTTTATGCATAGGATTTAGCCTGAGTTTTACTAAATAATGTAGCAAGAATGTTTTATTTCATCAACTATTCTACACCATTTTAATAGTCATATACTATTCCATTATATGTACAGATGTAACATAGCTTATTTTTTTAAAAATCATCATTGTCAAGCATATGCCTTTTATGTAATTATATGAAACAACTGTGTGCTAAATGGAAATTTTTACACACATCTATGATGGTTTTATGATCATACATTCTTATAGGTAGACCTACATCAAAGAACAAAATTTTTTTAGAACTTTCCAAACATTGCCAAATTAGCCACCATGTATATTCTACATTCCCACCAGCAATATATGGTTTCTCACACTTTTCCAAGATTGAGTCTTTTTAAAATGTTATCAATTTCTAGGTAAAAATTATATATTGTTTTGATTCAGTGTTTTAATTATTAGGGAAGTTGAACTTTTTCTCATTTGGCTAGCTTGTTGCTTCAATCAACAATAAAAAATATTTATTGACTGCCTACTATGTTACAGACCAGTTCCAGACACTAGGAATGATAAATGGTTTGCAAATCATGTAAAGAATAATAAAATACCAGGCGACATAACACCAAGAAAACAAAGCTTAGAGGGACAGGCATCTCAAGGGCTATAATATGACAAGGAAGTTAGACCGGATGTATTTTTTCTTTTATAATCTCTCTTTTCTTAAATTTTTGTTTTGTATAAATACTAGATGGAAAAAGAATACATATAACATATATGCATTGTAAAGAATTATAATTTAAAAACAAGTGAAACAAATGTCCATGTACTCAATACCCAACTTAAGAAACAAATATGACTGATTACGCTGAAGCCTATGAATGCCTCCACCCAGACACATTCCCCTCTTTGCTTCTAAGGGGCAACTGTTGAGTTTTAGCATATAAATCACTCCATCTCCTTTATAAATTTTACCAGATATAAAGGTATCCCTGAATAACAGCTTTGCCTGTTTTTGAATCATATATAAGTTCTTCCACAATTTAGTTTTTTGTTTGTTGTGTCCTGTTTTGGTTTCTGTGTACACTATATTTTTGACTTGACCTATGTTGATTATAGGCTCTTTATTTCCACAGATATAAAGTCTTCCATTACTTAATGTTCCCCAATATACTTATCCATCATGCGGTCAGTGGACATTTTGGTTTAAGTTGTTTCCTTTTTCGAGTTATCAGAAGGTTGTTATGAATAATCTTATACATGTTTCCCAGTCAAAAAGTGCAGGAGTTTCTTTAGGATGTATATTAACTTGAACGGCATGAAATTGTCATTTTTGTAAGTCAAAAGTGGTCAAATTACTGGCTTGTAGGATGTGCATGTCTTTGATCTAATTCTTAATAAATTGTTTTCTAAAATGATTGCACCAACTTGCACAGATGTAGCAGTTTTGAAAGTTCCTTTTGTTCTACACTCCTGCCAACACTTGGCATTAAAACATTTTAATTTTGGCGAATCTGGAGAGTGGATGATGGTATCTTATTGAGGATTGTCCCAATGAGTAATGAGGTTGAGCATTTTTCATGTGTTTATTAGTCTCTCATGTCCTCTTCTGTGTCTTACCTGTCACATTTTCTGCTCTTTTTAAATCGGGGTTTTTACCATTTCCACATAAATTTCTAAAAGTTTGTACGTATCTTCAGAATACTAATGCTTTGTCAGTTATGTATTGAACTATCTCAGGTTATGACTTGCTTTTTGACTCTTTCATTGGTGTCTTTTGAAGGACAGAGGGTCTTAATTTTATTATGGTTGAATTTATCAATGTTGTCCTTCATAGTCCGTGCCCTTTGTGCTTGTTTAAGAAATCCTGCTCTATCCCCAGAGTGCTAAAGATATTCCCCTATATTTTTGTCTAAGTACTTAAAATCTTTCCTTTCACATTGTGGATTTTAATCCACCTTGCCCTCTGGCTCCGTATTGTCATTTGCATATGGACTCTGAGACAGTTTTCATGATTTTCCCTCATGCATGACCAATCCCAGCACCACTGGGTGAATAATTCACCATGTCCACACTGACCTGCCATTATCAGTTCTGTCGTCTATCAGACTTCTATGTTTGATGGGTCTCTTTCTGGACTCTGTAGTCTATTCCTTTGGTTTCACTGTGCTAATAAACATAATCTTATTGCTAAAACTTTATAAGAAGACTTGATATCTTGTAGAGCTGTACATCCTGCTTGGTTCTTCTTAAAAACGGTTTGGTTATTCGTATCAATTTACTCTTTCATTTAAATTTTAGAATCTGCTAATCCAGTTCTGAAAAATATCCTGTTGGAATTTTTATTAAAGTTGTGTTAAATCTATAATCACTTGAGGAGAACTGACATTTTTATAAGTCTTTTTACCATGAATATGGTTGTCTCTCCATTTATTTAGTTTCCTTTACTATAATTGAGTATAATTATATGTTTCTATACAAAAGACCTGCACAGCATTTCTAGATGTGGGCTGGGTACTGCTCCTTTGCCCTCAAGTGCATCCTGCAGCATTCCCACCATGCCCTGTGCCCAGGAGAAAACTCTGTGAGCTATCAACAGGTCTCTGTGTCCTGACTCCCAAGAGGGTTAGAAATAGGAAGCAGTGGCCAGGAGAGCACAGGACAGGAAGAGAGTAAGATTGGGTGTTATTCCTCTGGTCCCCTCTTTTCAGTCTGCCATTTAGCAGGGCTGTGCGCTTCTCCTGAAACAACACCTCCCACTAGCTGCAACTCTCTCACAGGGTCTGCTCACCACTCCTCACTCTAGCTCTGAGGGTCTGAGGGTCCTCTGCTGTTGCTTACCCTGGGCATTGAACCATCTTTGTTGATTTCCCTTCGCCCTGACCACATTTTTCCAGTCATTAAACTCCACATTAAGGATGCTACCTGTTTCCTGTAGAGACCCCCAACTGATACGTGTCTGTGTGTGTGTGTGTGTGTGTGTGTGTGTGTGTGTGTGTGTGTGTTTTCTCATAATTTCCAGATTCTTTTGCATTCTCTACACGGGAAATTTTATTATCTGCCAATAGTGATAATTTGGTTTGTTCCTTTCTGGTCCTTTCTTTTTCCTTTTTCCTTTTTCTGCTTATCTTACTGCATTGACCAGTCCTCTAGAGCAATGTTGATTAGCAGCAGTAAGAACAACAACCCTTGTTTCATCCCTAATTTTAAAGGAATTGTTTTTCATAAATTTCCACTAGTAAGATATTTGTTGTAAATAAAGAAGTTCCATCCTAAACCTAGCTTGCTGAGGTTTTATCATGAATGGTTGATGAAGTTCATCAAATGCTTATCTGAATCTATTGTGATCACAAGATTTTTCTCCCTTAAACTATAAATATGATGATTTACATAATACATTTTATAATGTTAAATCAATCATTCCAGAAATGAACCCTACTTGATCATTGCTGGCTCCAGTTTGCTGATACTTTACTCAGGATTCTTGCCCCATCAGGTCTGTGACTTTCCTTCCTACTAAATGTCCTTGTCTGCTTTTGGAATCAATCACTAATTGCATTCGCCTTATAACATGGATGAAAAGTGTTCTCTCTTTTTTCATTTTTTGAAACGGTTTGTGTAAGCTTGAAACTGTGTTCCTTAACGGTATGGGAGAAACTACCTATAAAAATATCTGGAACTGGTATTTATTTTGCGGAAAGATTTTTAGCTACTGACTTAAATTCTTTAAAAATTATAGGATCCTTCAAGTGTTTATTACTTCTTAAGTTAACTCTAATAATTTATACTTTTCTAGGAATTTTTCAGTTTCACTTAAGTTTTTAAGTATTTGACATCAACTTAATCATAATATTCCCTTAAAATTTCATCTCTGCTGCATCCATATTTATGAACTTTATTCATCCTGATATTGTTTGTAGCTTTTCTTTTTTATCTTGAGCTGTCCTGTTAGAAATTTGACATTTTAAGCAACTTTGGCTTCGATAATTTTGTGCTTTTGCTTTCTATTTCATTTATTTCTACTCTATTTTTTTCTTTTTTCTACTATTTTGAGGCTTATTCAGTTATTTCTTATTTTCTATCTTCTTAAGATGGACACATAGCTAATTTCTTGTCAGCCTGTCTTCTTTTCTAATATCAGCATTTGAGGCTATAAATTTTACTCTAAGTTACTACTATTTTAGGAATGTCTGTCAAGTTTTAATATATTATGTTCCTGTGTGTGTTATCATTCAACTTTAACTATTTTCAGTTTATATAATGAGTTCTTTGAGCCATAGGTCCTTTTTTATGTAATTTCTAAGTATATGAGATTTATTTGATCTTTTTGCTATCGATTTCTAATTCATTTGTATTGTTGCTAGGGATTTTGAAATTTGTAAGCTTGTTTTATGACCTATTAACTAATCAACTTTTGAATTAGTCTATGTGTGCTTAAAATGAATGTGTATGTATTTTCCAGTAACTGGGTACAGTTTGTAACACACGCACGAGCGCACACACACGTATGTATTTTCCAGTAGCTGGGTACAGTTTATACCATACATGTGCGCACACAAGCATTTGAGTGTGTATGTACGTATTCCTCAATAGAGAAATACTATAATTGTGCTATTCAAATCATCTATGTCCTTAATGATGTTTTTATTGGATTTGTCAATTACTGAGAGAGGTAAGTTTAACACATTGTCAATGTCTACTTAAAGCAGTCAGCTTTGGCTTTATATATGATTAGGTGTCTATAAATTTAGAATCGTAATTTCTGTTTAATTGAAATTTCTACCAATATGTAGAAACGTTCTAATAAATTATGTTTGCCCTTAAGGCTAGTTTGTCTTGTTATGGTCACATCCACCTGATCACTGAGGACTCCAGCCTACTGAGCTAGTTAAGTAAGAAAATACACTCAAAGCCACTTATTGGGTAGACATCGTCTGTAGCTCGATCACAACCCTATCCACCAATGTTGAAGGGGGAAATGCCACTTTTTATCAGCATTCCCCTTATCTCCACGCTCTGTAATTTGCTTTTTATTTTTTAATTCTCTCTCCATTACTTAAGTGCCTCTTAAACTAACTTGTTCAGACATAGGCTAATGATTGGCCAGCTTGAGACCCAAGATAAACATCTCAGACCCACATAAAGTTCTCTGATCTTAGCTAAAACACTTACCAAAAAGCCTTTTTCACTCAACATATTTTTCAGGCCAATGAAAGACACAGAAATGTAAAAATTTCTCCAAAAGTTCAACAGGAGAGATGCCATAGGGTTTTCTCCATTCCATAACCTTAAAAAAATCACATCAAACTGACCTTGAGGGGGAAACTTGTTCCAATGGACAATAAGCCCGCTACAGTCTCTTCCTCAGGCATGTATTTTGAGGGACCTCTGGGAAGGAACTAGAAGACAGAAAGATAACTGATCTCTGACCAGAGGCTCACGTTTGGGCCACGTGAGGTAAAACAGAAATCTGGCCTTTGGGGTCAAAATTGAGGGTTACTATTAGTTTATGTTGCTCCCTCATAAGAGGCTGACTTCACCCCGCTCAGGCCAGTGCCGCTTCGGACCAGCCTGGATGGCCCACTCAAGGCCCCAGCACTATTTGGTTGTTCCCCAGCCTCTCCGGGCTCCACGTCCCCAGCTTCTATCTGAAGCTCCAGTTTCAAAGGGAGCCCTTCCAATAAAATTAGTTTTCCAAAAAAGAATCCTCTTAAAATGTACTCGTCATCACACCAATGTCCTCATCTGAGGATCACAGGAGACCTTGATAGTAATTCTCTCAACTCAAAATAAGAAAAATAAAACAGAGGAATTGGTTACAAAGAATCATGAACTAAAGCATTATCTTCACTATCTTCCACCTCTTGCCTTTCCCTCTATTCTTCTATAGCCCAAAGAATTTTAAAAATAAATTCAGGAGCTTAAAGAGAAAATACAGTCACTAAATGGGCCAGTTTCTGATTGACCATAGAAGAAATGTCTTAAAGCACTAAGAGAACAAGCCTCCTTTATAGAAGGCGTTCATTTTCATTTGTATTTCCTCATGCTTTTATTTTCACTTATCCAAAGTTTCAATGTAGTATATGAACTTTCACTTCAAAATGGTAGACAACACCCACATATTTACCTCTCCTCTCTCCAAAAACCACACCAAAATAGCAACAACATCCCAACAGCTTTTAAAAACATACGAGAGAGGGAAAAATGTACCAGGGATTTGGAGGACTTTCTGGAAGATAAAAAGCGGAGAAGATCAGATTGATGGACCTAACGTTAAAATAAACACAAGGAGGTTCGTCCTGGGATGTTCCCAATGGATCCTGGGGAAATCCCAGTGGTGGGACAGCTGGTCAAGGAGCAGACGACCTGCCATGCACTGTCCTGCACTGGGGAACAGTTGGCTTGCACACATGCCCTCAGACCCCAGCCCACTGGACCTGCTTGCTCAGTCAACTGGGGCATCCAACCCAGCTGTTCCCACACCAGCAGCGTCAGCATCACCTGGGAACCTGTTAGCAATACAGAAATCTCAGGCCCTCCCCAGACTCATCAAGTCAAAAACTCTGAGAGTGGGGCCAGCAATCTGTGTTTCAACAAGCCCTACCCCTGATTCTGATGCAATGAAAAATTTGTGAACTGCTGATCAACTTGAGGGTCAGAGAAGTCAGAGACCCTCGGCCCTCACGCTGCCTCTTAAATAGATTTTGGTACTGAGTTCTTTCAGATGGGGTCAGACTCAAGAGTCAATGGCAGAAGAGGAGCCCAGTGAGCAATCAGTAGGAAGAACATGACGTAGAAAGTAATGGAGGAGGGGAAGCTTGGAGAAGAAGGAAGACATTTGGTAAAGCAGAGAAATTCAAGTGCAATTCATTTTAACTCCTTTGAGAACATTATTTTAGAAGGACACCTGGTTTTGTGTACCACCCAGCCCTCACCCTGATAAATATGGTACTACTCTTTATTTGAGGTATTTGCTTTTCTCTCTGCAAAGAGGCCTCCTGCCTCTCCCCTCTTAATTAACCCTCCCACTCCCCACTCAGGATCACATCAACTTCTTTTGTTGTCTTCATATCACCTCTAAACTTATCCTGTTCGTTTATTTGTTTTTTATTATTTGTCTCACCAAGAAGACAGTCCATGCGCATGGGGACCTCTCTGTATCCCAGAACCACTAACCACATAAACGAGTAGTCACTAAATAAATAACTTATTGTTGAAACAATGAATGAGTGGATAGGTGAATACACCCAACTGACTGCATGAATAGACAGGCACTCACTCAAAATAGCTTTGGGCTGGGGAAAGGAACTATATTCCCACTATTTTTTGTTTTGGTTTGGTTTGGTTTTTTGGTGGGGAGAGTTGGTGTTGTTGTTATTTATCCTAAAACAAAAACCACAATGTTGTAGCCTAGAAAAGCCAAACCAAGAGAATCTATCTCATTAGTCTATTCCATTAAAGGAGCACCCTCATCCCCTCTTGAAAAATGGTGATTTTTAAGGAGAAACCTTAGCTCTCCAGCTTAAGGAAAGCATTTGGATTGGTTAAAAATTGGATGAAGCTGTCAGTGACTCCTCAGGCGGAAAAAAAGTTATACCTGCTGCCCAACAGTTGAAAATCAAAACAAACTTAGAATGTAACATTTTTTTTGCTCTGTAAAATGTGTGTTTGAGATGATACAGAGGAATAAATTGAAATGACATGGAAACAGTTCATTTCTCTTGCATCAGATTAGTTTGCTGTCTGCAAATTTCAGAGATAAAATAATCTGGGTTTTCAAATCTTGTGTCATATTGTAACAAGCTTATTGGGAAGGGAGAAATGGAAATAGAGACAAAGACTAATGGAGAAGAGAAAGAGAAAATTAGAGGGAGTCGAAGACATACAGATGGAGGGAGGGAGGGAGAGAAAAAGCTAGAAGCAGATGCAGAGAGATTTCAATGGAACAAGCATGCTAAAAAATGTGCTCCTGGCTGGCAAGGGGAGGAAAAGGGAAAGAAACTCTATACCTTTGAGGTTTGTTTGTCTCGCTTTTAAAGTGCTGGAAAGAATAGATAAGGAGGTAAGAAGGAGAAGAGGAGAGGAGAGGGCAAAGGGAAGTTGTAAAACATTTTAAATACATTAAGTTGAGGGAGGATTCCAGCAATGTTGGTGAGGTTTCTTTCACTGAGTCAGACCAGCTCCAGCTAAAGGGACATCAGCACCACCTACATCCTCTCCTTTCCCTGGTCCTCTGTCACTACCTCTGCTAGCCCACATGCAAAGGGACATTCAGCATATCTCACAGACTCCCAGGCCTGGGACTTCTGCCTGGTTAGCCTCCCACCTCGACAGTATTAAGAAACAGGTGCAGACAACCCTGCCTCAAGGAGACAAAAGCAAAAGCTGCAAATTCACACGGAGCTAGGGAGACCCTATCCGGTCCACCAGTCATCTTGGCATTCGATAGCACTTAATTTATACCCCAACAGAGCATGCATCCCAGTCCTGCTGTACTTAAAGAAGAATTAGGTGGGTACTTGTCTTTGAGGCCCCAGCCTCTCCTCTCTGCCAGTCTCACGAGGGAAGAGGCAATGTGTGATGCATTGTGTATCCTCCCACGCCTGACAAAACAGGGTGTTGTCCATAGAAGGACTCCATAAACTTAGAATCGAATTAAAACTGGGGCCAAGAGGTCACACAGCTCATTGGTGGGAGAGCTTAAGTCCTCTGGGATTCCATTCCACTGCTCTTTCAACTTGACCACACCCCTCTCACTCAGAAATTCAGCTGACTTTCCTTCTTTCAGATGGCAAACATGTTCACTAGTGTTTCATCAATAACCATCCATATTCAAAGGATGGTATTCTATGTCTCTGGTCTCTTTCTTCCTAATTCATACTTTGCAATATCTACAAAGTATCATTAAGCTTATAAAACATAGAGAAAAATCATCTCCTGAATTAACTGGACTCTTTGATGTGGCAAGGACGTGACACACAGATCATTTTTTGTGATGGGACTTGACTTTAAGAATACACAGGAAACTGAGGCAGCCTGAAAGCAATCTCAGACTGGTATGGGCATGGGAATTACAGTACAGGCACTGAGATACCTATCAGGCTTCAGCAACAGTTGAAACAGAGCTGGTATGGTGCTGTTCAGAACAAGCCCTGAGCTCTAGACTTATGTCACTTGATTTTCCTGGCCCAAGAGTAATCTGTTACGACCCGTTTGCCTCCAGCCAGTAAGAACCCATCATCCCATTGGGGCAGAATTTCTTACTTGATGGGTCTCCCTCATTTAGGTCTTTGGTTCGATCACTGAATCCTGGATCACTGGATACCTGGAAAGCAGGGCTGGAACTTAAAGAAGCCTATGACTCCTCTCCAGGACAGCGTCCTTAAAAGAAGCTATTCTTCAACTTTCCAGTAAGAATTAAAAATCCATTTTCCTCCCAGTTGTCTTTCAAATCTTATTCAACTCTCCCTTTTTCACATCACTGCTATCACTTCCTCTTCAATAAAATTGTTCAACTTACTTATTCCCTATTCTGCTAATTGATTTCTAAAAGGTCCTTCATCCCATGACATCTAAACGAATACCCAGAAGCTGCATCCCCTCCTGTCTTTAGTGTTTCCTTATACTATATCAGTGTACTTCTGAGGTATGTGGATTGTTTTGAGCAAAGGGCACTTTTCACTTCAGGTTCAAGAGAAACTTTTGCCCCTCCCTTGACTACCTGCAAGAACTTGAATTAGGGGCCTTGCCCATAAGGGAAAATTATCAGAGACTTCCTCTTTTGACCTATCTACAAGGCAGTACAAACTTCTATTTGCTAAGCATCGGCTCTTTTTATGATTCTATAATGACCCTCTGAAGCCTCCAAGGCACCGTACCTCGTCCCTAACTCAGGATGTCCTATACTCCCATGTTCCCTTTCTATCTCTGAACCTCTTGTACACATGGGGTCTCTGACTCTCTCATGTATGTGAGGTTCCCATACATATGTATGTATAAAATTTGGTTATTTTCTCTTGTTAATCTGTCTCTTGTCTATTTGACAATTAGACCAGTCAAAAAAGACTTGAGGATAGGGGAAAGTTTGTTCCTCCCATACAATGTCATCTTACATCACACCAATAGCTTCTCAAAAATCTGCAGGTGACTTCTGGAATCAAGTTCCTAATAAAGGGTTTCAATGTTCATTTGCCTGTTGGTACTACTCTTACCCCCATTCACTGTCTCCTAGGGAACATACTCATCCTTGTAGAAAAGCAAACTTATTCACACTGCCCTGTGTGTCACTTATCCCCTCATCTCAGAGCCGTCATGTTCAGCTAACCACCTATGGCTTCCCCCTCGACACTATCCTTCCAAAGCCTGCCATACCATACTGATTGAGTCCCCAGGGACATTCCATCAGTGCAGAGCAAAGCTGTAAAAGACTGCCATTATGGATATTGAGTTTTAGTCAATAATTTTCAAGTACATCTACTCTCCTCCATCTCTGTCTAAGCTGTCATCGGCTCTTTTACTTGGAGAAAAATGAAAACGGGAAGAATGAAGATGCCCAAAATTAGGGTGGCCCGAGAATGTGACTTTTGACTAAAGACCTGAAGAAAGAAAGAACTAGCCACTTAGAAATCTTGGGGAAGAACATTCCAGGCAGAGGGAAAACAGGTACAGAGGCCCTTTGGTCAGAGATACCTGATGTACCAGAAAAACAGCACGGGACCATGTGTCTGGGACAGGGGGAGCGAGAAGGAGAGCAGAAGCAGCTGAGGTCACAAAGGTCTGGAAGTCACTGACAAGTCTGAGCAGAATGCCAAGTTCTGTTATGACCAACGGCCCCTTCTGAACACAAAGAAGACCATGGTAGAAACAAGGAGCTCGGCTTGGAGGCTGTTGCAGTAACACAGTGAGAGATGCTGGTGCTTTGGGCAAGGCTGGTTGCATTGATGGCCATGGAGTCCAGAACTCTGGGTATATTTTAGAGGGAGAGTCAACAGAATTTTCTGGATTGAGTGTGAAGTGTGAGAGAAAGTAGGAGTCAGAATGACTCCAAGGGCCTGAGCTTACAGGTGGATGGAATTGCCATCACAGAAGCAGGGTAGATAGTCACACTTCCCCATAGGTAGGTACAGTGTGGCTTCGGCGAGATGAGGCTGTGAATGACACAGCATCACCTTAGCCCTAGAAATAAAGGAAGACGGCTCATACAAAAAGGACCCTTGATCCAATAAGGACCCTAAGGAGAAGGTAAGGACACTGAAGTGTTTTGGCCACCGCCACTGGACAAAAGGAGTTGCTCCGAGATAAAGTGTGACCGTGGAGAGAGATCTTACTTCCTGACTATCCAATATTCAGTTGCTAAAGTAGAGACAAAAAATATAATGGGACCCCTTGATTACAGGTTCAGCCTATTCCATTGTGCTGTCTTTCTTTTACATATTCTGTGTGTGAATCAGCTTTGAAATATTAATAGAATTCAATACCCTTCCAATCAATAGAATGAACAGTACATAGACAAAACAGCCTGCATTCATCATAGCTCTTTAAGTTGAAAGCAACAGAAATCTAACTCAAACTAGCTTAAGCATAAAAGGAAATGTATACCTTATACAGTTGGGAAGTCAGAGAGATGACTCTTCAAATATAATTGGTTCCAAGTTCATATCATCAGGTATCTATCTATATATTTATCTGTTTATCTGTCCATCCATCCATCCATCCATCCATCCATCCATCCATCCATCCATCCATCCATCTATTTATCTCTTGGCTCTGCTTTCCTCTGTGTTAATGTGCTTCTCAGGCAGATTCTACCTATGTGGTAAGAGAGATGACTCCCAGCTGATCAGGAATTTTATTTCCCTTGCAGAGACCACTCCCACTCAGGCATCCATATCAGTCTCCGATAAAGGTTTCTGTCTGGCCTGATGGGTCATGTGTCACCCTATCGTGGCAGTGGTGTTGTAGGTGCTTCATTCACTGACCCACTAGAATGCTTCAGAAGACAAGAGTAACAAAACCTAAAAGGGAGGAATAATCTGAGTCAGACAAAAGAGTAAGAGATATCCACTACATAGGTCTTTATTCTGATGTAATAAAAGTGCTTTTCTCTGTGATATGCAACTGGCATCCTAATGTATCTGTACACTAATTGCCCAAAACCAGACAGGTATTTCAATGTGTTTACAGGAAGTTTTCCTACTAACACACACACACACTCCAGCAAAAGTGTTAACTTTAAAATTCATTTGACAGGGTGCTGGGTAAGCATTTTCACAGGGATGTAAATCAAGTGTGACTTTACTGGACATCAGATCAGGTAAATCTTTGTTTTTTAACGACAGCCTATAAACTGTAAGAGAAACACTCCCTGGCCTGGCAAAAGAGATGGGAGTTGGTTTCGGTGTCATAGTGCCCTAAGGTCATTTTTTAGACACTAAACTCTTTCTTCTGCTTTGGACACAGAAGCAGGATTCTCAGGGAATGAATGAAGCACAAATGAAGTTCCTAAAGGGGGGAAAAATAAAAGCTCCTGGATTTTGATATACAGTGTGGAGAGTACAGGTCAGGAGAAAAAAAGGAGGGTCATTCAAACAAAGTACCCACGGGGCCTACAAATGTGTCTCGTTTTGTGAGCATTACACATTTTGGGGAGGGGCAGGTTTGTCGGATATTGATTTATGCACCAGGCCACCAAATGTAACTTTTTTTTTTTTTTTTTTTTAAGGAAATGTGGTCATTACCTTTGAAGGAGAATGAAATCCAACTAGCCAGCTTTCAATCACACAGGAACTAACTGTCCGGGTGTGAGTTACCCAAATCCTTTTCCTGGCTGACTGCCTGATACAATTAAGTCACCCTGAGGAGCCCACAGGAGAAGAAAGCATGTAAAGTTTTAAAACATCAGTTTGGGTAGTGAGGAAATACACCTCCCAGCTATAATGGGGGCTACAGACAGAGGATTTAAAGTCTCCCCAGTCCCTTGAAACTTCCAGTACTTGGGAGATTGTGAATACATCTCCAGGGAGAAAGAAGGTCCCGTGGTGGGGAGGGGAAGACCAGAGGTGGTGATACATGAAGGAAATAAATCCTCCCAGAAAGGAAGGCATAAAGGACTCCATTTTTCCTGATGACTATGAATTCCCGAGGCCCTCTACATGATTTGCATTGGGGTGAAATGTCTTCTGTACGAAAAATGCACCAGCTGTTGACGTTACCTTCTTAAAACAATGTTTAATTACTTAACTAAGAATGAATCTATATTTTTGTGTTCATACAATACAGAATTGTACTGAAAGCAAAAAGAGCCTTCTTGACCACCTCCCTCCCCCATCCCCAATCACAACACCTCCTCCATGGTAACCATAGTTACAGTTTGTCCGATATATACATAGGATTAAACTGTATGTATCGTTCTGTCTATGCTTTTTCACATAGAAATATATCTTATAAATCTTTCCATGTCAGCACCATAGGTGTACCTTATTGTCTTTTACTGCTGCATATTGTTATGTAGTATTGGATATATAATAATTTATTTCTCTAATGATGGATGTTTAAATGGTGCCTAATCTTTTTGCTATTATAAACAATGCTGCATTGAAAGTTCTTAAGAGAGACATTTTAGATTCAAAGATTCGAATAGGTTGAAAGTAAAAGGATAGAAATGTTACACCATATAAATAGTATCCAAAAGAGAATTGGAGTGGCTATACTAACATCAGACAAAGTAGACTTTAAGATAGAAATTGTGACTGGAGACAAAGAGGAACGTGCTATACTGATAAAAGAGTCAATCCATCAAGATGATATAACAATTACAAATATATATGTGCCTAAAAACAGAGCTCCAAAACACATGAAATTGAAGCTGACAGAAATGAAGAGAGAAATAGATAACAACAACAGAAGCTGGAGAGAGAAATACATTAACAGATGGCAGAAGATAAAAAATATAGAACACTTAACACTATAAGTCAACTAGACCTAACAGACACATAGAGAACACGCCACATAACAACATCAGAATAACACGTTCTTTTCAAACAGATTTGGAACATTTTTCCAGCACAGACCATATGCTGGGCCATAAAATGAAACTTGGTAAATTGAAAAGGATTAAAAGTACACAAAGTATGTTCTCTGACCACATGGAATAAAATTGAAAATCAATAACAGAAGAAAATTTGGAAAATTTACAAGTATGAAGAAATTAAAACACACTCCTAAATAACCAAAAAAAAGGAGAAAAACAGAAAAGAAATTTCTTATCGATGCTTCTTTGTATGTGTATGCAAAGAATTCTGACAGAAACAGAAATGGACATGATGGTTCAAAGAATATGGACATTTTTACTTTTGACAGACACTGCCAAATTGACCTCCAAAAAACTATACCATTTTATACTCTCTTAACATTGCAAGCAACAGAATTTTTTTTTTAATTTCCAATCTAATGGGTGAAACATGATCTATCATTACATCTTTGATCTTTGCCTACTATTATATAATTAAATTAAGCGTGATTTTACATGTAAATTGTCACTTTTATTTAAGTCAGTGACTTGACTGTTTATATTTTGGCCCATTTTTCTACTTTTTTATGTTTCTTATTTATTTGTATGAGCTCTTTATATATCGTGGATAATAATTCTTACCTGTTATTTAGCTTACAAATATTTTATCCCAGACTGTTGTTCATGTTTGATATATTTTATTGTATTAAAGCTTAAGATTTTTAAAGTAGCTTTTTAAAAAAACCTAAATCCTATAGGTTTCTGTGTTTCATATCTTATTTAAAAAGACATTATCAATCTAAAAATCACAAAAATAGTTTTGCCATTTTTTCCTAATGTTTTTATAGTTTTTCTCCAGATTTCGTTCTTTAATCTGTTTGAAATCTGTTTTTATATTTATGATGAGATTGAAATTTTCTTTTCTTCTTATTGTTCCAATAATATTTATTGAATAGGTCATCACTTCTTCATATTTTGAAGTGTTATGTTTGTTTTATACACTAAAATCCTGTGTAAACATACATAGATCTATTTATAGACTCTGTTATTCCATTGATCTAGTTCTCTATTCTTGTGTTAAAAACACACTGTTTTAATTACTAGCATTTTAAAGTATGTTTTGATGTAAAGTAGGATACATCTCCTATTAGTATCTTTTTCAATAATACTTTGACTAATCTGGGCATTTTCTACTCTATGTAAGCCTGTAGATCAGCTTCTCAAGTTTCATAAAATACAACCTTGCAATGTTTCTTCAGCTTGCATTGAATTAATAAATTATCTGGGAAAGAGCTGACACCTTCACTATTTTGAGTCTAACATCCAACGTGACCTGTATCTGTTTATTCAAATTTTGTTTTGTCCTTCAACAAAACTTTGTGGTTTTTTCATATTAGCTTTATGTTTAGATTTTACTATTGTAATTAAAATATGTTATGACATTTTCTAATTGTTGACAGCACATTGGATCACTAATTTGTCATCTATTCATTTAGCAAGTATTTGTTAAATGCTTACTATATGGGTACTGTGCAATCCCAATTGTCTACTATAGGTGTACAACTTAATGATTTTTGTATTGTTAAAAGGTAAAGTGAGACATATTTAAATGTTTAAGTTTATTGAGCAAAAATTGATTCTAACTGGGCAGCGCCTAACCAGAAGTGGTTAGGATTGCGCCACCAACAGGAGCTGGGGGAAAGCCTTTTACCGAGATGTGGAAACAACGCAAGAAAACTATTTGATTAAAACTGTAGCTGAAGCATCTGCCTCATTAGGAAAAGCCTACTTAGCTGTTTGTGATTGGTTGCCCTTAGGTTTACATTTCTTAACCTTGAGGCATTTACAGGCTTAGGTTTGGGTTAGTTTCCATAGGCTACAAAGGTACTAGAGCCACCTCAGTCTAGTGGCCTGCTTGTTTAATTAATTTAACAGTATTACTATTAACCTCTGTATGAGAACTACAGGATGAAATATCAGTGAATAAATTTTAATAACCAAGGCTGGATACAGAAACCCAAAAGTTTAAAGGAAAAGCAAAATGCTTAGAAAAACTTCTTGAGTGCATTTTCAACTACATTTCTAGTGTCTTCTATACCAAGTCACCCAGGAGAAAAGTCTTCACTGATGAATGGTAGGAAAGGCATTCCTTTCCCCGTGTGCTTTGTCCTCACCAAGACCCAAAAAGAGGCAACTGCACAGATCCTTTCCCTACCAGTCTTTTCTGCATTTGATGCCAGCAAGTGGAGAGTTAACGTGTTCAGTCAACCACAGCAACTGCATTCTCCTTCTTCTTCTCTCCCCATCTACCTGATCCAGTGTTTATTTTTTGTTTTTAATTTCTATTTGTTATAAATTGATCCCCTGAGAAGTGAGACAAGGAAAGAAGAAAAAATATTTCCATGCTTTGAGGACACTAGTTGGTAGAAAAAAGATTGGAAGGGGATCTTTCCTTCAAACTCCTGAGACTCTCAGGACAAGGTCAGTCAACTCTGCCCCGCCCTAAGCTGCTCCCTCCTCCTCCCAGCGCAGGTTCAGAGAGACCAAGCTGTTCTGTACCAGCCTTTCTGCTCTGAGGCTGCCCCTCTTTCCCCAGGTTACATCTGGCTTCTCAGCCAGCAGCTAAGTTCTTGTCAAGCCACAAAGAACAGACAGGCGCTGAATCCTTTCATCATGAAAATAACATTGTCTTGAGTTTCTTTTTTTTCGTGTTTTTTTTTTTTTCCCTGAGAGTTTGTAAGGAGGGAAAGGGGAGGAACGTTCTCTCAAGGCCAAAAACAGTTTTAAAAGTTTCGTGCTCGTGGCAAACAGCTTTTCTCACTCTGTTTACATGTTTCTGCCTCACAATTTTGAGTCACTCAGACATCAAAAAACAATTCAGGTCTCAGGAAGGAGCACTGCAGGGGTGGCTACTCTAATTTGGGTACCTTTATATTGTGAGGCATAAGGACACGAAACGCCCAAAGAAGCTGGGAACCAATTTTAACCCAAACTACAGGTTTGCATTGTTTCCATTTCTCTACATTCCCTTCCCCACCGCCACCCTCACATCCATATTCCACACACACCCTGAACTGAGCTTTTCTATTGCAAATGATCAGGAACAGGATTTAAATAAAAGCTCAGGCTACTTCCTCTAGTCCCAAACCTGCAGACAACTGCATCATAGTCTGAGATACTTTGCACACTGACCACCCATTGTGCAATCAATAAGCTTATCTAATTTATGTAATTTGACTAAAAGAAAACTACAAAATAATAGATAACATACAGAGGTTTATTGTTGTGTATTTGTGAAGGCCGGCACTAGATGCGTAACTGGCCTTTAGATTTTTATAACATTGGGTTTGCAAGAAGGCAATTAACAAAGGATTTACCAAAAAGAAAAAAAAAAGTAATCAGGACCACATTTGCAACAGATTTTTGACCCTTGAATAATTCTGAGCCTTGAGCCTACTAGAGCAAAATTCTATCAGAGGCAGAGAATGATTTTTTCACTACACAAATTTCCAAGAGAATCAACTGACAAATTTTCAAAGTAGCTAAAAGAGAACTGTCCTATTGAGTTTATTGAATGACAGTCATTGTTACTTAAAGCAGGCTCCTGTGTTTGGTTCTGATTGCAGGGTGGTGTGGTTTTTTTTTCGTTTTTTTTAAACTGATGACGTCCAAAGTGGCATTGGAAGGGGAGGATGTCCTCTCAGCCATTTTCATAATCATCTATATTTAAACTCTTACCTGGATAAAAAAGTCATTTTTTCCCTCAGCATCCTTATTCTTTAATAGCATTTTACCTGACTACAAAAGTAATACGCGTACACTGTAGACATTTTGGGAAATACTGAAAATCACAGGAAAGAAAAATTTAAATCCTTTGTTTTTCCAGCACTCATCAATAACCACTAGTAACATTTTAGTGTTTAGTTTTCTAGTCTGAAGTTTTCAATGTGTATTTTTATATTCTTCACAAAAATGAGAACATGCCATTAAGAATCCTCACCATCCTGGTTGCAATTAAATCCCATCAGATGCTGCACCACAATCTTTTCAGCCCACTCCCCCTTACTAAGCATTTGGGGTTTTCTTGGTGGCTCTTTTAAACATGGAGTTCATGGTTAAAGATGTGGTGAACGTAAAGTCTAACTTAACTCACCCCAAAGTGACGAAAAATCTTCCTTGGGCATAGACATGCCAGGGAAAAAAGTGACAGGAAAGTATTTTACATATTTTAGGGCAGTTGGCTAAACTACAATCTATGTCAACAGCTAACACCTCATTGACTAACCATACATGGAAACAAAAAGGAAAAATTCTCTCTTGAGCCCTACACTTAAATATTCTCTGTGAAATTGCTCTTTTCCCCTTTCTCTAAAAATAGAGCAAGGAAAGTTCGTTTCAACCTTTAGGTCCCTTCTTTTTTTTTTTTTCAGTGAACTCCCACATTTTAATGGTCCCCTTATTTGTCACTCTCTTCCATAAAACTCCCACTTCAGTCATCTGTTAGCCATGCTCCCCACCCCACTGGATCTGCTCTCGCCCTGTGTAATCATCAGTTTCTGCTATGTTAGGGCAGTTTTAAACAATCCCATTTTATCTTTTCTCCCAGTTTCCTTTCCACAACGGTCTGCATCTGTTTCAACTTGGTAGCCCCACACAGTAGGCACTCTAAGTGTTTCTGGAATGATTCTTTCAAGGCACTTCGGCAAGGATGTCCGGGTGCTTTTTCTACATTTAGGTCTCTCACAAGCTCGAGGCCACAGTTTAACAAAGCCAGGGCAAGGTCAGGGGGAGCCGAGAAGGCGGCTTTCAAGTTGAGTAATGGAAGGCGATGTTAATTACCAGCATGGGTCATTTAGAAGGAAGAAAAATGCTATCTCTTATTAATTTTGCCGAAATGGACACACTCTTGTCAGTGGCTAATGGTTAACAAAGCCATTCTTTTCTAAAGACAGAGAAGAAAAATCTCAGAAAAGGACCTAGGCAGCCCTAGTACAGGGACCAACGCCTGCCCCCACACATCTGCGCCGGCCAGAGATAAGGAATCTTACTTTTGTTGTGGTTTTGTTGTTGTTCGTGTATAAAGTTAGACAGAAAACCAGCCATGAGAGGTTAAAAAGTTCAGTTGTACCAAGATGTTTATGACGGGCTTACAGGGGACCTTGATCACAAAAGCCAGGCTCCTTCCTGCTAAGGACCCAGGACTCAAGTTTACATTTTCATGGGGGAGGGGGAGGTAGAAAGAGAAAAGAAATCAGCTTGCGGAATGCGAATTCCTCCTCCTGTTAGCGGGGAAACGCTAATTTAATCAAGAAGAAAGGGTTTCAGCCTTCTAGATGTTGGGTGGAAGTTCATAAATGCTTCTCAAATGCTCCCATCCATGCTTTCCCTCGGAACACTGGTTTTGGCTGTTGTGAACTTCAAGTGGACCTATTTAAGCTGATCAGAGGAAACAGGCTGACAGTGAGCTGATTAGAAACCTCTTAGAGACCCTTCTATAAAGAGGGAAAGGAGTTCTTAACTTTTTTTTCCATCAGCTTTGGAGAGGGCCTGGGGAGTGGGTAATAAAGAAGAAAGGATGGGGTTGGGGCGGGGGGAGGAAAGCGTCCATTTTAGAACCCAAAGAAAAACAACCTCCTTGCCAGACCTTTGCCAACCTTCCTGTTCTTGTCAAGCTCTGCTTTGAGAGAATGTTTGAAGATAACAGGAAAGGAAATAATGAAATGATATGGCAAAGACGAGTTAGACTTGAAAAGACGAGTGCAAGCTGTTTCCTTGACCCAGGCTTATCTCAGCCTGCCAAAAAATAACCATCTATCAGAGACCCATAAATAGGTTAGGAACGTCACAGTAAAATGCTTCTTTTAACAATAAAACGATATCCGAGTTTGTTTAGAAAACAACATAACAGACCTCACTGGCAGCCTTTCACAGAATACACCCAAAGGTGTGCTTCGCTCCCCAGGGAGGAACCGTGAGGACGACTCCTGGCAAGAAGCTGAATGTTTGTTAGAAGTGAGGCGTTCCATTGGAGAAATGGTATAAACATATTAACATTCAGAGGGAACATTTCAAAACCTCTCGGGAAATAGGAGTTGCTGACAATAAGACACATGGAGAAAAAGATTCCATGGCAAATTCTAAATAACTGAGTAAGTTATCTCTTTGCTAGCCACAAAGCCGTTATCAGCAACAAAAAGTTCAGGTAAAGGATTTGCTTTCCAAACTGATAGCCTGCAGCTGACCTGAAATAGAGCGGGCAGTTGTGGGGGGCGGGGGGAGGGGTGGCTGGGAGGGGAATCTGGGGCCTGTGAGAAAAAGCCTGCAAACCTGATCCCCTTTGAAATGCTGGGACCTCTCCCTGTCGCTGCCTGGAAGAATAGAATAGCAGTTTAGATTCGAGACCTAGAACTGAAAATGAAGTTTACAAATTAGCTTTGAACAAATATTATCCTTCCCGTCTCCAGTGAAGAGCTGCAGCCGTGAGTGATGCCAAATTAGAAGACGCAATCCAGTTCCTTAATGCAGAGAAACAAACCTAAACCAACCTAACCTGGCACATGCCTCTCACTCTACCAGAATAGCTTGATGATGTCATGTTTTTCATCCTCCCCTAAAACCAACTACCTATCCCTCCTAAAAACAGCTTGATACAGTTCTAAGGGAAAAACAGTGGGAGTCAAAATATTTTTTAACAATTGTTTTTAACTTTAAACCAGCAAGCAATAAAAGTCAATCTTTTCCTTCCTGTTTACTTATCTCCCTGACAAAGTGTGTGTGTTTCTCCCAAAATCCTTCTGAAAATTGTACAAGAGAGAAACATCATTGCCAAAATAATGTATGTAGTCTTACTTCTGAAGCCTTCTCATTTTTTGTAGATATTCCTTTTGTTCTTCATCAGCGAATGCACTGGCGTTGGAATTAACCAAATTCTTGTCTTGGAATACTTTGAAAAATATAAGCGTATTTGTAGAGAAGTGGAACAATTTAAAGAGACGGCTACTACTTATTAAGAGCTTAAATCAGTGGCTCTTGCTATTTGAGCCTCAGGATATATGTAAAGCTTTTTAAAAATGGTGGTGTAGAACCCACTAGGGACCTGTTGAATCATCACGGAAGGCCCAGGCATCTGCATTGTTCCAAAGGAATCCAAGTGACCCTGAGATTCAGCAGCATTGAGACCACTGATCAGACTCTGGATGAAGACCAGCTTTTTAGTGAGAAGGCACCCACATCCCTCTCCCTGCACTGAAGGGCTGTGCCTTGTCCCAGCTCTTACCAGCACAGCAGGGGCCAGATGTTTGATAGATTCATGAATTTTAGAACCCCCCGCCCCCTTAAAATAGTCTAGCATTCCTCTCCCACTTCCTTTGTTTCTCATAAATTGCTACAGATCATCTTTGATCTCAGGATAGAGCTCCCTATAAAAAAGGAGGCAAAGTAACTGAGATGGAGAAAAACTTTACCCAAGAATCCAGTAAAAGATGAGTTAGGAGGACCCCTGACAGCGATGGAAGATTTAGTTCAATGAGCCTTTACTAGAGACCAGCAGAGAGAGGGCAACGGTGAATCACTTGTTTGGGCCCAACCTACCCTCCACGTAGGAAGATTATCATGGACCTGATGGTTGAGTTAGAGAAAACCCAAGTCATAAAATGTCATTGTTAATAATCACAATCTCTCTCCTTGGGGGGACCTCTTAACTTTGTCAAAGTACTTCTACATCTATCTGTTTTTATAACAAATTTCATAAATAACCATATATTCATACAAGATCTCTTAACCAAACTACTTTTAATATTGCTGTCATTTCCTAGCTTGATTAAGAGAAACAGGAAAATTTTCATGGGATTATGAAGATGACTTCTAAATACTGAGATGTTTATGATGTATTATTTTAATTTTCCCTATATCAAGTTTAACATTTTAATGGACCACAGGGGTGAGGCATATTTTAAAATTTCTGTCTTTGATCAGAGCCTCTCTTAAACCATCCCAGCTAACCTTAAATACACACACAGCTGATGCAATTTCACCATCTCCCCTGGCACACCATTTCTGTTTTTCTACACCCACCATTCGTGGACATGCAGACCTGACACTGAGTCATACATTTAGATTCTTGTGAAATTACCTTCTGTTTTGTCTCTTTCAAATGAGGTCTCTCTACTTCTTCTAAACTCCCCCTGCCATCTTGGTTTCCAGCCTTTCTTCTGTCTCTGGAGACCTCAGATGCTCTCTAAGTTCTGTCAAATTCCTCCAGGAGCCTTATGAAGTGACCATATTGTAGGAACAAGGACAAGACAGTGTCATGCAGACTATAGGTGACTTGGAAAATCAGAGGAAGGTGAGTGCCCTCTACCACAAGCCCACCAGGAAGACCTCAGTGGAGGAGGCAGTCCTGATCTGGGCTTTAAGGGAAGGGCTAGAACGGGGTGGAGGGGGGGACACTGGCTTTGTATCAGGAAGTTTGCCCCACAATAGCTCTAGAAAAAAAACAAATGTGGGGTGTGGTGGGGTACCACAGGAAGAAATAAAGCAGATAGAAGACTCTTCCTACTCCAGAGATGGGTCTCCTGGAGACTCCTAGAAGTAATGTTGGAAGGAAAAAGCAGCCAAAACCCATTGAAGCCTGAATGCCTAGCTGAAGGCCTTATAAATCATCAGAAGGCAATTGAGAGGCCATTCCTAGTTTTGAAAGAAGAGAACGACATTTAAGAGGTTTAAGCTGGCAGTTGTGTGCAAGATGTATCTGAACGGGTAAATTTGGAATTTGGGTCTGAGGTGAAAAGGTCTCGACTGGGCTTTATTGACAAGTGTATGGACCAAGACTAAGTCAAAAGTCTTGCTAAAGTCAAGCTAAATTAAGTCAGTCACATTCCTATAACCAAGTATGCCAAAGTCTCCAAGTAAGAGATAAAGTTCCTCTGACTAGGTCTTGTTTATGAAGCTAGATGAGTTGTTACTAACAATATCATGTCTCTCAGAATATGCGTCCATGCTGATCACGCAGTCATACACCACATAATGACATTTCAGTCAGTGGACCACATATACAATGTTGGCATACCATCTAGCCTAGGTGTGTAGTAGGCTATACCATCTAGGTGTGCCCTCTGTTACATTCACACGGTGAAGAAATAGTCTAACAACGTGTTTCTCGGAACGTGTCCCCATCAAGGGGCTCATGACTATATTTTCCTCTTCCCACTGCCATTTCCTAACAGAACTATTTAAAAATATTTGAATCATAGACTGCTAGGACTCAACATTACCTTAGGAGCTGCATTGTGTACATTTTCTTATTATACACTAGCATATCATTTTGCACTGAAAGCCCACCACGTGCCCGGAACTGTGCTGGAGGGACAAAATAAAATACAATGGAAGCACCTCGCTACTAAGCACACCAGCTAGTTCAACTACTTTAGGTGGACAAACTGAGATACAGGGACATTATGTGACATGTCCACAATCACACACATATTGCAGAGCCAGGTTAAATATGCAGGCAGATGGAAATATAGAAGAAAATTTCATATTATATATAAATAAATATATATATATATATATATATATATATATATATATATACACACATATATATATACCGGGGTTGCCAAAAAAATGTATACAAGTGGACACTGGTCAACATTGCTCAAGCAGTAGTTCACCATAATCAGAAGTGTCTGGATGCTGATGGTAACCACTTTGAGCACCTCTTGTAATTGCAGAAGTCAAACGTGACTTGTATTTATCTTTTGAATATTACAATTTTAACACAGTCTTTCCCTTTCTTAAAATGTGTGTACATTTTTTTGGCACCCTCTGTATATAAAATGGAGAGGTCATATATTTCTATTTTATGTATATTTGTATGTGTGTCTATGTATATAAATATATATGTACATATGCAAAAGGCTCTATGGTAACCGAGACAATGAAAGAGTTAATAAGTGCACAGCCTAATTTGGCATCCAGACACTGCAGATAGCAAAGGTGCCCTTTGATTCAGTTACTTACAGGGAAAATATTAATGATCTTTATCACTGGACTCCCTGAGGAGATGCAGCTTTAGAGCAGAAAGTGTAGACTTTTAAGCAGCACTCTCTTTTATTAACACGCCATGCTGCCCCCCAAGTAAAGAAACTACAAAGCATTCCATTCTCAGAATACACTTTCCCATCCAGGGATGTTTTCACTTAAAACAGGCAAGAATTGGTTGAACTGAGCACCAAGGGGCAGCCCTGCTGAGTGAGGCCACGTGGTTTGTTTCCAATGGACAGCCCCGAAGCCGCTCCATTCACAGGATTCCTGCAGATTTGGCTTTATCTGTGGGCAAGGGACCAGGCTCTGACCACCTATGGAACTAACTCCCTTTCTCCAGAATAATGAGACGATTTGAAAAGCCATTTAGTCATAATTCGATCAACCAATTTTCTTCACCAGCGGGCCTTAGTGAAATTGCCTTAATTTCTCCCCTGGGTGGGTGGGGAGGTGGCTTATGGGGACTCCACTGGCATCTGCGTGGCAGGTCGCTCACACGGAAGACTTGCAGCTGACCGGGGCTCCAGCAGTGGCCCTGAAGGGCTTAGTGAAAATGGTTAGTTATGTTTTAGCTACGAGTAAGACCAAACCTAGAGGTGAAAAGACAATCAACAAAGCCACAATGTTGAGACTGCTGAAATGGAAAACAGCTGTCTCCGAAGGAAACTTTGGCTGTCCCTTGGTACCTCAAGCGGCTGGCCGTATGGCAGCAACCCCTCCAGCTTGATTTCTCAGCAGAGGATTAATGCTCATGAGGGAGACAGAGACTGAGAGAGACAGAGAAACAGGTTCAGGGGATGACCAGGCTACCTGGGAGGAGAACAAAGGTGTAGTGAGATAGAGTCAAAGGAAGAAACATAAAGAAAAAAGCAATTCTGATGGAGGAGAAATGTTACCCAGTTTAGTACAATGAAAAAACTCCAGCCAGTACACTGTGTGAAGGAACGATCTGGAATTTGGTGACAGTGATCCATTAAAGATCTTGGAGGAATCAATAGAATTCCAGCCATATTCTAAAGAAATTTGGTCAGGTATAAAGAAGGGTCTTTGGCACAGTGAGGCCAGCTGGAGGAGCGTGCAACCGAACTGCATATGGTTTGGATGACTTTCAGCTGAAATGAACATTTAGACTTTCAAGGTATACTTAAGAGACTTTTTTTCAACCATCCCAAAATATAGCTTAAAAGGGAAGAAAAACAATTACACCAGAAAAAGAGTAGAGGAGGGTGGAGGAAGAAAAATTGGGAAGAGGGAACACGATGTAAAATTCAAGCAAGAGTAAAAATATTTCCCTAGGGAAGCCCTGGTTTTAGTTTTATTATTTAATAAATCTTTCCATATCAAAAGACTTCTAAGTACAGAAAGTTTACAGAATCAGGAAGTGCTTGAGAGTTCGAGAAAGTCATCTCCAGTGTGGTCCCAGACTTAAAACAGAGAGGTTAACTCCTGGATGCAGACATCTCCCGCACAGGTTAAAGGCCCAGGTTAACCCCCAATCCCAGAGGCAAACCAGCGAGCCCCTGTTACTGACGCCCTCTCAGAGCAACAACACGGTCCAGAATTAGATTCAAGCTTACACAGCCTTGATTGTGGCTCACGATGTCTCAGGATGAGGGGGAACAAGATGCATTTGTCCTTTTGTGACAAAGGGTCACAGAAACAAGGAGCCAGGGGTGAGGAAGGAATGGAGGAAAATTATATGTTTGAAGGAAGAAGATAGAGAGGCAGCAAAGACGAATATTAAAGAAAGAGGGGAAAAAAGAATACAAATCTAGAATTTCTAAATTACCCTTGGCTCAAGGGTCTGGTTTACCACTGAAACAGTATAATTATAAAGTTGGCTTAAAACAGACCAAGGATCTAGTTACTAATTTCTTACTAGCAATAGCATCAAAACCTTTTCTGCTAGTAGCTGGTCTCTTGACAAAAACCGTGTGTCTCATACATGATGTGACCTATAGAGAGAACTGGTTTTAATCAGGCAGATCTATAAAATGGTATGCAGTTGTGGTCTCGCTTCTCAGATGTCGAGGAGAAAGTGAGGGTTGGAATTGTCAAAATAACTAGGGGAAAAAAAGAACCATTTTACATAAATGCTCCCTTGTCTTATAGACGTAGCATATAGGCTAAGTTTGTCAGAAAATTCAGTGGGAACCCTCTGGTGGATTTGAGAAAAATGACCAGAAACATTCTTGTTGTGTTCATGTTTTTGGACCAGATTCTGCTTGGCCTCAGAAAGGAAATTCTGGCCTGGTTACAGCCGTAAATGGGTGCTCAAATCCCCTGAACGTTTGTTGCAGAAACGCTTTCATTCTTACCCCATTTTAGTTAATAAGAACACTAGGCATCAAAGGCACATAAGGCCTTACTCCTGTTTACCTTGGCAGTTATATAACCAGGGTTCAAAAGAAGATTGTTCATTTCTAAGGTACAAAATTCCCATTTGTAAAAAATTTTTCTGCAATTTATACGTGGTAGGCATTTTTCTCCATTGAAACTATTACTTTTGTTTTCAGGGAAAATGTTAAATTTCACATTAGATTTTTTTTTTTTAATACAACTTGGTAGAGCTTTTCAGCCTCAGAATCCCACGTTCTTTCCCAATATAACTAATCAGTCAATGATTCCTCAGGATTAAAAATCACCCCTTTTTGTATGCAAATCTCTGATGGGGGATTAAGTCACTGACGTCAGGAATTGGTCTGCGATGAGGGCTGGAGAGATTGTGGGGAAGTCTGTGGAGAAATAATCTGGCAGTTGGGTATCCAAGGCTTTGGGGAGATTGCGAGAGAAGGCACTACAGGAAAGAGAAGACCTTCATTCCATTTTTCCTAGGCCTTATGTGACGCTGAGTGTCCTGCAAGGAATTGCAAATAACCTTGTTTCACCTTTGTATAATTGCAGATTCCTAGAGCAGAGACCAGAAAAACAACAACAACAACAATTCAGTGAGTCCTTGAGGCTTTCCCATGGAATCATAGGTAAATAAACATTATCCGGTCATTTTTTAACAAATATATACCCACCACATACAAGGAACTACCCTAGATATTAACGAGAAAGAAAATTATTTTATGCCATACTAATTATAATGTGCACTAGGATAAGCAAAGTGCACAAGAGAGGTCATAGTGGGGACTTCAGAATTTATAATTCTAGGATTGACATTTGAGCTAGACCTTAAAGAATAACCAGAATTTTGCTGAACTGTGGCGGAGGGCTAGCTAATCATGAAAATCACGATCAATTCCTTTTCCTAAGCACTCAGCTAGACTATATTTCCCAGACTCTCTTGAAATTGTGTGGCCATGTGACTGAGTTCTAGCCAGTAGAATGAGTGTGGACGGGGTCTATATCACTTTCAATCCCAGCCATAAAAATGTCCTTCATGTACTCCTCAATGTTCTTGTCTCCTTTCATCAGACAGAATGGAGGTGACCCCCAGGGCCATCTTGGAAGCTATGCATCAAAGATGGCAGAGCCTCAACCAGTCTAGATTCCTTAAAGGCTGCTTCACCAACATGTTCAACCACATAGTGCTGCTAGATGAGCAAAAATAAACCTCTGTTATGTCTGATCCAACTCGCATTTGTCTAGTTGTTGTGCCAGTTGGTCTTCCTTGAGAATAAAGTGCTGAAGACACACCACATGAGAAATCACATAGATGCTGAGCACAAGGCACATTCAAGGAAGCTTGGGAGAGGTGATACATGAGGCTGGAAAAGCGTCAGAGCATGAGTGACATGCTAACTAAGTTTTGACTTTTTCCCATAAGCCAGTGGTTCTCAACCTAGGGCAATTTTGCACACAACGTCCCCTTCCCCCCCACCCCAAGTAACATTTGTCAATGTCTGGAGACATTTTGGGTTGTTACACCAAGGTCTGGGGAGGGGATGCTACTGACATTTGTAGGTAGAAGCGAAGGATGCTGCTAAACATTCTACAATGCACGGGAGAGTCTCCCACATGAAAGAAATATCTAGGCCAAATGTAAACAGTTCCAAGATTGAGAAACACTCCTACAGTCAATGGGGCACCAGCAACAATTCTTAAGAGGAGAATACCATACAGATATTTGTATTTTGGAGAGAAAATTCTGATAACAACTTAGATTCGTCAGAGAAGAGAGTCAGGAGATGAGACAATTTCATCCTTTGTTTATGGAGTACTATGTGCCAGGCACTAGGGATACAAAAATGAGTAAGTAATAGTCTAACAAGGGAAATAATAATGACTTTTAGGGGACTTGGAGAAACTTGAATCGAGCCTCAGGTCTCTATCTCCAGCATGCATCTATGGCCTTCTGTCACCAGTTGGGAGCCCTCTAAAATAAAGCAAGAGAAGGTCCTGAACTAGATTAGTTGAAGAATTGGAAAGGAGGCACTGTTAGAGAAACATCTCAGAAATTAAATAAACCAAACTGGGTGTCAGAGTGTGTGAAGTTGAGAGAGGGGAAAGCCCACTTTGAGGTCTGTATCCTGGGCAACTGAAAGGACAATGATGCTAAGAACCAGAATGTAATAATAAGAACTGACTTAGAGGGCTGGGGTATATATTTTCTTTGTGAGACCTGTAAAAATCTGAGATTCATGTAAGACAGTACAGGCAACTCACATAGAAATACCAACAGTCAATAATAATTTCAAACGATGTTTCACTTCACTAATAACCACAGAAATAGATGTTAAATCAAAAGGCTCTTTGGTACCTTTCAGACCGGCAAAACAAATTTTAATTATTAGTATCCAATATTATCCCTGATGTGATGAAACACGAATTCTCATACTCTGTGGGTAGATGAGTCAATTTATAAGACCTTACTAACGGGAAAATTGATTATTGGCACTTGAAAAAAATATATATATGTATTCGTATATACTATATATATATATTCGTATATATATTTACATACATATGCTCTGTAATCCAGTAATTTTGCTTCTCGGAATAAATCCTAAGGAAATAATCAAATGAGTGTAAAAAATGTATGTGCGCTCCAAACATTTAATGTAGTGTTGTTTATATTAATATTACATTAGAAACAAATGTCCATAACTAGTGGACTGGGTAAATATATTACAGTACTTTTTGAACTGATAGAAAACTATGCAGCTACTAAAAATAATATTTATTGAATGGCAAGATATTCACAATACTAATAATATTAACAAATTAACAATATTAAAGTGACAAAAATCTGGCTATTAAACAACTGGTATAGTAGGATCCCATTTATGCAAAAAAACATATGCATCATCTAATAAGAACAGAAAAATGTGAATTGGTAGATAGACAATAATGGTTGCCTCTGGGTAATGGGGTTATATATAATCTTTCACTTCTTGGTAAATGTGCATGGGATTTGCACTTTTAACTAAAAAGCTACACACTTTATTGTCTGATGATTTTATAAGTATTTTTTTCCTTAGTGCAACAGAAACAGCACAAGTCTTTAAAAATGTGCATAAAGTCCCCCAGATCTCCCCAAAAGAAACAAAAACAAAAAAAGATTGCCTACTTAATTCTTCATGTTTAAAGTTTTAGCTATAAAAAGAGGGTTAAAAGAAAGAGTGACCACATATGCTATATTTCCCATAATAGTCCTGGGTTATGCCTGCTGTCCTGGCAAAGTTATTAAAACTGTCCACTTCTACTTTCAGAGTGTCCTGGTTGGAGGATAAATCATATGGTTATTCTCTTCAAAGAAGAAATCTACAAATGTATCACTGCCTAATTTTTATCCTTATAAACAGTTTCTTCAGTCTCCCAAAAGTTCTGTTTGCACCCCCAGACCTCTCAACCTTGCTACTCTAATCATTTCATGTACTATTTATAGAGAAAAAGATGCAGATAAAATATCTTGCCCCTTTGATTCAATCCAGCCAGCAGCTGAAGAAATTTATCTTAGCCTTTACTGAAAACTAAATTGTATCATTAAGGCTTTCATCTAAATCCTGTTATTTTGACTTTTTGACTCACTTTGCACCCTCTGATATATAAAGTAACAACAGTTTCTACAATGAACAACTGTATTTGTTCACCAGAAATTCTTTCTGTTCCTCAGACTTCTTTCCAGTTTCCTAATGGTTATGTATTTGAAAATTTGAAAAATCGCCTGGCACGGTTTGAGTTTAATGGGAGCATTTAAACATTCTTTCCTTACAAAGCTTATCAGTTAGTTACTTAACCTTTATGAATAGGTTAAATATTTTCCACAGTATTTATATAAACATGATACCTGGTTTCAAGTTAAACCTAATAAAAAGGAAGTTATTCTTTACTTAAATTACTCCCATTTCTTTCCTTTTTTATCTTCCCCTTATTTATGGCCACTTGACTAAGAAAGAAATTCACAAGGCAGATGTGGAAATGTCACTTTATAAATATGATATTCATCCAGTATACTGTTGTTGTCCTTGTTTTAAGTAAAGAAAAGGTAACTATTCCTCCAGGATGTATGCTTTGGCCATAAAATTGAAGTCTAAAATCAAGTCAAAGGACTAAGTTGAATTTAAAAAAAAAAGAAAAAGTCCTGGAAATAAAACAATTTTTGTGTTGAATTCAGAGTGATGATGCTGAGGCTTGTGTGATACACAGAAAGCATCCCAGTACATTCTCGGTTCCTAACAAAGCGTTCCTTGTTCCCATATTTCCCAGAGGCTCCAAGCACACATACACCACAAACTCTCTGCCAATGGAGAAACGCTCTGCTAAGTGCTTCATTCATTCCCACATGCTATATTTATTCATTTTTCAACAAAAAGTGGCATATTGAATATGTATTCCTGGAAATTCCTGAAATCTATTCATTAGGTTTTCAGCTAGCTTCTCATACACCTCCAATCCCAAGAAGCCAATCCCAGCAAACCCAAGTCCCAGATGGCTCCCTCATCAAATGCCATAGCATAGAGCAGCCGGGCCAGGATAAGACCTCTAGGCCAACTCTGCACGATTATTGTAAGTAATCGGCTAACCCTCCACATCACCTTTTAACTCTTAGTAAAACCCAATCCGCTAACTATGACACCACCCAAATTGTTTCCCTGGTCTGCAGACCATTGAATTCCTTCTATTTGTTCCCTTAAATTCAGAATGAAGGAGAATTAAACCAGCATATGGCTGACACACTCTTGCCACGGAGTAGCATGTGGGAGGGAGAAGCTTCAGACAAGCGAGTCATTAGGTGGCAAGCTAACCCTTGACCATTTCATGGAGCCTTTGAGACAGTGTGACATTTAGAAGGTATACAGCAAAGACCTTGACAGCTCAAATGCCACCTTGCACCCAGCACATTTTATATATCTCAGTAGACAGGGAAAGAAACTCCCTGGAAATGTATCAAAAATTGTGCAGTTTCTTTCTTTTCTTTTTTTTTAACTTTTATTTCATGTGAGTTTTTCCAGGACCCATCAGCTCCAAGTCAAGTAGTTGTTTCAATCTAGTTGTGGAGGGCGCAGCTCCCGGTGGCCCATGTGGGGACTGAACTAGCAACCTTGTCGGTAAGAGCACCGCGCTCTAACCAACTACCCCCACCCCCAAAATTGTGCAGTTTCTAATAGAAAAAGAACTAAAAATTTAAGCTTATTTTAATTTCTATTTTTCCATTTTAAAAAATTCTCATTAGGAAAGACAATGGTTCTAGTGCTTCAATTTACCTATAAAACAAGAGACGCCACTAAATATAGCTAATAATATGTGACATCTCAAAGAGAATAGGCTATCTGATGTGTGGAACAGCAGCAGGCACATGGGGAATATTAAAAAAAAAATGTTTAGAGACAAATTTTCCAATGAGCAAAAAGAAAAGGGGACAATCTAAATGTCATTATATGAATGTCTCCATGTAAAAAGCATTAGGTTGGCAGGTAGGGGATCTAAGTTTCAAGTCCTACTCTGGGAGTCATTCAATATATGACCTTGACCGAGTAATTTAATCCCTCTGGGTTTCTGTTTCCACATCTATGAGATGGACATTAGATCTGATGAGCTCTGAAATCCTCCTTCTGCTCAAAAATTATGTTGTTCTGTAAAGAAACGGATTTTAAATTTAAACCTCAGGAAAACCCCTGTAGTATTGCAAAGAATTGTGAAGCTAAACAGCTCAACAATACCTTTTTCCCAGACTTGTAACCTGGAGCTCACAGAGCTGTTTCTCAAATTCCCATGCTGGGGAGTTTCTCAGCTGCTCTGGGAAATGCCTGAAACTTAGGCAGTAGCTGCTCTGGAACTGAGGGAACCACGGGTGCAAAACTAAGATGAAATACTGTGATTTTCACTGCAAGTTACCACATCCTAACAAAGCTAATATTCATACTTCCTCCTTAGCTTGGAGTGCTTTCCTGGAAAAGAAAAATAGCCAGCAAAACAACAGCGCCTAAACAAGACGCTCTAGACAAAAGCTTTTAGCAGCAATGAGTAAGTTCAGGGAGAACCTGAGCTGGAATTCCTACGCCCCACGGCTCCATTGAGCGGTAGCTCTAGGGGTTGTGAGGGAGCAAGGCAGGTCCTTCCTGCAGCTTTCTCTTGCCTGACCCAGCTCCATATCTACAGGGAACTGGCTCCTTCATTCCCTTTCTGAACGATCTACAGCCCCTCTGACTCTGTCCCTTAAATCCAGACTCTACTCTGTAGCAACCAGAAAATGTGTTCTGTACAGAGAGTGGTTTTTACAAAGGAGAAGGGAGTGATCCTCCATGAATCTAGAAAAGGGGACTGTGTGAAGCTCCAACAGAGGCATTTGTGCTAAATATCATGAAGATGCTTCCTGAATATGACGATGTTATAATTGAACAAAGGATTGGGAACTGAATGCTCATGGGCAATTCTTTTGAGATCTGGGGTCAGTCTGCATGTGTCAGGTGGGATTTAAAGGCCTGGGATGGGACACACACCTCCTTACTGTTATGAACAAAACCCAGCTAATGATGTGGAGGAAGTAACCAGCAATGAGAAGACCTACAAGCCTTCTGCCCCACAGATCAAATGAGTAGGAAACAATCAGCGCCTCCTGTTTAAACTCACCACAGCATGATGGTGTTGGTGGACTGTGGAGGGCCCTTTGTCTATTTTGGGGGGGCCTGAGCATCCATTCCCCTTCTTGAGGGCACACAGACATAAGACGAGAGGCCATATGTGCGGCCTCCCACTTTGGAGCCGGAAGCTGGGGGAATAGATGTTTTCTTTCCTCACCACACTTGGTAGAGGCAGAGGACTGGCGATGACGCAAGCGCAGGCGTCCTGCTCCTGAGACTGAATTATGAGCAAGGATAGAGGAATGCTGCCGGGTCATTGCAGCAGGACACCCGAGGAGTCGGTGACAAAGTCCGACTAGGCTTTGCAAGTTATACGATAGTTATGCATCTTCCTGTTTCTTGGTCCTTTGAAGCACCAGTGGATCCTGACAATTCTCAAGGAACAAATATTGTACATTCTGTGACCTCTGTTCCCTGATGCTTCTTCCTACTCCTTACCCTCATGATCGTATCTCTCATTAAATCCCCCGGGCTTTGCCCACCAGAATGTTGTTCTGTGGCTGCAGCTCAGAGCCAGGTAGGTGGATGGCCTGTGGCTGTTGCATTGGCATTCTGCTGGATGAAAGACAGTCGTCTTTAGACTCAAGCTCCCCAAAGGGAGTAATTTAAAATAAACTATCAGAGACAGTGGTATCTCATGATGGGTAAACAACCAGATGTAGAAAGCAAAGAATTCATAGATAAATACAGGGGGAAAAGGTATGAGAGCCTAATCTGTAAAAACAGCTCATTTCTTGGTCAATCATAATCATAGCAACAATATAACTAATATTTATTGAGCTCTTAACACATGCTGGGCTCTATTCTAGAAGCTCTCCTTGCTTTAACTCACTTAATCCTCAAAACAACTTGGGGAGGGCAGTGATAATGAATACTCCCACAACACAGATGAGAACACTGAGGCCCAGAAAGGTCCACTCACTTCTCAAGGTCCCCACAGCTGGCAAAGATTGAACCAAAATTCAAATCCAGTTGCTCTGTTTCTAGACACATTTACTCATTCCTAAACCACTACCCCACACGGCCTTCAAAAGACTGTAGCCAAAAATTATGGGCATGGCTTCAATGTTGTCTGAAAATTAAGTACATTTTTATTTAGGTGGCTCTAATCCTGTCATGTTTGGTTATTCATCCTTTCTTTGACACACTACTTCCCCAGTGTTCTGAATTTCAGATATGGCTTGTAGCTGCTGCCGCTGGGGACAGATGGGAGGGGTAGAGATGAGAGTAGATTAACACCTCCTGACTCCTTGTTCCAGGGCACAATCGCCCCTACAATGTCTTATTCCATCCTCAAATGAACACATTCCAATTTTCCTAGTGAGGCAGCTGAAGCTCAGAGGAGATAAGGAACTTGCCCGATGTAAGTGTTCCAGTCAGACGGTCTGACTCCAGAACCCTCTCTTCCTTCCACACTCAGAGGAGGAGACTGAGCGTCCTCGTGAAAGTGAGGAGTCCTAAAGCCCCATGCTGGCTCTACAGAAAGTCCTTGCTGCCAAGGATGTATTATGGCTTTCATGGGCCTTGGGCATTTTTGTCTTCATTGGTCTCCTCTTTCACAAAAATCAAATCAAATAAAATAAAAAATTAATAATGAGAGTTTATGATTGCGTTGCTCTACGGACACCTATATTAGTATTACATAGTAAAACATTTTCTTTGACCTAACAGTTCCTTTTTTTCCCCTCTGATTGTAAAAGAAATGAAAACATCGTTGCAGGCCCCTAAAATTATTGTGGGTCCTGGATACTTCCTGATGAAGATGTTGGCCTTGGTTGCTGGTTGCACATTAAGGACCATTCTAGGGGTTACGGCGACTCTTTACGTTAAGAGAAGTTTAACCCCAGAAACAGTTGACTTCCCAAACTACACTCCTTGGGAAGAAGTGAGTGGTGAGAATTCAAACCAGAAGAAACCCAAGTGTTGTAACTAATATTTGCATGCCTTGAAAAAGCCTTTGATGATGCCTAAATAAAATGCCTCTGTATATATGGCGGCCCAAATTGGTGACAAATGGTCTGATAAGTAGAGTTGAATGCTGGTGCCATCACCCAGACTTGGGTAAATTCATTAATCTTTCTGAGTCTGTTTCCCCACTTGTAAAATGACATGATAAAAGCCTGTAACTCAGAAGTCCACTGTGAGGACTAAATGAAAGAATACCAATGGAAAGCTTAGCAGAACAGCCGGCATGTGGCAAACACTGGGTAAATGTTAGCTACAGCTATCATGCCCACCATCATCATTGTCACTATTGCTCAACGACCATTCTGCCACTGCTACCCATGAAGACCATAGAACACAATGTTATAATTTGGAACTTCCCTGGCAAACAATTTAAGGTCTGTTCCTAGACCTACACCATCTCAGGTGAAGAGTTTAAGATCCAAGTATAAATATCGGATTCCTGTGTTTGCATAGATTCATAAAACACTCAATACACGTAACATAAAACATGATAGAAGTGATAATAAAACATACAATTAAGAAAATTTAAAGAAAGCCCAAGCAGCAGAGCCACTGACTAAAGCAGCTATGGCACAAGGAGGAAAAATTCTCTGTGGAAAACATGGCTCAGTGTTCTATAAATGAGGGTATGCACACGCCCCAAACAAAGTTACAGAAACCAGGACCAGACACAATAGAATGAGACCTGCACCCCTACTAAATACAGCTGAAGGGAAGCCACTTCATATCCCAGATTCAACAACACATTTTTATCAAGTGAAATAGCAAAAAAGAAAAGGAACACCGAAAACTTAGTCTGTGGTCATATACATTTGAAGTATTTGAAAACATATACTAATCAGAAGGTGCGACTCACTTTTAAAGATGTAATTTAAGGAATCGCAATAAAGTATTTGAGAAGGAAACAGAAGTAAAAGAGGGCTTGAATTCTACCCTGGGAACTGCAAGAAAATCTTGAAAAAAGTATTCATGTCCTGGGGGGAGAAAGATAACCCTGAAGAGATGAAAGAGCCACTTACAGAGAAAGGGGACTAACAGATAAGGGAGGGAGAGATGGGCTGCGGGGGATAAAAGAGAAATGGGTCAATAAATAGCATAAGTAATCCAAGTGACAAAAAACATGCAAAGAGCATGTACACAAATTGTCTTCTGGGAGGCAGCCCTGTTCCCACAAAAGGACGATGTAATCAGCACTGAGCTGAGGATAAGCGTGACTTAACTCTACCCAGAGGCCCTGCCTGCGCTCTGGCCCTCTCTTTTATACCTGAAACAGGAAACTGTTCTTGGTTGTAAACAAAAGAAATGGGGTGAAATGTGTAACACTTGAGCTGCCTGCCACTCCAGGCAATTAGAATAAAGTTGGAATAAATTCCCAGACGTGGAGCTGGCAGATGCAGTAAGATATTCTGTGGAAATGCTTATTTTAAAGAGAAAATGGCACTCTTTGACCCCTGAGGAAAGGAGAGTCAGCATAGCCCAGTGTGAAGCCTGACCAGGAGGCCAGAGGCTGGACCCTGGCCCCAGGGCTGCCACTAGCTAGAGGGAGAAGCTGACAGTTCAAGCCCACAGGAAAGGAGATCGTACTCAGAGGATCTGTGTTGCCCCCAGGGGGAAGCTGTGCCTGGGCAGAGGGCACCGAAGCTAGTGGCACCCTTCCACTACTTGTCACCTTTGCTCCACGTGGACAAGAATGATGTCCCATGGAGTTGGTGGGAAGGAGGAAAGAGAAAGGCACACTCATTCATTCCTGCATATGTGCATCCAGCTCACCTATCAAGAAGTAAGTGACATCACTGCCACCGCCCTGGTCCTGGCCTCATTGTTTCTCCCTGGACTATCATGATTAAGTCCCTTTAGAGGTCTTCTTTGCAACTACCCCTTTCACCTAACTTTCCCCATGCTCCCCAAATCTCTCTCCCACACTGCCTGCCACCAGAGTGACGTTTCCAGCATTCAAATCTGATCATGTAATTTCCTGCTTCCCTTTGGCTACCGTGGTCAGCAGACTGACCTGTGGACTAAATGCGACCTGCAAGTTAACGATGGTTTTGCATGTTTAAAAGGTTGTAAAAAAATAAAAAGGCATATGTGACAGAGATGTATGTTGCTTGCAAAGCCTAAAATACTTACTGTCTGGCCCTTTTCAGGAAGTTTTGTCACCCCTTATGACTGGTAAAGAACAAAAAATTCCAAACATATACAAGATCTTTCATGACCTTGCCCTGCCTACCTCTCAACTTTCTCCCCTATCTTTCCCCTTGTGCTTTACCCTCCCATTGCAGAACCATACACAATCCCTCGAACATGCCAAGTGTCCTCAAGCTGTTCTGTTCCCTTGTCCAGGAATGCCAGCTCCAGACAAACGCTAACTCATCTGCCAACCTTCATTCACAGATTGCGGACTATGAGAGACTTGCCATATCTTTCCTTAAGAATTTGACCTTTTGAACCAGGTCGCTTCTCAGCAACAGTTTGTAACCGTGTCTTGAGTGCCAGCCCACCTGGAATCTCCTTGAGAGTGGGCCACATCTTTGCAGCCCAGCACAAGGCCTAGCATATTACCATTTGCAGTAAATATTTATTGTATTTCATTTGTTGCATCTGTGACCAAAGATGAGTTCATTTCATCCATACCAATCTCAGTTTCCTCAACTGTGAAAGAAATTTGAACCTAATATTTTGAAGCCTCATAACTCTGAAATGATATTATTCTCCGAGAAATAGATTTTAAAATGGAATGTGAAAAAAATTCTTGCTTATGTCTCCTCAAAGAATATCAAAAAAGCAGTGCTATCTCAGAGCCCTGGAGATAGTTTTCTTTGCCTTCTGGTGAATTTAAGAAAACCTAGGCTTAAGGGGCCAAGAGCACTTACTGTCCAGGGAAACGTGGGGCTGAAAGTAGTCAGGCCGCCTGAGCCCTGAAGGGCAAGTCAATGTTCAACTGTGCTGGGGCTGAAAACTAGTTCACCATTTATCATTAAACCTGGTTTCTCCACCGTTCTTTGCTCTCTTTCTAACATCACAAACTAGTGACCAAAAGATAAAATCAGACAGGAACCTGACAACTGAAACTCTTGTGAAGATTTGGTAAGAAAGAGACCAGAACCGTGCTTTAACTTTTATATGGTGGATGTCTACTCAATTTAAAAAATGAAAAATAACAAAGGGCAAGTTTTCTTCCCATTCATGACGCCAATCCAGCCCCATAACAACTGTTTCCAGGTTCCTGGGTATCTTTCCAGAGATACTATATGTATATAAAGAACATAGATTAGATACCAATCCCATTTTATTTTTTAACATGAACAGTAGCATTCTATTCATTCTAATGTGTACCTTGCTATGTTTGCTAGAAAGTACACATTCTGGGTTGGAGGACTGAATAATATCCCACAAAGATGTCCACATGCTAATTCCTAGAACCTGTAAATGTTACATAGCAAACAAGACTTTGTAGATGTGATTAAATGAAGGATCTTGAGAGATTATTCTGGATTATACTGGATTATCCAGGTGGGCCCATCGTAATCACAAATGTCCTGATAAGAGGGAGACAGAGAAAGAGCTGTGATGATGAAAGCAGGGGTCAGAGAATCAAAGATTTGAAAATGATGTGCTGCAGTCTTTGAAGATGGAGGAAGGAGCTATGAGCCAAGGAATGTAGGCAGCCCTAGAAGCTGGAAAAGGCAAAGAAATGGATTCTTACCTAGAGCCTCCAGAAGAAATTGGCACTGCCAACACCTTGAATTTAACCCAGTGAAACTGATTTTAGACTTCTGCCCTCCAGATCTATAACATAATAAAGCTGTTTGTTTTAAGCCATAAAATGTGTGGTCATTTGTTATTGCAACTATAGGAAACTAATACACCTAGGCACTATTCCATAACAGTACATATAGATCCATTCCCGTTCCTTTTACTGTCCACGTAATACTCATTTGTATGAATGAACTACAACATGTGAACATTCAGGTTGTTTTCTGTGTTGTGCCATTACAAATAATGTTTTAAGAAATGTTCCTGTACATAAATGTGTGCACATACCAGTAAGAACATTTGTGGGGAAAAGTGAAACTACTGAATTAAATTTGAATAAATACTGTCAAATTTCTTTAACTGACATTTTATTTGGGTGCGTGGGCTCCAATAAAACTTTATTTATGGAAATTTGAATTTCATGTAATTTTTACATGTCACAAAATATTCTTGTCTTGATTTTTCTCAATCATTTAAAACTGAAAAAGATCATTCGTAGCTCAGGGGCTGTATAAATCAGGTGGTAAGCTAGATTTGGCCTACACCCCTCCCCCCCATAGTTTACCAAAGCCCTGATTATTTAGTCTAGTTAGTCTAGTTTAGCTAGAAGTTCTAAAACAGGCCAAGGTTCACCTACATGCCTAACTAAAAAGTTTCACACATACACACACACAAAAAAGCACGTTTTAGACTTATTCAAAAATTTTTTTGAAAAAAAGTTAAATTTAGTCTACTAATGGAAGTCACTTTGAAAAAAATTTTCTACCAATTAGTTTGAAAACTTTCAATATGTTAATTTCAATTGCGGAAGTTATTAATGCAGAGTCTATTCTGACTCTACATCAAGTTCAGCAAGATTGTTATATGAGACAATTCTTTAGGTTATGTAAGCTTATGAACCCCCAAACCACTAAAGCTTTCTGCTTCTTCCAAACTAACAGAGCCCCACAGTGTGATGGAGTGGGAACAGGGGCCTCGGAGGAAACATGGAGAGGGTTTGGCTTATCATCTATCCTTCTTTGCTATAAAAACTCAGAGATGTATAAGTCTACCATTCTCTCTCTAAACCGAATTAGGTTGGTGCAACAGTAATTGAGCTTGAAAAGGTTAAATATAATTGCAAAAACCGCAATTACTTTTGCACCAACCTAATACTTTAACACACGGTGTCACATTTCCTTGTGGTTTTTTTCATGTTCCTTGAAGTCTGTGTCGCTGTCTTTGCATTTGAAGAAGCAGTCACCTTCTCCATTCTTTACTGACTGACTTCTGGGGAGAAATCTCTTCAGATTCTGAGGCTTTCTCAGACTTTTTCTATGGGTACTTCTCCACACTTCCTGCTCCCCCCTTTCCCCCTTACCCCCCCCCCCGTTTGCTTTCTCTAGGGTGCTGTTGAATGCTCAGGTTGGAGTGCTTTCTCCCTGTCCCGCTCACTGGGCGTTTGCAAGGATTTGCACTAGCCACCCTCAGGGTGCAGCAGGGTGTGAGGGGTGAGATGAGTGCAGCGTTGCAGGTGCCTGTGGGCCAGATGGGGAGATCCACAGGCAAGGTGCTCCTGGGGCTTCCTGATGGAGTACACACAGCAGTTAGTAGGACCCCCAATCCTTTGGTGCCCTGTGAGAGCCCTGGCCACTGTTCTGCCAGCCCTTCTCTGTCCCCCAGCCATGCAGCACACTCACAGAGGAAGAAGTGGGCTGTCCCATACAGCTGTGGAAGCCAAGCCCTTGCTCACACATTCTCACTCTCCTCCCTGGGAGAAATTGAAGGTGACAAGGGCTCCCTTGACACTGGGCTGTACTGGGTGACTCTGTAAAGTGAAACTGTCTCTCCTTCCCCTCTTCAGTGTGGCCAGTGTCAGATTTTATGTTGCTCCAACAGTGTACAGGAACTTCTCACTGGACTCCCGGATTCCCACAAAGGCATAGGCCTCCATGGGTGATTGTCAAAATCAGGGTTCTTCGGGAGTGGGGGGGCGGGGGGGAGATTGTAGAGAATGACAACTCCACCATTTTGATGGCATCACTCTCCTGAAATGGCATTTTAATGTCATCTACAGCTTTCCTTTGTCTGTGACTTGCCTGACCCAATTCACATGAAAGCTCAAGAGAACAGTGTTTAGGTTTTATTCAGTCTTGTTTTGACTTCGATCATAAGGAAGCATCTTTGGGGCCCATTTGGTGACATGCCCAAGAAAGCCACCTCAAAGCGTCAGCTTGTCACTGTCCTCAACACAAAGCCCCTTCCTTGACCTAGAGAAGCAGGGAGCAGTGGAAACAGGAACATAGAAATGTCTGCAGCCATGGGCCTCCACCTTTCTACAGAAAGAGTCATGGGAGGGTCTTCTTTGGGGTGGCCCCTCTTTTCCAGGCTGAAGCCCCTAAGGATTCATCTAAGTCCCTCCGTCAAACCTCCCTGCCAAAGACGCTGCCTCTGCTGTGTCCTGCACCAGCCAGCCTCCCTCTCTGCACAAGTCCTCCCAAAGGGCTCCACTAAAGGCCCCACCAAGTCAAAATGGAAAAGGACCGGCTTTTTTAAAATCTTGGCTCCTGTTGGCTTAGATAGTAGAGTGGACTGCAAAAGAAATATAAATTTGAAGTTATGTTTTAAAAACATTTCTGGGATATACAAAGATAATATGATGCATTTAGAGGTGTCTAAGAAACATCAGCTAACTCACCTCTGCTTCATGATTAGGAAACTAAGGCTTAGGGTGGGAGGTTTAGTGACTTGTTGAAAAGCATATACTTATTTAATGACAGAGATTATATTTTTATATACATGCAAATATATACACATAATTTTTACATAAATATATATTTATATATAAATATAAAAGTTATGTTTTATATATCTATACCGTGTTTCCCCAAAAATAATACCTAGCCAGACAATCAGCTCTAATGCATCTTTTGGAGCAAAAACTAATATAAGACCCAGTCTTATTTTACTATAATATTTTTGGGGAAACGGGTATATAAATACATTACATATAAATATAAAGTTATGCTTTAATATATTTATATAAAAATGTGTATTTATAGGGACTGCCTGGTGGCTCAGGCAGTTAGAGCTCCGTGCTCCTAACTCCGAAGGCTGCCGGTTCGATTCCCACATGGGCCAGTGGGCTCCCAACCACAAGGCTGCCGGTTCAATTCTTCGAGTCCCGCAAGGGATGGTGGGCAGTGCCCCCTGCAACTAGCAACGGCAACTGGACCTGGAGCTGAGCTGTGCCCTCCACAACTAAGAATGAAAGGACAACAACTTGACTTGGAAAAAAGTCCTGGAAGTACACCCTACTCCCCAATAAAAAAAAAGTCCTGTTCCCCTTCCCCAATAAAATCTTTAAAAAAAAATGCATATTTATGTATAAATATAAAAACTATATATATGCAAATATATACATAATCATATGTAACTATTTATTTCTCTATAAATATATAATATATTAAAATATATTTTTTACGTATATGCATATATATAAAATATTTATAATTCCCAAGCTAGTGTTTCCACAACTCCAGGCTGCCTTTATGGAGAAAGGAATGGATTCATTTCCTGTAGTACGCCCATTGGTAAAACTTCACTAGGTCTGTCTCTGAGGAGCTTAACTTAAATGAAATACGGACAATGTAAATGAGGTCCCAAGGTAGGTGATGGTCTTTGGTAAACACAGCAATATACAGACATCACTTGATGTCCATTCTATTGGCAGAGGCATCAGTGAGAATAATTAAGAACAACAAAAACTGAAGAGGAAAGACGATAGCATGATTGGGAGGAAGGGAAGTCTGCCAATCCCAGGGTCAGGGAGGGACCCTCCAGACCTAGCCAAAAACTTGCGAAATTCACCAGCAGTCACTGCACATAAAAGTTACATACAATGGAGGAGTTGACACTGAAGTGCTTGTGTGATTTTTATTCTAAATCATCTCAGTCCTCCACCTAGAAAAATGTCTAAAATCAAAGTGAATTTACACAATACAGGGAGAACTGTATTGCATCAAAACTGTGCAGTATTTTCTTTTATAAAGATAGCTCCAAGAAACAAGGTCACCACTAATCCTGTCTGACTGCTAAGGCAATTAACCAGGAGTGGGTGCTGAGAAGGGAGGGCTGTGAACCAGATTATCTCCCAGGGAGAAGGAGACGTCACAGAAATTTTCCATAAATCTCCCTTCTGGCAATCTAAAAACCAGAATGAGATAAATGAGTGACAGACCCAACCATGCCTGTCTTGTTGGTGTCTATATGCCCCTAGTCAGCGGGAGGTTGTCTCCTGTCTCTTTTAATGAGGTCACAATCAGTCAATTCAGTATTATCATCTGACGTAATGCAATCGCAGTTCTGTTACAGGCAGAGATTAAGTGTGGCGGGTCTCACTCTGCATGGAAAAGACAACCCAACTGCTTTCCTGGTGAACTAAACTTGAGCAAGCTTGGACTTTACCCCAGAACCCAGCTTTCAGACAGGCAGATGCTCCCCACCCCGTGCTACTGAGAACAGTCTTCTTTATTGTGCCCAGATAGTTATAAGGTGACTCAGGCACAGGAAGTAGATGGCCCTGTCAGAATGCTCACCTCACTCATCCCCCTGCCGACCCTCAGAAACAGTCCTCTGTAAGTGCAGCCAGAGCGCTGAATAATTGCCCTCTCCAAGGTCCGAGACCCAAAGCCAAGTTTCCCCGCACATCTTGCTGGCTGGCCACAAGCATGGTCTGTCTCAGTCTTCTGCCTTAAGAGGAAAAGATGAGGAAAATTCCTGTCCTGTTCCAGCTCATCCCTCTGATGACTCGGAGGTCAGCAGGATTTTCCATCCTGCATAGAGTAGATTGAATCTGTTGACAGTTTTCAAACCTAGCGGGATGTTGTGTGTTTTCTTTTTTTTTTTTTTTTTGAGCCAGGCCCCCTACCAGTCACAATTATTGAACTCTAGACTACTTTAGCATTTTCAGTGCCACCTGACAAAAAAAAAAAAAAAGGTCACAACACGCATGCTTGAAAAATGGTCTTTGCTCTTCTGAGCGCTATTTGCCTGCATGTTTTTTTTCCCAACAGTGACTGATTTTCTCCACCCCTAGTCACACTTAAAGCCATTCTGTGTTCATTTCCTCACCTTCATACGTTTTTAAAGCTATTTCTCCTACTCCTTGGGGGAGATCTCCCACACAATCTTCAAGTCGCCCCTGACTCTTCTAGTCTGTCTGTCGACGATCTAACAGTACATAATCAGCTGTATCTCTTCTCTTGGTTCCTAGTAGACACTGCCTGGCATTTCACGTAACTATTTTATGAGGGTCTGTCTTATCAGAAATTAGGTTATAAATGTTTACTTGATAGGACAAAATGTTTGTTTTTCCACCTCTTTCGTACATGTGTCCCTGCCCCCCGCTGCCTGCATTGATGACCACATACCTCTGTGAGAAGGAAGAGCACACAGTGAAAACTTACTGAATTGAGTTGATCATAGGTATAGGTCCTCAAAGAGTGAGACAAATCCAGATGTTACACGTGGAAAAGTACACATTTCTTTTTAAATTTGAAATTACTTCAAACAAGAGAGCAATAAAACACAGAAGTGCTCCTATAACTTTCCCTTTGTGATCCTTTTCAATTTGTACTTCATTCCAAGGACTATGATTTAAAGCCAATCATTTATTTTTTTTCTGCTGCTCCAAATTTTTGTGCAAAGAAGGAAATCTAGAAGACTTGGGAAAGTTATTCAAATTTCATTTTCCTAGCAGCTAGCATTCTATCCTCGTCTCTCAAACCTGATCATCCCTCAGCAAGGGACGCCTTTATCATAATTATAGTAAACATTTCATTGGCTCATTGCCATGTGTTAGGTACCATGCTAAGTGCTTTACATACATCATCTCGTTGAATCCTCACAACAATTCAAGAAGATGGGAACTGTAATAACCCTCATGTCACAGATGAAGAAACCCAGAGACATAAAAATTGAGAAACTTGCCCAAGCTCGTACAGACGTGCGATGACTAAAGCCAGAATTCAAATCCAGGTTTGTCTATGTCCTTACTACTCAAAGTGAGGTCTCTTGACCAGCAGCACCAGCCGCACATGGAAACTTGTTATAAATATAAATAGACCAGGCCAAACTACCACATGAAGGTAACTCTGGACATCTCATTTTTCAAAATGTCTGATACTGTAGGAATCTTTGAAAGTACATAGAAAAGATTTATTGAGGAATCTGCATACATTTCAAAGAAACTTCTAAATCAGATATTTTGCCTTATCATAAATAAAACCTTATCCATATGTGAAAAAATCATAACAAGAATATAGTTAGAATTGGAAATGATAAAGGTAGCAACACATATAAACAAACAATTTTAAGGTAATGACTAAACAAAAAAATCATATTTGGATTTGTAACTCTCACTTTTACTCTACAGGCAAAAGAATACACATAAACTCACAGTAATAGTTGAATCTTTGTAATTTCATCCATTATTCAAAATTTGCTTTCATTGTAAGAGATAGGTATTATAATGCATCTGTGTAAGTTCTTATAAATGACAATTGTAGAACAATTAAGGTATAGGAATTTTTGAGTTGACAAGTTGACACATCCTTTGGTCCCCTTCACTTTGCAGGCAAATAGAAAAATAATTTCTTAGCTCCCAAACTAATCTTAAACTCTGAGCCTTTTTAACTTTGAAGCTGCTCCTGTCTCTTTTTCAAGCATGTGTGTACATAAGTGTGCATGTGTGTATGCACACGCATCCCCCTTGCTTTTCAGTGGTTGGGTGGACAAGGCCTACAGCCAGATTCAACCATACTCTGCAGTTATCAAGCATGACAGAGCTGGAAGAAAACATCTTGTCCAAGGTTGCTGCTTGTCTTTGTAACAAAGAATTTTTTTTGATCTCCAGCTGGAGTTTTCTATCAAGTGTAGCAGATCAATTACTTAATAGACTTTTCCCACTAGTAGTCCCACTAGCTGACTACCTAGTATAGAAATAAATTCTATTTATCCATCCTTCTCGTCCCTTTTTACTTTGGACAGATCCTTTTTTTCTCCCTTGAAATAACATAATTATTAAACCACTTCAGTCACTTCTGTGGTTAATGATTCTCTCCTTTCTTTGGTTCCGCTCTCATGCTGAAATCTCTTGGTGGGTTTTAAACACACTACTCCATGGCTACAGTTTCATTCCATACTACAATTAAAGTTAGGAACAGCTTGAAATGTCATTATTAAAACCAACATCTTGCCCAGGTTTTCCTAGTTCCCTATGAGAACTGGAATTATCATCTTAGTATCCATTTCTCCAAAACTTCAGAGAAGTAATATAACATTTCACTTGCATTTCATTCTAACAAGCTTGGTTAATTTTCCTTATACCTAGTTTAAACAAAAATATATAATCTTTTCCTAAGAAAAATTTTTTTTATCCCATTTACAATGACATTACTATCAGTGCTATTTAGAAAAGAATAATTACTTGTCAAGAAACTAAACTGAGTTATTTTGGGTCTTACATATAAAATTCCAATTAATATTAATGATTTTAGTAGGGGTCAAACATTACATCTGAACTGTATTTTTCACCTGAACACAAAACCATTACCTATATTACCCAGTCAGAAAACTGCTCTAAATTAGTTCCTTTTCTTAAAAAACATGATTATCCAATTGACTTTTCAGGCACAATTAAACTGGTTAGGTACAGAGGACAGTTACAGACACATAATGCTCCAGTGAGTTGGTGTTTGCTGCCCTGCTCGATGAATTTTACAGCAAGAAACCCCAGTCTGATTTCATACTGGGCCAAAGTCAAACTGTGTGGTACTCACTCGGGCAGTGATTGAAATACCCAGCTAGGGATAAAACATGGCGGCTGTTTCCCAGTGCGCAGGAACACCCCAGGCAATTGAGAGCACTTCACCCAGATGAAATTGCAAAGGGAATTTCAGGAGACAGAATGTAATTATCCCCTTTGGAGTGTGGCGCAGGCAGGAGGATTAAACAGTGCTGTCCTTTGTCCCCAAAATAAAGCACGCCAGCAGATCTACAACAGATAGAGCCGGGAACATGAGGAAGGAGCCTGGAGTCTTGTTTGTTTTCAGCGCCCCAGTTTTCATCTCCATTGATCACCAATTCCTATGTCCTCAGAAAACTGAACAGTCCTCAAGGTGGTCCCTTTTATGTCACGTTACTACCACTTTGAAAGCTTTTTAGAAAAGGCTGGATATAAATGCCCAATAATGTCCCTGTGAGCCACTGTCACTGATCTCAGTTAAAATGAAGAACGACTTAGAGCACAGCTCTCCAGCTTTGCCTCACTGAGAGCTCTGCCATGAGCTTTGATAAAGAACCTTCCAGGGGACATTTTAGATAGTAACTACCAGTGTAACTATTCTCAAAAATAGAAATAAGGCAGCTGCAACCTCCAAAGGATGTGTTCATCTCATTTCTATAAACTTATAATAATTAGCACTTGTTAATAAGATTGATAGCAAATTAACTGCTGAGTATGGGTCTTGACAAGTTCACCACCGGGTACCTTCAGCAAAATAATGAATGTCAGCTGCCTACTTGATGGGTGCCAAAGTACACCCCAACGAGCAGCAAGGCCAGGACAAAGCAGAAGTTGTCTTGGACCATTCCAACCTGCACTTTCCCTCAGTTTACTGGGTTCTATTCTCATTCCCTTACTCAAGGCATCCTTGCCGTGACTCACCCTTCCACTTTCTCCTTCCTATTGATTCTTCTGAGAAGGTCGCCAGCCTAAATGACTTCATCCCAGGATCTGACACTCACGCCTTTTAACATCTTTTGACATTGGTCCAAAATTATCACCCCACTAATAACATGACCCAGGCCCATGGTCCTGACTCAAGGAACAACTTGCTGAAGAAAGCTAAGAAATAGAATTCTGGAAACCCTAAGCTTAACTCCAACCCATTCCTATACTCTGACTTTCATCTGTTTCTAAAAAGAAAAAATTTCTGTTTCCAAATCCTGGTTATTCCTGAGCCATCTAATACTGGTAAGTTATAGATGATTGCGTGAAATGAAAGTCAAACTCAGACTCAGTTCTCTAAAGTGATATGCTTTCCTTTAGTGTTTGTTCTAGATAACACATATCCTCTTGAGGATGGAACTAGGGAATTCCTCTTTCCCAAGAGCCACACTTCGTCAAGTGGCCCAGGTCAAATTTTATGATGTGCAAACTTGGTAGGGAATAAACATCATCTAGAAGTACATTTCTTACTCACGCAATTTTGTCACCTCCAATAAAAGTGGTTTTGGTCACTTTCCTACAAGAAATGTAGAATTGTGATTCTAAGTTAGTCCTAAGTAAGGTCTCTCTTTGGTCTTTCAGGTCAACATTTAGCTGCCCGTTTTTTACCTTTTTTTTTTCCTTTTTTAAGCAAAGCTCTTGAATTTATTTAAATGCAAAAATAGGAAATGCTCAAAATAAGCAACAGATAGAATGTCTTCTATGTGATGGCCCCATACCTGTTTGAGTCCAAAACCAACATCTTTCCTCACTGCCTCCCAATTACCTGTGGTGGGAAATCTTTTTAAAAGGCACTTTTCTGGTGATGAGGAGAATTGTACTGCTTTCCATAAACAGAAAAAAAAGCAAGGTACCAAAAGTTTTAAACGACTTACTAGGATCACAAAGTGAACCCATGTCCTCTTTTTCATGATCAGATGGGGCTCTTTGGGGAGGCTGAAGGTAGGCCAGACAGGGGGACCAGACATTCCACTCTGATAGAACTAAGATGTTCCCCAGAGCCAGTCTGCCACTTTATGTCCCTCAATTTTTCCCTGAAGTCCTATCTCCACTCGTTCATTAAATTTTCTCTGGGAGTCTTTTTCTGGTCAGATTTGTGCTTCAAACTTTCTAATTTCCTGCATCTTGGGAATATTCAGTGTGGTGCTTATTTCTCACGGACTTCACAGGATTCTCTCAGAGCACTGAGTTTCCTCATTCCCTGTTTCCTCAAAAATAAGACCTAGCCGGACAATCAGCTCTAATGTGTCTTTTGGAGCAAAAATTAATATAAGACCCACTATTATATTGTATTATATTATACCTGGTCTTACATTATAGTACAATAAGACCGGGTCTTATATTAATTTTTGCTCCAAAAGATGCATTAGAGCTGATTGTCCGGCTAGGTTTTATTTTCGGGGAAACATGGTATATGTACTAGACTGAGTGACCCGTCTAGCAAAACTCCTCTGGCTTATGGACTCTGGAAAGCCGTCTGTGAAATCAGCCTACCTTGACTAGGACTCCTATTTCCTGCTTTGGCCAAAAGCAGGTTCCCTTCCTCTTGCCAGCTATAGAAAAATTGGTGTTTTTTTGACCCAAAGTTCACAATGGGTTAAGTTTCTGTTTCACACTTGCTCAATATGTTTGTCTGATTTCTGAGGAGGACTTGTGATTTGATAACATGTAACCTTAGTAAATACACTCAACTCCAATTTATGGATGAAGGGGAGACTCCAAATTTAAAACAAGCCTTTAAAGGAAAAGAATCCCCAATATCCCCAGGGTTTGGCTCTAATATCCTGTTATCCATACTTATATAGTCCAGCCTCTGCCCGGCCCCAGATGGACCTTCCATGGAGCAGGGGCATCAAGACAGGATGAAAACATACCTTTACTCTAGCTGAACCGATGGGCTACTTCCAATAGTACTTTTTGAAAGTGGATGGGTATCACCTAACAAAACAAGATTCAAACAAGGTTCAAAGGTTATATATTTTTCCTTTGAGGTCTGTGTCCAAATGTTCTCAGTTTTGATGGAAACTATAAATTAATTTCCATCTAAATCTTTATTTTGTACACATGAATCATTAACAACTCTTCAGTCCTGGGCCATAAAATACAGGACAGCATGGGGCGTCCGGGACACCCTAACTTCTAGACTCAACCATGATGCTAACTACACAAGTGTCTTTGGGGAAGTGACATAACCAATCTGTACCTCAGTTTATTTATCTGCAAAAGAAGCCCTTCAATGTAATGATCTCCTACGTCCCTATAACCTTAGGAAAATTGAAAGATTCTGTATCTGCCTTGACATCTGCCACCCCATGGCCAATGCAGTTTTATTGCAGGCTCCACTAAAAGGGCAGGAACACAGCATAGGCCAGAATCACAGTGAATCTTCACACAGCCACTTCATCTTTCTTTCCATCATGAGATTGTGACAACCCCTCTGTAACAACACGGCCAACCCCAGAAACAGGAGGCCATCTAGATGGCTTGCTCCTTAAACAAAAACATCCACGTATAAAAGTCTGCCTTGGAAAAATTAAGGTAAACATCTTTTGGACTTGTTGCTGTTGACAGCATGTTTTCAATTTGCAACGCAAATTCGTCGGAAGCCTTTCTGCCAGGGGACCGGATGGCCCAGGGAACTGGGAATTGGTAATGAGTCATGCAGCCTTTCAGGTCTCCGCTAGCATTCTGAATGGAGCCCAGCTAACAGTGAACTACCTGATACTGTTGGAAACCTTTGCAACATGAGCCAACCCCCTGGATTCATTCCCTTGCTTAAAACATGAGTTAAAACAGTGTCTGATTGGCATTTCTAAGGAGAATTAAGAGAGAACTGTGCATGGGGATGGAAATGGACAATGAAAGAATGAACTGGGGGTTCTGCCTTAAAACCTGAGGTTTTCTTCTCCAGGATATTCCAAGGGAAATTTCCAAGGACTGTCAGGCCTAAAGAAGTGTACTGAAGGTGCACCTCACATTGTTGAAGGGTCAAAAATTCCAGACTCTTGGAATTTTTATTTCTTCCTACTTTTGTAGCAAGCTTCAAAGTGAATATATTTTACTATTTATTATTTGCTCTGTGAACCCACCTTTTCTTTAAAAACACAAAAGAATTTTATTATTAGAGCTTTACAAACTAACCAAAACAATGAATCTTCTTTTCCAAGAGTTACCAAAACGAATTTCTATGTTACGATCTGGTCTGCTGCATTTTATTTTCAGTATATTTGCAGTCATCCTAGGGGAACCATCTAGCAGAAAAACAGGACTTTTACATCACTGGTTTTCCCTGCCCATTCCAGCTCCATATTTATATCACGACTTTTCCTTTACACTCTTTGGTTTATAGTAGCAATAATTTTCCCTCATATATAGTCCAACGAACAACCAATTAACAAATGCCCAGAGCGGGAAGCATTCTTGGCTGTCTTGCCTAGTCAGTCATTAATTTGGTGAAGGAAGGGCTAACAAACTCATAAAGCGGAACTTGAATTTTAGAAGTTAGTTCAATTTTACATTATTAAAAAGGAAAATGTAGTAAAAATAATAAGAGCTTTGCCAAAACTCTACAGCAAAGTCAATTAGTCTCACAAAGAGCCTGGGAGTCTGCGATCTGAACTTGCATTTGGAACCACTTAGCCTATTAAAACAACTCCAAACTTCATCTCTTGCAAATCATATTTCAATGCTCATGGCTGGATCCTAATGAGTAAAATTCTTTCACCATCCTTGATGCAACACGATTTAAAGTATTCCTTGTGTCTGCATATTTCAAACATACACATGTAACTTCATATATGCCTAGTTTCCTGCATATATATATATATATATATATATGTGTGTATATATATATATATATATATGATAAAAGTTTCAAACACTAAATATAGTCTTACACAACATATAGTAAAATACATGCTGCATTATATATTGGTATATTATATACTTTTAAGATGCCTTTAAGAGAAAACTAATTTCAAACAGGAAAATAGTAATACTGATATTACAAGTTGCTGGCAAAATAAAATGTAATTTATTCAGAAAAGAAATCATTTTTACAATTTTCACTATATTTCAAGTATGAGGGGATGCTTTTCTTTAATTAAGAAAAGTTGGTGATCAACTAAAGACGTCGTTTTTTTTATCAGCATATCATTATGGGCAATAAATATTTTGTTTTGCTCCGATTGATCAATGGGAAAAATTAAAATGCTAAGTGAGATTATTTTCATAGACTATTCTTGCAAACATTTTTCCAATCAATTATCTGAATTGACTGATAGAGGTTTTTTTTTAAGAGAAAAGCATATCCTATTTCATTAAAATCAAACAAAAATCCTCCAAATGCTTAAATGAAGATGAAGTTCCCCTTCTTCAGACCTGTGGCTCCCAACTCTCAGCATCTAGAAAATTCCCAACCAACTTCTATACATTTTCCAAGGAAGATTCAACTCTAATCAACTACAATTTTGTCCATATTTTGTTTTTGTACTACACTGAAAGAGTAGCAGGGGGTTAGCCCTGCAGAAAAGATTATTAAAACTTTAATAACCTGAGCCTTTGAACCTATCCAAATTCTTTACAATTTTCTCACATTTCCAGCCCAGATGTCTGCATGTAGTTATAGTGCCAACTTGAATTTTTTGTTTACAATTTTACTCACCTTATTTATTACCTCCTTAAAAAAAAATACTGAACACATAGTCATTTTACAGCTCTTCTAAGCAAAGGAATTTAGTTATCTTAGAAATAAATTTGCAAGAACAATTTTTACTAATTTTTAAGTTAAATATTTCCAACAACACAAGGATTTCTTCCCTGCTGCTAGAGGTAAATTGTTAGGCAGCCTAGCAACGCGGCCGGCTGAATCACCGCATTCTTTTCAATCAAGCTACAAAGCTTCAAACGACTGAAAAGAAAGTTCACTTTGGAAACTTGAACTCTTGAGATTGTTACAAAGAAAGACCAGAAAGGAGGCATCCTTTAACATAGTTAGCAGTTTGGTGTTTCACCAAAGAGGGATATTTGCATACAACAAAAGCCACGGTAGAATTGCCTTTCATAGAACTCAATATGGCAGTTGTGTTATCCCAAATCCAGGTACTTGTAGCCCTCCCCGCCCCGTCATAGCTAATTACGACTTTTCTTTTCATAAAAGAACATCAATTATTCAAGTGAACCTATGGCCACCTAACTAAATGATTGCAATTCACAAACATTTCTGCTCCGTAATCAAGTGGTAGTAAATGAAATGTGAGTATATGCATTGTATGGTACTTCTAGGTAGTTTCCTTAAAGGGGAACCAGTGGACCTTTTCCTTTCCTTCCTCCTTATGCTGAATAGAATTTTAATGTGATGGCTGGAATTCAAGCAGCCATCTTGGACCATGAGTAACAAAAGCTAAAGAAGGCAGAGCACTGAAATAGCAGGAATCCAGGTCCCTGCTAATCATGGAGCTACTTTTCCAGTTATACAAGACCCACTTCCAGAACCATTTTATATATAAAAGGGACATAAACATTATTATTGTTTAAGCCACTATTATTTGGGGATGTTTGTTTGCTTAATGTGACAAAACCTAGTCCCAATTGGCATATCACCTGATTAAGACTCTCTATAGTTACATTCTGCTAGTTGAGAAAGAGAAAAGCAGTTCCTGACGTCTAGGAGAGGGCCTGGTACTGTCAGCTAGGACTTGGTGTTGCTAAAAGGTGCCCCGGTATTCACAATTAGGTCTTGGTGTCTTTTTAAACAGAAGCAATTTCACAAAATGTTAACATCAGACAAGACCATTCTGTATAAATACAAAAGTAAGAACACTCCATATGATGTCTGAGCACAGACAAAGCATGAACATTGTACAAGCCACAAAATTCCCAGTCTCCCCCTATCCTGGCAAATAAGAGTGACTGTTGTTCTTTACCAATCACAGCACTTATATGACTTCGTTCCTCCCACCTTCTAGACAACGTTTATTAAGATGCCCAAGTATAGAATTAATTTCACTTCCTGACAGTATCCAATTCAGACCAAGGCTCCACCTCCTTGAATCCTTTCTCAAATCACTTAACACAGTCCAGATCCTATAATGTTCTTTCTAACACCCTCCTACAGACACTCCCCAGTTTCCCTCATTGCAATGAGTCAACAAACCCAATTTGTTCAACTTCAGGTGTGCTCCTAGAGATCTTTGGCTGGTGGTCATTGATGTAATTACACTTGTGTCTCCCTACAGCAGAAAACTAGAAATAAATCAATCCACCATATGAATCTATAATTCAAATGATCCCACAGAAATGGAAAATCCCAATTCTTCAACAGACTCCAATCATTAAAAAATCAAAATATCAATTTGTAGTAATTGGACTCATTGAAAGGATCCCCTTGCGTTATTGCCATAGCCAAGAACAGACCCAGTCTGAACCTTCATCATGTACCATGTTTGCAATAACTACAGTAAATTTAGCTCAATCTCCCTCAAATAAGGAAAGCTTGCAGCATGGAGAGGTAAATGTTGTGGTCTATCTACTTCTCCTTTTCTTCCTTTCTTGCTTTTTTCCCTCCTAGTTTCTTCTCTCTCTCTCCTTTTTGACTTCTCTGCAAAACTGCAAACTTTTCACTGGTTCCTGAGCTGAGCTCACTCAGAGCTGTAAGTGGCTCAGTCTTGGACTAAGTTCTTAAATCATATTTGTCACGTCCATCATTCAATGGTAGCTCTTGTTGCTGTCCTGTCTACCACCTGACATTCTAAATTTGTCCCTGCCACACTTCTTTCTTTTTACCTGCTTAAATTAATTTACCTTCACATTTCTTTTTCCTCCTTCCCCTGATCCACAGGCTACACTCAAAAGTAAACTTCTAGAGGCAATACCCTTGCTTTTATTGCCCAAATTAAAGTAAAAACTCTCAAGATTGACAAACAGAAGAGAAATATAATTTGCCTACCATGAGGCAAAATACTTCATAGCAAATAGTGTCTTAAGATGTTTTTCTTCCAAAATTTATAAAAAACTCACTCAACTCAGCTCCAAAAAAACAAACAACCCAACTAAAAAATGGGTGGAGGACATGAAGAGACATTTTTCTAAAGAGAACATACAGATGGCAAACAGACATATGAAAAACTGCTCAACCTCACTAATCATTAGAGAAATGCAAATAAAAAACACAATGAGATGCCACCTCACCCCAGATGCCACCTCAACCTCAAAATGGCTATCATCAACAAATCAACAAACAACAAGTGCTGGCAAGGATGTGGAGAAAAGGGAACCCTCGTGCACTGTTGGTGGGATTGCAGATTGGTGCAGTCACTATGGAAAACAGTATGGATCTACCTCAAAAAATTGAAAATGGAACTACCTTATGACCCAGCAATTCCCCCCTAGGTATCTATCCAGAGAAATCCAAAACTCTAATTCAAAAAAATTTATGCACCTCTGTGTTTATTGCAGCACTATACACAAAAGCCAAGACATGGAAACAACCGAAATGCCCATCGGTAGACGACTGAATTAAGAAACTGTGGTACATTTATACAATGGAGAATTACGCAGCCATAAAGAAGAATGAAATCTTACCATTTGCAACAATATGGATGGACCCAGAGAACATTATGCTAAGTGAAATAAGTCAGACAGAGAAAGACAAATACCATATGATCTCACTCATATGTGGAATCTAAAGAAAAGAATAAATGAACGAAATAATCAGAAATAGTCTCAGAGACATAGAGGAAAACCTGAGGGTTGCGAGATGGGACGGGGGGGGTGGGGATAAGGGGGAAGGTGAGGGGATTAGAAAGCACAATCGGTAACCACAAGATGGCCACGGGGATATCAAAGTCAAATTGGGGAATGTAATCAATACTGTTGTAAAGATTTTGTAGGGTATCCGATGGATACTTGTCTCCTTAGGGAGACCACATCAGGGATGATGTAGATGCCTGATCACTACACTGTGCACCTGAAGCTGAAGCTGAACAATAATGAATGTCAACTACAATTATATATATATATATATATATATATATATATATATATATATATATATATACATATATAGTTACAATAAGTGGAGTACAGCATTAGAAATAGAGGCAGTAGAAATGTAATGGTTGTGTGAGATGTCAGAGGGGTAGTAGATTGGGGGAGGGGACTTATCACTGTGTGAGGGATATAAATGATAAATGTCTAACTATTACATTGTTTTGTACACCTGAAACTAACTTTAAAAAAAAAGTAGTTATGGGGATATAAAGCATAGGAAATATAGTCAGTGATATGGTAATGACTATGCGTAGTGCCAGGTGGATACTAGATTAATCAAGGGGATCACTTCTTAAGTTACATAAATGTCTAACCACTATGCTGTACCCCTGAAATTAATATAAAATAATATTGAATGTCAACTGTAACTGAAAAATTAAAAAGAGGGGGTAAAGGTGAAGGGCAATAAGAGGTCCAAATTTCCAGATATAAAACAAGTCACGGGGATGTAATGTACAGCATGGGGAATATAGTCAATAATATTGTGACAGCGTGGTACAGTGTCAGATGGTTGCTGGACTTATCATGGTGATCACTTCTTTAAGTATATAAATGTTGAATAACTATGGTGTACCCCTGAAACTCATATAATATTGTATGTTAGCTATATTTTTATAAAAATCTTTTAAAAATTAAAAAAAGGATAAGGGTAAAGAGTGTCAAATATATGGTGAGGGAAGAACTGACTGGGTGGTGAACACATAATGTGATATATAGATGATGTATTATAGAAATGCACACTTGAAACCTATGTAATTTTACTAACCATTGTCGCCCCCAATAAATTAACAAAAAAAGAAAAACCTTTTAAAAAAAGAGATGTTTTTCTTCCTCACTCTAAATAAGCATCAATGCTAAAATTATCACCATACTATATGATTTTTAACATTCTTTAAATCTCTGGTCCCACCTAAATGCCTAGGACAGAACTGGGTGGAAAATAAAATTAGTTGAATGATTCAATTCATTTATCATCTGTGATAAAAAGCAATGCAGCCCACATTAACCAAATAGAAGAAAAATCAATAGGGTAGGCGAGGATAAAAGCAACATGAACCAAAGACAAAGGGTCTTTGTGTTGTATTTTCTTAGAGGTGTACAAGAAAACACCTTGAAACTTGAGGCATAAAGAAACAGGCAATAGATTATGAGTTCAGTTGCCCAGGTTTTCAGAAGATCTGTAATTTGTGCTTTACTGTGTCTTTTATTTTAAGTAAACATATATTGAAAGCTAACACATACACAGAAAAGTGCACACATCTTAAATTCAGACAGCTCAACGAAGGATCACAAAGCGAACATACCTGTGTAAGCCCCATCCAGGTCAAGAAAAAGAACATTGCCATTTTAAAAGAATAACCATAGACCATAATAGAATCTATATTGAGGTTTAATCTACAAGCTTACAGAGCAAGGGAGAACCACCTAACTCTGGAGGCAGATCATTAATCTCTCTAAGTGTGTGTGTGTGAGGAGAAGATACAGGGCAATCAAGAAGTTCTGTCCAATAACAGAGGTTTCTCAAAGACACTTTTTAATTGATTAAAATGAGATTGATTAATCTCTCCTAAGCGCTGGTCATCATTACAATGTGATGTCATTTGGGCAGGCATTACATCACCCCCAGCTCTCAACAGGTTCAAGTTAAGGCTTAGGCAGGATTAGGGTCAATCAACAGCCAAGACCTCATGGACAACTACAAGGTTGTAGCAGGAATTAATTTTGATTTGAGCACATCTGAACCTCTCCTTGTATTTCTTCCCAGCCCCTACCCTATCCATTCTCTCCAAATGAAAGCACTACCTTAATTTCTGACTCCAAAAATTATGTTTTGAACTTTAGATAAGTGTACAAATATACTGTATATTCTTTTTTGAGGTAAAATCCAAATAGCATAAAATTATTTTAAAATGAACAATTCTGTGGTATTAAGTGCATTCACAATATTGTACAACTACCACCTCTATTGGTTTGACAACTTTTTCATCATCCCAGAATCCATACCCATTAAGTAGTCACTCTTCATTCATCTCTCCCTTTTATCCCTGGTGGCAATCTGCATTCTGTTTCTATGGATTTACCTATTCTATATATTTTGTATAAATGGAAACAAAAAATATGTACCCTTTTATGTCTGGCTTCTTTCACTTGGAATAATGTTTTGGAGGTTCATCCACATTGTAACATGTATTAGTACTTCATTCCTTTTTATGGTTGAATTATATTCCATTGTATGTATATACCACAATTTGTTTATTCATTCATTGATGGGCATTTGGGTTCTTTCATCGTTGGCTATTGTGAATAATGTTGCTCTGAACATGTGTGTACAAGTATTTGTTTGAGTCCCTGCTTTTTTTTTTTAAAAAATATGGAACGCTTCATGAATTTGCGTGTCATCCTTGCGCAGGGGCCATGCTAATCTTCTCTGTATCGTTCCGATTTTAGTATATGTGCTGCCGAAGGGAGCACGAGTCCCTGCTTTTAATTACTTTGGATACATACCTAGGAGTGGAATCCTGAGCCATTTGATAATTCTACTTAGTTTTTGAGAAATGAGCTAATTGTTTTTCATAGCAGCTGGACCATTTTACACACCCACCAACAATGTATGAGGATTCCAATTTCATCACATTCTCACAAACACTTCTTTTTCACTTTTTAAGTTATTGGGATCCTATTGAGTGTGAGGTGATATCTCATTGTGGGTTTGATTTGCATTTTCCTAATAACAAATAATGTTGAAGATCTTTTCATACACTTGTTGGTCATTTGTAAATCTTCATTACAAAAATGTCTATTCAAATGCTCTGCTCATTTTTTAAGTGGATTGTTCATCTTTTCTGATGCTAAGTTGTAGGATATCTTTATATATTTTGGACACAAGTCCCTTATCTGACATATGATTTGCAAATATTTTCTCCCATTCTGTGAGTTATCTTTTCATTTTCTTTATAATATCTTTTGATGCCAAAAAGTTTTTAATTCTGATTAAGTCCAATTTATATATTTTTTTCTTTTGTTGTTTGTGCTTTTGATATCATATCTAAGAATCCATTACCAAATTAAAATCAAGAAGATTTACCTCTATGTTTTCTTCTAAGTTTTATAGTTTTGATTCTGATATTTAGGTCATGAATCCATTTTCAGTTAATTTTTATACATGGTGTGAGTTAGGAGTCCAAATTAATTCTTTTGTACGTAGATATCCAGTTGCCCCAGCACCACTTGTAAAACAGGTTATTCTTTCCCCATTGAATGGTCTTAGCACCCTTGTTGAAAATCAATGGGCCATGTACGAACTTTGACAATTAAGTTCACAAACTTGTCGTAATGATGATGCTAACCTTTTTTGATATCAGAGCGATGATTCATTATAAATTTGTCCCAAATGGACAAACACTTAACCAAGTTTACTATTTGGAAGTGCTGAAAAGGCTGCATGAAAAAGTTAGACGACCTGAAGACCTGAACTTTTGCCAACAATTCATGGCTCTTACATCACAACAATGCTCAGCTCAAAAAGCACTCTCTGTGAGGGAGTTTTTACCCAGTAAACAAATAACTGTATTGGAACACCCTCCTTACTCACCTGATCTGGCCCCCAATGACTTCTTTCTTTATCCGAAAATAAAGGAAATATTGAAAGGAAGACATTTTGATGACAATTCAGGACATCAAGGGTAATACGATGACAGCTCTGATGGCCATTCCAGAAAACGAGTCCCAAAATTGCTTTGAAGGATGGACTAGGCACTGGCATCAGTGCATAGCTTCCCAAGGGGAGGACTTCTAAGGTGACCATAGTGATATTCAGCAATAAAAGTATGTAGCACTTTTTCTAGGATGAGTTCATGAACTTGATTGTCCAACCTCATATGTATGGGTTTATTTATGGACTCTCAGCTCTATTTCATTCATCTTTGTGTCTATCCTTACACGCAGTACCATACTGTTTTAATTACTATAGACTTGTAGTAAGATTTGAAATAGGGTAAGTATGAGTCCTCCAAATTTGTTTTTCAGTTTCAATATTGTTTTAGCTACTCAGGGCTCCTTACAAATCCATATTAATTAGAGAATTGGCTTTTCCACTTCTGGAAGAAAAAAAAAAGGCCGTTAGAATTTTGATAGAGATGTATTGAATCTCTACATTGCTTTGGAGTATTGCCATCTTAACAATATTAAGTCTTCCAACCCATCAATATAGTATGTCTTTCCATTTAGGTTTTCTTTAATTTTTTTTAAGTCATGTTTTATACTTTTCCAATGCTCAAGTCTTTCTCCTCTTTGGATGCCTAAGCATTTTATTGTTTTGGACACTATTGTAATGGAATTGTTTTCTTTTCATTTTGGATTTTTCATTGCTGGTGTGTAAACACACAATTCATTTTTGTGTTGATCTTGTACCATGTGACTTTGCTGAATTTATTCATTAGCTCTAGTAGTTTTGTTGTAGATTCTTTGAGATTTCTATATATAGGATTTTCTATACATTTGTCATCTGCAAATAAAGATTGTTTTACTCATTCTTTTCTCATTTGGATGCCTTTCTTTTTCTTGCCTAATTTCTCAGGCCAGAACTTCCAGTGCAATTTTGAATTACAGAGGAAAAAGCAGACATCCTTCTGTTGTTTCTGATCTTAGAGGGAGAGCTTTCAGTCATTCACTATGAGTATGATGTTAACTGGGTTTTTCATAAATGGTCTTTATCATATTAAGGAAGTTCCCCTCTATATCTAGATTTCTGAGTGCTTTTATCATTGAAGGGTGTTGGATTTTGTCAAATGCTCTTTGTATCAGTTGAGATGATCATGTGTTTTTTTTCTTTCATTCTATCAATATGATGTATTACATTGATTGGTTTTCCTGTGTTGAACCAAACTTTCATTCCTAGGATAAATTCCACTTATTCACGGTAAATAATTCTTTTAATATGCTGCTGAATTTGGTTTGCTAGTATTTTGTTGAGCATTTTTGCATGAATATTCATAAGGAATATTGGTCTATAGTTTTCTTTTCTTGGGATGTCTTGGTTTGGATTTGGTATCAGTATAATGCTGGCTTCATAGAATGAATTAGGAAGTGTTCCTTTCCCTTTGATTTTTTTTTTCAGAAGAGTTTGAAAAAGATAAAACTGAATTCCTCTTTAAGTGTTTGATAGAACTCATCAATAAAAATATCTGATCTTGGATTTTGTTGGGAGGTTTATAATTACTGATTCAATCTCTTGAATTTCATGTTCTCAGATTCTCTCTCTCTCTCTCTCTCTCTCTCTCTCTCTCTCTCTCTCTCTCTGTCTCTCTCTTTGAGTCAGCTTGGTAATTTTTGTGTTTCTAGGAATTTTTTAATTTCATCGAGGTTATCTCATCTGTTGGCATACCATTGTTCATAGTATTCTCTTATATTAATTTTTTATTTTTGTAAGGTCAATAATAATGTTCCTCTTTCATTTCTAATTTTAGTTATCTGCATCTTCTTGCTTTTTTTTAGTCAGACTAGCTAAAGGTTTGTCAACTTTATTGATGTTTTCAAAGAACCAGTTTTGGGATTCATTGATTTTATTGTTTTCCTATTGTCTATTTTGTTTATCTCCACTTTAAGCTTTATTATTTCATTCTTTTGCTAGCTTTAGTTTTAGTTTGTTCTTCTCTTTCTAGTTCTTTGAGGTGTAGTTAGGTTACTGAATTGAGATATTTCTTCTCTCTTAATGTAGATGTTTACAGCTATAAATTTCCCTCTGTGCACTGCTTTCACAGCATTTCATAAAGTTTGGTATGTTGTGCCTTGTGTTCTTTCATCTCAAAGTATTTTCTGATTTCCCTTGTGATTTCTCATTTGACTCATTGGTTCCTTAAAAGTATGTTGTTTAATTTCCACATATTTGTGAATTTTTCAGTTTTTCTTTTGTTATTGATTTCTAGCTTCATTCCCTTGTGGTCACAGAAGATACTTTGTAAGATTTCAATTTGTTTTAATTTATAGAGATTTAGTTGTGGCTTAATATATGGTCTATCCTGGAGAATGTTCCACATGCACTTGAGAAGAATGTGCATTTTGCTGTTTTGGGTAGAGTGGTCAGTATATGTTGTTAGGTATATGTTGTTGGTGCATAGTGTTGTTCAAATCATCTATTAACTTACTGGGTTTCGGCCTAGATGTTCTATTTATTATATATTTGGGGGCTCTGTTTTTTTGTGGTTACATGTTTATAATTGCTGGTGGGGATTAATGAGTTGAAACTTTTAGAAATATACAATGGCCTGTTTGTCTCTTTAAAAAGGATTTTTATTTAAAGTTTGATAACTTTGTTTGATATTGTTTGATATTAGTATAACTACTCCTGCTCTCTTTTGGTTAATATTTGCATGGAATATATTTTTCCAGGCTTCCACTTTCAACCTGTCTGTGATTTTGGATATAAAGTGAGTCTCTTGTAGACAACATATAGTTAGGTCATGCTTTTTTATCCATTCTGCCAGTCTCTATCTTTCAATTGGTGAATTTAATTCATTTACATTTAAAGTAACTACTGATAAGGAATGACTTTTATTTTTTGTTTTCTACGTGCCATATCTTTTTGTTCTTTAATTCCTTTAATATTGCCTTCTTTTGTATCTGATTGGTGTTTCTAATGCACCTTTTTTATTCCCTCATTTCCTTTTCTATGTATTTTTTAATTTTCTTAGTTACTATGACACTTGGCATCCTAAATTTATAACAACCTAATTTGAATTTATACCAACTGAGCTTCAATGGCATACAAAAATTCTGCCCCTATATAGCTCTGATCTTCTTTTTATGTTGTTATTGTCACAAACTACATATTTAGGCACTATGTGTGCATTGACACCAATTTATATGTTGTTTATTAATTTTCCTAAATAATATAGGAAAAAATAGAGGAGCTACATACCAAAACTACAATAGTACTACCCTTTATATTTACCTATACATTTACCTACCATAGTTCTTTGTTTATTAATATGACTTCAAGTCACTGTCTAGTGTTCTTTTATTTCAGGCTGAAGGGTCCCTAATAGCATTTCTTGAAGAGAAGACCTGGTAGCAACAAAATCTCTTAGCTTTCATCTGGGATTGTCATAATTTCTCTTTCATTTTTTTTTAAGGATACTTTTGTTGGATATAGAATTCTTGATTGACATTATTTTTCCTCCAGCATTTTAAATATGTCATCCCACTTCTTTCTGGCATTGTGATTTCTGGTGAGAAATTGGGTGATAATATTATGGAGTATCCCCTATATATGACAAATTGCTTCTTTCTTGCTGCTCTCAAGATTCTTTCTTCACCTATGGAATTAATAGTGTGGTTATAACATTCATGGTGCAGATTTCTTTAAGTTTATCCTATTTGAATCTCATTAAGCTTCTTGGATGTATAGGTCCATTTCTTTCATAAAATGTGTGAAGTTTGGGGCCATTACTTCTTCATATATTCTTTCTCTCTTTCTTCTCCTTCTAGGATGACCATAATGTGTATGTTAGTACACTTGATGGTGTCCCAGAGGTTGCTTGACCTCTTTGTTTTCCATCATTTTTTTCCTTCCCTTCTAACTGGAAAATTCCAATTTTCTTATCTTCAAATTTTCTAATTATTTATTCTGCCTATTCAAATCTCCTTTTGAATGCTGCTAGCAAATTTTTTTTATTTTAGCTACATTACTTTTCAGCTCCAGAATTTCTATTTGGTTCTGTTTTATAATTTCAATCTCTTTATTCATATTCTCTATTTGATCATGCATTGTTCCCCTGGTTTTCTTTACCTCTTTCATCATACTTGTCTTAAAGACAGTTTAGTTAGTCTTTGTCTAGTAAGTCCACTATCTGGGCTTCCTCAGCAAAAGTTTCTGTCATTTTTATTTTCCTGTGAATAGACCATACTTTCCTATTTCTTTGTATGTCTTATCATTTTTTTTGTAAACTGGACATTTTGAGTAGTAGAATGTGGTAACTATGGAATCAGATTCTCTCTCCTGGATTTACTGTTGTTGATTGTTAATGGATGGCTGTAGTCATCCATTTATTCAGTTATTTTTCCAAACTATTTTTGTAAAGATTGTATTCTTTGTCATGTGTTGTCACTGAAGTCTCTGTTCCATTATTTCAGCAATTATCCAGTGACATGACAGAGATTTCCTTAAATACATGGAGCCAAAAAGAAAAAACGTACTCCCCTGGTTTTTGCAGACTGGCTCTGAAGTAGGGCATTCCTTCAACACTAAGCCAGGCCACCTACAGCTCTGCCTTAGCCTTTACCTCCCGCTTTCCTGGAGCCCACAGATCCACCATAGGAGCAAGCAAAGTGTCCTCTCAGGTCTTTTTTCAGCATGCACTCCGCCCTATACATACATGTTTCACTCCAGCTTCCCCAGTTATATGAGAGAGCCTTTCCAAGCTCTTATTCCCCCAAGAAACTTCCTCCTCAGCTTCCTATTTTCTAGGCTTTTGTGTCTCTCTGATGTTTTCCCCATTCACCATCCCATACCCCAGATGGCTTCAGGTAGATATATGTCTTTTAAACTCTCTGATTTTTGTGTGTTTTTTTTTCTCTAAACATTGTTTGTGAAGTTTACTCATGTTGTTGCATATAGCCAGAGTTAAATTTTTCAACAAATTCTACTGCTGCCAAAAAAAAAAAAAAAAAAAAAAAAACCTTTCCAGCCCCAGGTGGGAAAAATAAATGTTAGCTTCTGCACCAGTCCATCAGAGAACTACCACACAAGTCAATACACATAACCACAGGATTTTAAGAATAAGTTCTGCTTTAGGCCCCTGGCATCAGCAAGTCACACCAGGAACAATAGTCACTGGTCCCATGGCTTTCACCATGCTGGGAAATGGAGAATGTTAGGGAGATGAGTGAAAACAACACAATGCTTTTTTAGCAAAACTCAGCTGCCTTTTTCTTCATTAAACACTCTTTTGGTTGCTGTAAATTTTTATTAGATTCCACAGCTCTGAAAAAGTTTTTTCATGTGCATAAATATCATGTTTTAAAAATGATAGTTTATTAAAGTAATAAACAAAACAAAACATTGTCATCTGTCCTGAAGCTTTTTCATGATAATGCAAAGCATTTGGCTTTCCTAAGAACATGTCTATAGAATTTTTTTTGATGAGTAATTTCTTGAATCTCTACCACTCACATCATTTCATGTTACTATCCTAGATATACGACTTTCTTTCATAGGCAAAATAAGGATCTTCCAAACATATGAAGCATTCTGGGACATTCTAGGTTTTCCAGTCAAGAAATGGAAAAAAAATAGGATATCGTTATCAGAGTTGGTGGTAAACAGTCATAAAGAAAAGCAACTCCTTGATCACTTCATAGCACATGAGGCTCTATAGACAAGTGGATTTACCTATATATATCAACAAACATGGCTGATTTTGGAACCAAGCTGCAGGTTCTTATAGTACAAAATTCCAATGGACATTTAGCAAACTTAACCTAAATAAAGATGACAGTTCAGACAGTAGGATTAGATTTATCATTATAACTTCTAGCCAAGTATGTGTCAACTGTGTATTTATTTGAACAAAAACCATATGCACTTATAAGATGTCAGCCTTCTGGGTGTAGACATAAGTAGATTAAAAATCATCACAAAAACAGCTCAGTAACTGTCCTGCTGCAAAGTATGAGGACAGAGCCATCTCAGGGATACAGAAAATTTCACCGCAGTCTCTAAAACAGACCCTCCACGTTGTTTAGGAATAAGGCACATGCTTCTTCCCATGGTCTCAAAACTGCTGAGGTACAGTGGAAGTGAAGGAGCAAGTAACAGCAGCAAATTATTTCCAAATAGGAGCGATAAGTCACTAGCTCATTCTGTCCTTGTCTGACATCTCTCTTTCTGTCCTCAAATGTTTATTTTAATTTTAATCTAGCTTGAACAGTGTGATTCAGTTAAAAGTAGAATGGGTAAAAAGTATTGAAGATGGTTCATTTAACTCTTGTTTCTCTAGGTCCATTTTTCTAAAGTGGTTTAACAGAGGGATTTGTTACTTAGAGCCAAGTCTTCCCACAGGAGTCTAAAAGAGAGATATAAGAATCTGCCATTCCCAAAGTATGCCAGTTCATGCTTCACTTGGTCTTTTGGCTCACTGTAATTCTCTGCCAGCTTTCATGGTGATTGAACAACTGCTTTCCTTAGTTACAGCCAAACCTCAGCCACACTCTGGCCCTCTGACAGAGGAACAACCACAAAGAACCCCATCCTGTTGGGCAAAGTCTATTGCAATGAACAGCCCATGGCAGACAAAAGCCATCTGTGTCTGTCAGAGATATTACTTTATAGTAGATGACAGGTATTACCAACAGAATAGGAGGGAACCCACAGACTAGATTTCTATCAATAACATAGTAGTATTTCCAAGAAAAGACGTTCCCTGAAGTCCTTACTTATATCAGACACCTTGCATTGGTCAAGGTGCCTCTTGGGCACCACTCCACATCCTCTCAGCCTCACCTGTTTCTTTTTTGCAACCACTGCTATTGGGACTCATTCCGTGTAGAATCTAACCAGAAGGTACAACCTGACAGCACCCAGGCTAACATCCTCACTGTTAGCGCTGGCATGTTGAGTGATATGTGGGGGAATCAGCTTGGCATTTGCACATGTGCAAACTAGGAGTTAGCAGATGATAATTAATGTTCTGTGGGACAAATCTTTGATATGGGGAGAATGGAACAGATGAATAAATACATATCCTTCTTTCTTCCCCTCCGTGGATGGTCCCAAAACACATCTCAGGCAGCCCCACAGGATCAGGCACAGAATCTGCACCCAGTTCAACAACACATCGTTGTAACTTCTTCCTTCCTGCTTCACATCCCTGTGTTTCATTTCTGCTCCTGGATCATACTCCCCAGTAAAGTATGTGCACTTGAGCTTTGAGTATGGTACCGTCTTTGCTTTCTGGAAATCCCAGGCAAAGACTCTAGGCTGTTTCCAATCTCCTGTATCTCTGAGTTTTCTTTTTGTCATGTTTTGAGAGAGAGAGAGAGGATCAAAAAAATTTTCTATGTTCTCAAGATCCTGAAAAATAGTAGCCCTCATTTTTTTTGATGGAAGGAAAGAAGAAAGTGAAAGAATAAGGAAACGAGGGAGCACAGAAAAGGGAGGAGAGAGGAAGAGGGGCAAGAGAAGGGAGGAGAAAGAAGGACAGAGGAGGAGAGGAGAGCAGAACCTATTATCTCTCCTATTCCTTACTCAAGCGCAGCTGCCTGGCTCCCTTGATGGGCCACTGCCCCCATGGCATGCTGTCCTGTCTCTTCTGTGTAGCTTTATGTCATTTACATCTTAATGCAGTGTCTTTGCCCCGGTTTATAGTGTAATTTCACTTTCTTCACTTTATGATCTTGTAGAATGCACAATGCACTCACATTCTCGCCGTTAACAAAAGAAGCCATATGCATTTAATAAATTCAGGCTTATTCCTAATGAGATGATGAGCAAATACTACACTGGTTTCTCAAGTTGGCATATTTTAAATGATAGAAATAGAAATTTGACTAATCTTTCTCAAATACCAACTTCATCACATCATTTGCCTGCACAAAAATGTGCAACTCCCCCTTTCATTATTTTAAATCCTCAGGTTTTCCCTTTCCATTTCTACTTTTATTAATCTTTGGGAGTTACATTCAAGGCTTCCCAGCTTCCTCCTTTCCTGTCTTTCCCCAAATATGCCCCTCCCCTGGATCTAAGCTACTCTATTGTCACACCACATACGACGTGCTCATTCTGACGAAGAGCTCTCCTAACTCACAGTACCTACTGTGGATCCCTGTGATCACATCGTTATTCCACCTCCTGTCAACAGTTGCACACAGTTGAATGTGGATTGTGGCTATACCACTGAATAAACTCCCATTATAGAGAAAGAGAGCGAAATTGTCCAACTCTTATTTTGTTCTAATGGGACAGTTATAAAAAGGGATATCATTTGGGATTTACATGTTTTCACGTAACACGTACTTTTAAGGTATTTAACATCATATTAGATTACCTGTATATCACTTGGCAATTGGGAAAGTGGCTTTCAGTTTTTGTTTTTTTCTATTCGTCTCTATCTCCAACCTAAGTAGGACTTTATTTCTCCTGCTCTTTTGTACTCACAGCCTCAGTTTTTCACTCCACATCGGGAGTTGTGTCTCACACAGAGAAGGTGCTCACTCAGCATGTCAAGAGGTATGCAGGGACATCATTCACACCCTATTTAAAACAGCAAGCCCACTCCTACACACCAGCCTTCCCCAGCTGCCTCCCAGATTCTCTTTCTCCTTGCCACTTAGCACTACCACATAAGCATTTGCCGATTTTCTCACTCTATATACTCTACGCTCCCTCCTGGCCAGGATCCTTGCTGCTTCATTCACCATTCTCTTCCAGCCTCTAGAACAATGCCTGGCATATGTGTATAGTAGGTGTTCAATAAATATTCAGTGAATGAATGAGTCTATATGCCTCCAAAGCATGAGTGAGAAACTAGCTGGCCACTGGGACGGAGAAGAAATAGCTGCTCCAGGAGTTGCCTTGGTTTCTTTTAGACATTCACCAGATTTTAAAAAAAATGTTTAAGTGTTAAAGAGAGAACTAGTGTCATAATCCGATTTTATACTAAATTTCCTCCTCTGGGAGTCTGCCCATCCTCGGAGCCTGGAAGTCTCTGGTTCCGTTTATTTTGTTCTCTTTCCTCCATTTACCTACTGGTGATTTTTCCATGGAATTACAAATGAAATCAGTGTTTGACAGATAGGAGAACTGGGCTGGATGATCTATCAGGTCCTGACCAGCTCTTACAGTGCAGATTCAAGTTCATGAACTATTCCTTTTGTACATTTTCTTTCTGCCATTGTTGCTCTGCTCTCTTCTCTCCTTCACTGTCTAGGCTGCCCTCTGACATCTCCCTATAGCAGCCCAGCAACTGACACCTCCACCCCCTCCACCACCCCCGCCAAGTGGTGGCCGTATCTAGAGGGTAGGAGGAAGGGAACAGTTGCCTGACAGTTTCATTAAGTGTTGCCTTTCTCTTCCTGGACCCTGGAAAACTCTGAATTGGAGGCACAGTCTGATAACTGCTATACCTTTTAGAAACCACCTTTGTGGCCCCACAGGGAAAATCACAAGGTCTCAGAGATTAGTCTCTAAGGCAATTCGCCGCCCACCTAACCACCCTCAATGCCCACTACGTCTCCCCCAAATCCTCAGGCAGCTGGCTAACTGCTGCTACAGCAGCCCACCTCCATTCTGACAATAAAACTACCCCCCACCCACAATCCCCTTCCACCCTCCTCTAAACCATCTATCAGAGCACCTGATTGCAATCATCTGTCATGCCAAGAGGAACTAATTAAATAAATCCACACAAGGCCCTTGTCCCAGTGCCAAAAGCTAAACCTCCCCAGAAGGTTCAGCCTCTCTAAGAGCCCAAAGGAATCATCTACAACCTAGCAACTCTTCACCCTGACTGCATATTAGAGTCACTAGGGCAGCTTTTTGAAACCTCTGGTGCCAGGCCTGTCCCAGACCAACAGAATCACCATGGTGGGCAGCAGGGGAGGGGGCAGAGCATAAGGGAGGGGCAGGCCTCGGTGTGGTCCGAGTTCCCCCGGGGAGCCAGTGTACAGGTGGGCAACAACACTGACCACTGCTTCAGGGGCATCTACAACAGACCCTCTGAGGCTTTCTGGAGATACAACCACCTTGACCTGTGATCCTGTTCATGACCCCAGAGTGAACCCGCCCCAAGTACATGGGCTTGACTCTGTATCTTCACACCACTGCTCAATGGACCGAGGGGCAATGTGGAGGGAAGAGGGCTCAAAACAATATTCTTTCAGATATTTGCAGTCACTCAAAGACAGGAGATTTTATTCATTGTTTGCCCCTTAACTAACCTTTCACAAACGGCTCTGTACCCATCACACCTCACCTCCCCCAGGAGAATATGAGCCTACAGTCTTGGCTGTAAAATGATACTGAAAACCCCAGGGAACCTATTGATGTGTCTGTCTGGACAGCAGCAGTGTCTTCTCAAATGGCACCAGGAAGTGCTCTCACCTGGATGGCACTGTGTCCAGCTGTGATGCGCAGTAGACTGAAAATTAAAGTCCAAACAACTCTCAGAACTCTTAGAGACAGGAACAAGCACGCTAAATTTGCCAAAGCATCCTCTAGTTTTAGCCCCATCAGTTGAAACTTGCAGGGATTCTCTGCTCTGGGAGCAGAGGCCTGAGCCCTGGAGGGTCTCCTGGTCTCTTAATGGCACCCTGTGTTATATGTGTGTCAGGCAGGAGAGAGTAGCAGAGAGCAGAAAATGAAAAGGCAACATTGGCTCATTTGATTCCTTTAGACCAGTCAGATGATACATAATCTGGGGTGGGGTACCAAAAAAATGTACACATTTTAAAAGATGTTATCTAATGTATTACTTTTCGAAGTTGAATTGCAATAGCAATAATGTAGTATGACGTTCACTCAAAAAATGGCATTAATCAGATGAATGCTACCATGATTCATTGTCTTACAATTTTAATACAGGTTTTTCCTTTCTTAAAATGTGTATACATTTTTTTGGCACCCTCTGTAGATAATGCCTTTCTTGCCTAAAAATAAAACTCTGAGAAGTGATTTCTTATGCACTCATGTGTGCTCTGAGCCATCAGGCATACACTTATTCAAATTCCAGGCCCCACACCTGCCGTTTACCTACATTTACCTACACCTGCCATTTACCTACATTTACCTACGCCTGCCATTTACCTACTCACCCTCTTAATTGCTAATTCCGTTGATTGGTCCTCCTGTGTCACTGTGCAACATTTGACAGCAGTGACTGTTCCCTTCTTGAGACTTGCCGTCCCGTGGCTTTCTGACATCACTCTTCCTCGGTTCTCCTCTGAGTTCTTTGGCTTCTCTAACTCAGTCCTCTTCCTCCCCTTCCGTGCTGATGCCCTTCATGTCCTACCTCTAGCCCTTTTCCCGTCCACACCTCTGGGGGCCTTTGCCTACACCATGGCTTCACGTGTCACCTATGCTGATGATTTAAGTCGTTTCTCTCTCAGCCACCTGGGAGAAATCTGGGGATCATTCCAATCTCCTCAGTCTTCCTAATACAGTGGTACCTCGGTTTTCAAACTAATCCGTTCCGGAAAACCGTTCGAGTTCTGAAATGTTCGAAACCGAGGCACGGTTTCCCCATAGAAAGTAATGCAAAATGGATTAATCTGTTCCAGACCTTTAAAACCAACCCCTAAAACCGCAAATTTAGCATGAATTTTACTATCTAATGGTACCATAGATTCATAAAATTTATGGCATTCATAAACCGAAATGTTCGTCAAAAGAGATGTTTGAAAACCGCAGTACCACTGTATACCAACATCCAGTCAGGGACCTGGTCCTGTCTCTGTTAGCTCTTTAGCATCTCTCATGTCCATTACCACCCACCCACCACACACACACACACACACACACACACACACACACACACACACACCCCTGCCCTAGGTCAACCTGACTTTGAGCCTCATCATCTCTCTTCTGGACTATTATGATTATCTCCAGACAAAGCCTCCTGTCTCTAGTCTCAGCATCTGCCACCCTTCTCCACATGTTACCAAAGTAATCATTCTAAGGAACAAATCTTGACATGCTCCTCATTAGTCTGGGGTCCCACATGAAAGCTCTGCATTGCAAAGTAAAGCTTAGGTACATATCTACCATATGTCATAAATCTTACTGAATTTGAGTGAGAGCACAAGTAGTGGATCAGTCAGGGTCCAGCCAAGAAAATTAAAAACTAGTCTAGAGATTTCAAACAGGAGGAATTTAATACAGAGAAGTAGTTACACAAGTGATGGAGGAGCTGGGGTCCAGAAGACAGTGAAGCAATCAAGAGATTATCATGAAGGAGGCAGTGTGCCTAGGCTAGAATCTGGGGACACCCAGAAGCTGGAACAACAACGTGGCCACCTGTCAGGAGCAGGAGACTAGAAGAGATAGTTACTGCTGGAGATGACACCTTGACAAAGAGATGGAATAAAAAATATCCTGGCTTCTCCCTACTTCTTACCCTCCAGTCTCATGCCAGTGCCTTTTATTGGCCAAACCCAGCCAGAAGTCAGCTGAGCAATCTTGGGAAATGCAGTTCCTTGCAATACAGAGCAGAGCAAGGGGAGGGTAGGAAATACACGTGACAGCAAACAACTAACATAGACATTTATGCATCTGTGGGGGTTTTTTACAGACAGAAAGCACAGTTATAGGACTAATTCCTCATGGAAACTCTGGAAACCTGCAGGCATGGTTTGCATAAACTTACCTTTCCAAAACTTCTTCATACTAGTCAACATATTTGTCTTCTAAATATGGAATGAATATTTCTTGGCTCAAATCATTTCCTTCTGCCTGGAATAACATTCTTGCTCTCTCAACTTATTTCAATCCAACACATCTTTAAAATCGCAGTTTAATTCCTATCTCTTCCATTAGCATTTCCTGACCACTGCTGTAGGATAGGGGGGACAAGTATTACCAATTCCAGTTGAGCACAGTATGGCTAAAAAGTTATAAGATACATCATTAAAATCTCTTCACTATGACATTAGAGGGACTTCTGATGTTTCCTTTCATGTGAAAAGACTTCCATTAATGTAATTTCTGGCCTCTCTCCACCTCTTACTCACTCTACCCAACAGAAACTTCTGAGAAGAATCTACTGGGCATTCCTGGCTCAGCTCCACCCTTTTCTCTCTTGTGCGTGAACTTGAGTGCAAGTACCAGGAGTTCCTCCATACCCTCAGACTCACCCGGTCCATACCCACATGAATGTAGGGAAGTATGTTAAACTGTGGAATTACTTTGCAGGTTCATTTGGTTCTCACAGCGAGCTATGGCTTCTCACTTAGTCTTTAACAGTAATAAAGGAATGTTGTTGTCTAGCTGCTACTCTGGGTCTCTTGGTTTTTTCAGAACTTGAGCAGGATAAAGGGTTACTGTTTATCAGTGCCCTTAAGAAACTCTAACTCATGACTTTTATCTTAGGCTCTTATTCATAGGTACCTTGATGTCCATATTTTGTTTTTCAGTAAAACACACCTCTATCCACAACTAGATTGAAACTACTACTTGACTTGGAGCTGATGGGTCCCGGAAAAACACACTTAAAATAAATAAAAGTTAAAAAAAAAACACACCTCTAACACTGATTTGGTTCTTTCTGGACTTCAGTGATGACCTGGCATTACTCTGGTTTCAAACACCAGCAAAGTGGACCCTCATCTCTCCCACTGCTATGATGGCTTGGGAACTTCAGGTCCTGCCTCCTTGCTCTTTAGCAGAGCGACCAACCTAACTGGGTCAAGTCATGTCCAGCCCAGAGTGACTTCTGACTCTTCTGAGCCCTTGATGAGGCATCTTAACATGGTTGCTAAGAACATGGGCTCTGGAGCTAGATTGCGTGTATTTGAATGGCGTTCCCCATTTAACTGTCTAGCCCAGGACAAGATACTTAAACTCCCTACATTATGGCATTACATAATCATAGATGTTCATAAAGATGATGTGACTCATCAAGCAAAATTCAAAATCTGTTCAATGCCCTCTGTTGAAGAAGGTAGGAAAATGTATAACACATGCTAGAAGTCATTATATCTACAATAGTTTTCAAATTGCTGGTGCTTAAACGGCTAAGCTTTGATGATCCTGAAAAGCAATGCATAAAGGATTCATCACTTTCTAACACAACTATATAATTGAAGTGTGAATATGGAAACTTTGGGGAAAGCGACATAGGAAAGTGGAAGAGATCTAGATTCAAGGCCGACCTGAGTTTAAATCCTATCTCTGCTACTTAGTGTGTAAATTCGTGTAAGGTATTTTTATCTTCCTAAGCAACTGTGTCTGTATGTGAAAGTACGGATAAAAATTACTACCTTGAAGAACTGTCATGAAGCTTAAATGAAATAATGTAGGTGCAAGAAGTCACATGGGCGCTGACTCTGGGTGAGGGAGGGTTGTTAAGAGCCACAGCTACAGTCCACTGGGACTTGGACTGACTGCTGTTGGGTAGAGTCAGACAGACTTGTTCTGCCCCCTAGAAATAGGGAGACCCCTTGAAAGGAAAGGGATCTCTTCCCTTTGCAATTCAAAAATCATTAAAATATGTCTGATGGCCTTGAATGCAGGAACCAAAACCTGCTGGTCCAACTTCTTTGTCTCTCATCTGGATTATCATATCCTAACCGATCTCTCTGTATCCACCTTTGTCCTCCTGCAGTGTATTCTCAACGTGGAGCCAGAGTGGTCTTTTTATAACATGTCATGTCATTCTTCTGCTCAAAACCCTCCAGTGGCTTCCATCAAACTCAGAGTAAATGCCTAAGGCCTTATAAAGTCTACGGGGCCTTTGATTATCCACCCCCCCACCACACACACACACCAGTTGTGTCCTCTACCCTTCTTTCTCTCCTGTGCTCCCTAAGCTCTGAACAGTGGCCTCTTGCATACTTCCAGTAGTGCCTTTGTCCTTGTGATTCCTCTTGCCTGGAGTTGTTTCCTCCCATGGTGCCTAGCTCCCTCACATCCTCTGGCTCTCTGATCAAATGTTAATTTATCAGTAAGGCCTTCCCTGATCACCAATTACAAATAGAAACTTCACCCCTCCACACACATTCTCTCAGACAGTCTTAGCCGGTCTACTCTTCCCTGTCGATTTTCCTCCATAGATCTTAGACATATCACTTACCACATTTGCTTATTTATTTCCTACCTCCTTCTACCAGAATGTAATGTCCTAAAGGAAAAGACCAGGTCTGTCTTGTTCATTGTGTCTCTAGTGCCTAGAACCATTTCTGGTACATTGGAAGTGCTTAGTGAATATAAGAAAGTGAATGGACAAATGGATGGGTGGATGGATGGATGGATGGATGGATGGATGGATGGATGGATGGATGGACCGACAGACATACCTGTGGCATTAAAGTAAGGGTACCACTGTATTAAGTATCTGGACACTTTGGACATTCAAGTAAGCTATCTATGGACTTTCTTCCTATTTTCTTCCCCATTTAACAAAAGGTTACTCAGGAGCCAGTGTTTTACTCACTTTGTGGGAGGAGTCCATGGATCCCAGCATCTGGGTGATGTGGCGACTTTTCAAATGCAAGCACACAGTGCCTACGTTAACAGTAGCAGCAATGGTACCACATTGGTGGCCAACCTCTGGTCGCCAGCCTCTGGACCAAGTCACCTCCACACCCATGGTTATGGAGTCCACCAGCCTCATGGGATGTTTCTAAGTGTTTGTGCCCTAGCAAGAGGTAAACCTGACCAGGATGGCAATCCACTGTGACTGAGCATCCCTGGGGATCCTTGGGCATATTGGGTTGGGAGTCCCAGCACACCTGACTCAGACATGTAAAAACACTTGTTGAAAGAATAATGAGGAAGGAAACACTGGATTTCTTGCTACTTTGGGCTGATGAGGATACAGAGTTGTATGTAGAGTACCAGTGAAGGGGAAATATTATTTTTTACCCCAACCTGTGAATATTCTTTATATATCTTGTTAGTGTCCAGCAGGTAAAACTTACTTAGTAAATATTATTTCCTTCTTATTTTAGCCCCCAAATGGAGTATGTACCCCATCCTGGAGTATGTACTCCCCAACACACATACTTGTACTTCAGTATACACGTATACGTCTTGTTAAGTGAGTATATTAGTCAGCGTTCTCCAGAGGAACATAACCAATAGGATAAATAGAGGTATATAGGAAGAGATCTACTATAAGGGATTGGCTCATGAAATTTTGGCAGCTGAGAAGTTCCATGACCTGCCATCTGCAATCTAGAGGCCCAGGAAAGCTGGTGGTGTAGTGCCAGTCCAGACCTGAGGAGCATTTATGGCTAGGGGTAGGAGATGAATGTGTCAGCTCAAGCAGAGACAGCAAATACACACTGCCTCTGCCTTTTTGCTCTATTCAAAACTTCAATGGATTGAATGATGCCCACCCTAATATGAGAGGGCAATCTTCTTTACTCAGTCTACCAATTCAAATGCTATTCTTTTATGCAAACACGCTTTCAGACATGCCCAAATATAGTGTTTTACCAGCTATCTGGGCATTCCTTAGCCCAGTCAAGTTGACATACAAAATTAAACTTTGCACAAATGAATAGTAATCATAATGTATTTTTCTCATGGTAGTAGATCCAAAAGAAAACCTCTCACAATCTCTTGTCCAATATACTAGGACAATATGACAAAAGGACCAATGTCATCCAGCATGATACATTTGGTTATTAACTTTGAACTATCTTTATAAGTTGATATTAAATATGGCTGTGTGGCCAGTAGATGCAGAATCATTTATGTTTCTTCTCCACAAAACTAGATTATGAAGAACTTAGAAAGAGGCAACATATCTAAGACTTTGTGCAACTCTGGGGTTTGACATCAGGCTCAAAAGAAAATAAGAGGGTCAACCACTGGTCTCCAGGATTTCCTTGGCTTTAAAGTTGGGTGGAGTTTTCTCTGAAATCTGTCCTCACACATCTTGCTGTAGAAGGCCCTACCAACAATACAAGAATTGTAGTAACATAATGATAATTTTTACATAAATTTCTGGATTTTTCTGGTAGTGAAAATCACTCAAGCAACATGTGTTCCTTTGGCTCTTCTATGCCAATAATTTATCTGTGCACTTACCAAGCACCCCACACACACCTGCCACACTCCTCCACTAAGGAACATTTTAAATTCAACAGAAAGGCAGACAAAGATCCAAGATGACAGAGTAGATAAACACTATGCCTGCATTCTTCCAAGAACACAATAAAATTAAAACTAAATTATAGATCAATCAACCTGGAGAAACATCTGAAGTCTAGTCAAACAGAAGTCCTATAACTAAAAATATAAAGAAGCCACATTGAGACTGATAGGAAGGGCAGAGATGTGGAACAGGCCCTAAACCTCTGGCTGGCAGTTAAGAATCAGAATGGATATCTTGGCTATGGGGGTTTCCCCTAGAAGAGCCAGAGACCCCAGCCCCCACACCAGACTTCCCAGCCCCAAGTACTGGGGGAGGAGCCCCCATTACATCTGGCAGTGAAAAACAGTGGGGATTCTAACCACTGGGGTGGGACAGAAAGCTGCAGGAAACCCATATGTCTTCTTATAGGGCCCACCCACAGACTCACACACTCACAGGCACTCACCCTAGGCTCTGGTGGAGGGATGGTGACTTGAGGGGTGTCAGAGGCATACAGAGGACAGACAGAGGTGTGTGGCATCAAGGTGAGGTCTGGAGGACAGTTGCCATTTTCCCTGTGAGGGGTCCTCCTCTTCCTATGCAGCCAGGAGACAGGTGCCATCTTCCCTGTGTTGAGCCCTCCCCCACAGGCCAAATCTGAATCTGAATTGGTCTTTTATGTTCCACGGTTCCATTCTGGTGAGCTCCGCTGGGACCCACCCCACCCAACTCCCCCAGAACAGGAGACACTTTCTCTGGGAGTAGCCAGCCCCACTCTCATTGCACTCTTTCTTGGAAAACTATCAGAGTTCAGCAGGCCCTGAGAAGGCAGCAGATTGGCCTCAGTGTGCTCTGAGACTTTTCCTGAGTAGCTCCAGGCTCGGTACTTGTACCAAACCAGAATTTATATTAAACTAGTGACCACAACTCTTCCCACTCTAGTGACTCCCTGAAACCCGGACTCACCCCATTGCATATCATACGAGGTTATATCAGTGGCAGAAACTTAAGGGAGCTGGGAAATGGCAGCAGGCTTCAGGATGTCCTGGCTCTTTGCAGAGCTACCCCAGGCTTGGCAATGGTGGCAGACATCCTTGGTTCACAACATGGCATCTCCGAGGTGCCTCCAGGTTTAGCACAGGCAGCAAGCAACTATGGATCACTTTGTAGCTCTTACCACCAGGTAGCCCTTGGTCACAAGCAGTAGGTGACCTCGGACTGCACTGGAGCCCCTCAAGAGGCTCCAGAACTAACATACTTGGAAGTTGGCTTCAGTCCACAGCAGAGAACCGCCCAATTAACCCCACAAGTGGCATACACAAAGGGCAGTCTCAACAGGCACCAGAGCTCCTGGGATGAATACCACTCAGTGGGGTAACCTCCTGCACAGTAGTCCATAAGCTGTGGACATGGTCAAACCTCATAGCCAATCAGCCTGAGGGTCAGTCCCACCCACTAATGTGCCAATAGCAATCAAAGCTCAACTATAACAGGAGAACGCACACAACCCACATAAGGGACACTCCTGGAGCACCAGGAGCAGGTGACCAGAAAGACTGTGCCAGGGCCCCACAGGGCACCTACTACATAAGACCACCTGGCCAAGACTGGAAAACATAGCAGATCTACCTAATACATAGAAACAAATACAGAGAGGCAGCCAAAATAAGAAAACAAAGAAATATGTCCCAAGTGAAAGAACAGGAGAAAAATCCAGAAAAAGAACTACACAAAATGGAGGCAAGCAACCTATAAGATACAGAGTTCAAAACAATGGTTATAAGAATGCTCAAGGATCTCAGTGAGAACTTCAACAAAGAGATAGCAAGCATTAAAAAGGACTAGAAACCATTAAAAAAAAACCAGTCAGAAGTGAAGAATTCAATAACTGAAATGAAGAATGCACTAGAAGTAAGCACCAGCAGACTAGATGAAGCAGAGGATTGAATTAGCAATTTGGAAGACAAGGTAGCAGAAAACACCCAATCAGAACAGCAAAAAGAAATAAGAATCCAAAAAACTGAGGATAGTTTAAGAGACTTCTGGGACAACATCAAGTGTAACAACACTCGCATCATAGGAGGACCAGAAGGAAAGGGAGAGAAAACAAGGGATTGAGAACCTATTTGAAGAAATAATGACTGAAAACTTTCCTAACCTGGTGAAGGAAATAGACATACAAGTCCAGGGAGCACAGAGAGTCCCAAACAGGATGAACCCAAAAGGGCCCACACCAAGACACATTGTAATTAAAATGGCAAAGGTTAAAGACAAAGAGAGAATCCTAAAAGTAGCAAGAGAAAGGCAACCAGTAATTTAAAAAGGAGCTCTCATAAGACTGGAAGCTGATTTCTCAACAGAAACTTTGCAGGCCAGAAGGGATTTCAATGTGACGAAAAGCAATGACCTAAACCAAGACTACTCTACACAGCAAGGATATCACTTAAAATCAAAGGACAGATCAAGAGTTTCCCAGATAAGAAAAAGCTAAAGGAGTTCATCACCACCAAACCCATATTATAAGGAATGTTAGAGGATTAAATGTTCCAATCAAAAAGCTTAGGAGGGCTGACTGGATAAGAAAACAAAACCCCTTACATATACTACCTGAAAGAATCACTTCAGATTGAAGGACACACACAGAAAGTAAGGGGATGGAAAAGATATTTCATGAAAATAAAAATGAAAAACTAAAACACACAAAAAAAACTGGGGTAGGTATACTTACACCAGACAAAATAGACTAAAACAAAGGCCATAAGAAGAGACAATGAAGGGCCCAGTAATCCCACTTCAGGGAATTTATTCAAAGAAATCCAAAATGCTAGTTCAAGGGGATGTGTGCATCCATAAGTTTATTGCAGCATTGTTTACAACAGTGGCCAACAAGTGGAGGCAGCTTGGGTGTCCATCGATGGAAAAATGGATAAAGAGTAGGAGGTATATATATACAATGGGATATTGATCAGCTGGGGACGGGAGTGGTTTCTTGCCATCTGCAGCATGGATGGACCTGAAGGGTATTGTACTGAGTAGAATATGCCAGACAGATGCAATGTCATTGTGCTAAAGAACAAAATAAACAAACAAAAGAGAAACAAACACACAGATACAGAAAACATTTTCAGGGTTGCCAGATGGGAGGGGAGAGTTAGGGTTAAAGGTTAAAATAAGGGGGAGGGATTAAGAAGTACAAATTGGTTGTTACAAGTAGTTATGGGGATATAGGTATAACATAAGGAATAGAGTCAACAATGCTGTAATAACTGAGCATGGTGTCAGATGGGTACTAGATATGTTGGGGTGATAAATGGGAGGGGGTTAGGGAGCAGGGTGAAAAGGTGAAAGGATTCAGTACAAATTGGTAGTTACTAAATAGTCTTGGGATTGTAAAGTAAAGCATAGGGAATATAGTCAATAACACGGTAATAACTATGTATAGAGCTAGGTGGGTACTAGACTAGTCAGGGGATCACTTCTTAGGTTATATAAATGTCTAAGCACTGTGCTATACACCTGAAATTAATATAAAATAATATTGAATTTCAACTGTAATTGAAAAATTTAAAAAGGGCGGAAAAGGTGGAGGGGAATAAGCGGTTCAAATTTCCTGGTATGAAACAAATAAGTCATGGGGATGAATATACAGCATAGGGAATGTAGTCAATAATATTGTGATAGCGTGGTATTATGGTGTCAGATGGTTGCTAGAATATGGTGATCACTTCTTTAGATGTATAAATGTTGAGTAACTATGGTGTATCCCGGAAATTAATGTAATATTGTATGTTCGCTATATTTTTAATCAAAATCTTAAAAATAATAAATGTAACAGAAACGACAGAACAAAACAGATCTTAAGCCAAGCCCTTACCCTTTAAGGAGAATCTTGTGAAGCAAGAAGGGGACCGAACAGTTTAAACAGACTTTCAAGTCTAAAACGTAAAAATCAGTTTAACCATTTGCTGTCTTACTCCCCTGCGTAATTGAACCCTGACAACAGGAATGGAAACCAGAGTCCCTCACTCACTGCTCCTCCCATCTACATCCATTCCAGCTCCCTCCATGGACACAGGCAAAAAGCTGGGACAGCCAGTCTGGGACACTATGCTAATGTCCCAGCTACCGTGTTTCCCTGAAAATAAGACCTAGGTGGACAATCAGCTCTAATGTGTCTTTTGGAGCAAAAATTAATATAAGACTGGTCTTATTTTACTATAATATAAAACCAGGTCATGAAATGATATGATATAAGATTATGATATGATATGATACGATATGATACGATATGATACGATATGATACCGGGTCTTGTATTAATTTTTACTCCAAAAGACACATTAGAGCTGATTGTCCAGCTAGGTCTCATTTTTGGGGAAACAGGGTAGCAGCCCAACATAAAATCTATTGTTCTCTTTAAAAGAGAAAGTCATGCAAACTTCAAGAAACCTTAGGCATTCGAGAGGCCTTAGGCAAGCAGCTCTTCAGAAACAATTATCTCACAAACTGTGGATGCACCCTTTTTTTTCCTTTCTACTTTTTGGCAAGAGAGCCTTTAAGAAAAGTGACTTACTGTTGTTGCCTAATAGGATTAAATACTTAACTGAAGCATTTTCGTCTAATCCATCCACTACTTTCTAATCCCCTATGAGTCAGAATGTAAAGAAAAGTTTCTATTTTGACTCAAAACCCACATTCTTAGAGGTCCCCACACCCTTGCACGCTTCAGACCCTCCTTGCAGTATAACACAATCCCACAGGACTCTCCAACTGGAGGCCTAAGGGGGCGGGGACACATTCGCAAGAGCCCTCAGTCAGGCTCTGCTCCATATTTACTTACCTGAACTTGACTTTTTTCTTCCCTCCCTCCCTCCTTCCCTCTCTCCCTCCACCAGTCTGTTCCTCCCTTCCTTCCTTCCTTCCTTCCTTCCTTCCTTCCTTCCTTCCTTCCTCCCTCCCTCCTTCCCTCCCTCCTCCTCCTCCTCCTCCTCTTCCTCCTCCTCCTTCCCCTCCCTCTTCCCTCCCCCTTCCCCGCCCCCCCCCTCTTTCTCTCTTTCTCTCTGATGTATACACACCTGAGATGTTCCTTCTTGAGGCAGATAACTTTTCAGAGATCTTTAAAGGAAAAGGTCCCTAGAGGAGCTTCCCTGTAGACTTACCCAATGCTTCATTCTATGATACAGAATTCATTTTGAAAATCTTCACCAAAAACTCATATAGCAACACCAACTCATTCTAACACATTCATTCCCTACTAGTGAAAATGTAATGAAAATAATATTGAAGTCTGAATTAAAATACCTAGATTTTCAGCCCAGTTGCCTGTCCTACCTACCAGTTGAGTCACCAGTATTTCTGAACTTCAGTTTTCTCGTCCATTAGCAGAGGCTAATAATACCCACCCAGGAATCTTCACAGATGGAAAGGACAATCATACAGAGGGTGCCAAAAAATGTATACACATTTTCAGAAAGGAAAAAAGCTATATTAAAGTTACGCTGATGGTAACCATTTTGAGCACCTCTTGTAATTGCAGAAGTCAAACATGACTTATATTCACCTTTTGTTATCAGTATATATTGAGTATTACTATTTTAATACAGTTTTTTCCTTTCTTAAAATGTATATACATTTTTGGGGGAGCACCCTCTATATATGAAAACCTCTTATACGCTACAATGTGCTCTACAAATGCAAGGTATTATTTTCCACTCTGAATTTTGCTCTTGTTTGAATTGTGCAGTGTCCTCTTCTCTTGATATAGATACAGAATATTATTCTAGCGTTATTTTCTCCAGAGGTTACCCACCCACATAACACTGGTCCTTTGGACAATCCTGATGGCCTACAAAAAATAATATTAATGTTATTTAATCCTAGATTATCAGGGGTTTTCTTTCTGGCAGGTGTTACTGCTTTGTTGGCATAAGATTAGACTATTAGGAAAGGTAAAGGTTTTGCAGAAGTATTTATTTCTCTAGAAGAACAGGACTTTGCACAATTAATTCACTAGAAAGATCTACCTAATATATGATATGATATAAGATGATTTTCCCCCATGAAATACTGCCACTGCAAAGCAAAAGAGCAAAAATGACTCCTATTAAATGAAAAGCATTTTGAAGTCCCATTTATGCAATGGGAGGGAAGGGAAATTCGTTCTGAATTTTAGAAGTGTTGCTAAACCTGGGCCCCTGGCTTCTCTGTGCTATGTTGAACAACTCTTCTATTTCACAAAGACACTCAGTGGCTTTGGTGGGTCCCAGCCTGAAACTGAAAGCACACAGACCTGTGTGCATGTTTGCAGCAGCTTTTCACTAAGGCATGTCTTGAGCACATGTCTTGAGCACAAGAACAGACATTATGACAAATTACCTCTGGGGAAGAGGCTCAGGAAAAGCCCAGCCTGCCAAGCTACCAGGCGGTGTGTCCTGGAATGTCTCAAGGCCCAGGTATTCTCTCCCTCCTCCCTCTGGTTGGATCAGAGAACATCCTGGCTGACATATGGGTAAAGTTACCAAAGTACAAGATCCAGAACGTCCCAGCCACATTCATCATCTTCATCCTCCTCAGAGACAAACTTGCAAAGGCAAGTGTTCATGGAGAGAAGGGCTTGCAATTTCTACTAATGACAAGTTGGAGAGCTGATGACTTGAGTGGCAGAAATGGCTGGTCTGTCTATGGAGAGAAAACCTTCTCTTCCCCTGAACCAAGACAATGGAGCCACTTTCCTTGATCACCTTTATTAAAAGTTCTCTTCTTATAGTTTTATTCCAATCTGAGCTTTATAAAAGATGAATGGGTAGAAAAAGAAAACTTTGTTAATTCAGACACTGGAGAAAAGATAATTTACAAGAAAGAGAGCTCTCATATTCTTTCTAGAGCATAATTAGGTTAATAAAAAGTTTCTTTGTTGAGGCCTGCAGAAAACCTGTTTTGATGTTGAGGTGACATAAATTATATTTAGCCTTTCAATGGTTCATCTGTGTTTGGTGCTTCTCAAGACCCGTGTATTGTTCTCTGATAATTCTTACCTCAACTATGGGCAACTCTTAGTTTCTTGGGTTGTGGGGGTTTTCTTTTTAGCCAAGTCTGTCAAATATACAGATGTAAGTTTCAACCCCACATCTTTTCAACCTGATTTATCCTAAAACCTGGCTGTGTGAGGTTTGAGTTATTGAGGTAGCGTTATTGTGATCCAGCCAATAAGCATCAGGGATGCAATCTGTGCGCCCGAGTTTAAAGTCAGCTCCACAGGACTCATTTCTCCGTGTACTCGGCATGTTCTACTTTGTAGGCTACATGAAATTACTAATCCTTACACCTTTTAATGGTATCAAATTTAAAGCCCACAGATTATTAATATCAGGTTCCTGTTTATTGTTTTATTTCTGAAATCATGCTCTGTAGTGAAGATTTCCAATTATCTTCATACTAATGTGCCACCTGAGGGGAATAAAAACAAAACACTGAACTTGTCCTCCAGGTACGATATAGCACAGGAGAACAATCGTTTCCTACAGAATCAGCCCCTGTAACAATTATCCAGGGATGCCTGCCTCTGACTGCAGAATTTGACCACCACTCCTAATCTTCCTCGCTGGTGTTTTCTTTACTTAATTGCCAGAGTCCTGCAAACAGTTACGGTCCACAGACATTTCTTCTGTACTGCTGTTTATGATGGATTTACCTGAGACCATTTTACCACAATATATTCTGTTCCCTTATGAAAAAAAAACCCTCCAAATTCCTGAGGAAAGACCTCTGGTGGCCCCGTTTAAGTGGATCTTTCTGTGTAGAGGGGTGCTGGGTAGGAGGGGACTGGGAAAGGGTCAGTTTTGTCCTTTTAAAATATGCCAATGAAGATAAAAGCTGTTCCTAGAAAATGGGAAAGAGTTTGCCAACCAAAAACAAATTTTTTTTAATCCAAAATCTACCATAAAACAGAAAGAACATGCTTCTCCACATAGGGCCAACCCTGAAGTAATCAGATAACAGAAGCATCTTTTGGCCCATTTCATAGGATTCTCAAAATGTCCAAAGTCCTAAGCTCCCAATTTAATGTCTTAATCTGTTTTCTTCTTACCATTATGTAAAAACACTATTGTTATTTTTATTTTTTTATTTTTCAATTACAGTTTACATACAATATTATATTAGTTTCAGGTGTACAGCATAGTGGTTAGACATTTGTATACCTTATGAAGTGATCTTCCCAATAAGCCTAGTACCCATCTGACACAATACCTAGTTATTACAATATTATTGACTATGTTCCCTATGCTGCACTTTACATCCTCAAGACGGTTTATAACTGGCGATTTGTACTTCTTAATCCCTTCACCTTTTTCACCCATTCTCCAACCCCTCTCCCATCTGGCAACCATCAAAATGTTCTTTGTATCTATGAGTTTGTTTCTGTGCTGTTTGTTCATTTATTTTGTTTTTTAGATTCCACATATATGTAAGTGAGATCGTATGGTATGTGTCTTTCTCTGTCTGACTAATTTCACTTAGCATAATACTTTCTAGGTCCATCCATGTTGTGACAAATGACAAGATTCCATTCTTTCTATGGCTGAGTAATATTCCATTGCATATATGTACCATCTCTTCTTTATCCAGTCATCTACTGATGGACATTTAAGTTGCTTCCACATCTTGGTTACTGTTAATAATGCTACAATGAACATATAGGGGTAAAAAGCACTGTTGTTGTTAATTTGGTATGGGGGAAGGGAAGAAAAGTTATACTCAGTCTTTAAATTAAATATGTATGAATAAATCAAATTCAACAAATTTTCTATGTATTTAATTAAATTTCTGCCTAGTAGTCACTGGAGATAATGCTACCATTTTATAAACTTAACTTTCTCTTATGCCAAAAATTTAATGATCTAGCATACTGTGTTGCAAAATTCTTTCTTGGCTAGAATAAGCATTCTGCCATTGTATCTGTCATAGAAAGATTATCAATCTGATGAAAACACCTACTATATGAAGAGCTACCGCTGATGTCAGGTTGTGTCAGGGTTTGCAACACAGGCCAGTGGAAATAAACATCAAACTAGACATGATCAACAGTTTCAAACCTCATTTCCGTTAGTAAGCAAAGGTAAGCCAGGCACCCAGACAACCTCGCCTCTCCATAAATTGGAATTAAACACACTAACTTTTGAAGAAGATTAAAGAGGAAGGTAGGAGGCTAAAATATTTAATATGACTGCCCTTTGCAAAGCATGATACCATATAACTACCAAAAAGCATTACTTCATATGGGGAGGATTTATGTATTGCCTCATCGAAGTTGAGAATATGGATTGTTTCATAGTCCAGTGTACCTTGTGTAGAGAGCATATCATTCATTTGGATTTTAAGTTTGCTAGGTCAAAACATTCTCCTAATAAATAAATAGATAGTAAATAGCATATGGAGATGCTTTACATGGGGGGGAAATTAATTCTTCAGGCATCAAAGGGAAACCTGATTGTAGAAATGTGGCCAAGTTCATCAACTTGGAAAATTAATTTAGTGGCCAGATTGTATTGATTACATCTGCTCTTCCTTCTCCAGAACAAGTTAGAAACATTAAAGATTTTTCAAATAAGGAACCCATCTATCCTTTTAGTCATCAAGAAGTGGTGGTTCTCTTTCAAGTTACCTGAGAAAAGCAATTTCAACATTCTGGGAAAATGAAAACAAAACAAAACAAAAAAAACACACCAGTATTTTGACCAGAAACTCAACGGTCATTTGGCCTGGTCCAAAGGAAAAGAAAGATATTTTTTAATTAAGATATCAATGCAAAAGCAAAATGCCTTTGGTCTGGCTTTTCTTCTAGTCGCTAAGAGACGTGGGGAAATCTGCGAGAGTTAAGCTCTTTTAAATAACACAAATTCTTCAGCGATCCCCTTCCTAGGTGGGCTTGCCTATAGCCACCTCCCCCCAAGAGGCGTCCTCTGCGGAAATGAACGCTGACCCCCTGTGGCTGGCTGGAGCCCGGAGGAGTCCTCTGCATCACAGGGATGCCATCACCTGTCTGAAGTCACTTCCATCAAGTCATGTTTACACCAGGCACTAAGTGGGCTCTTGGAGAAAAGCAACTGGGGATGGTGAGCTGGTGGGGTAGGGGGAGGCACTTGGCCGGAGCAGTCCAGGCATTATTCCGTTTATCACATTTCAGAAGGACCTCGCTCCCTCTGGGCTTCCCCTCTCAGATACTATGAATGGGACTCCATCCAGCTTGAATGGGGGGGGGGGGGCCGAGGCGGGATGTCACAAAGGGCTGTGGGGCCTCAGCGACCAAAGGGTCATGCAGGGCTGCCCTCCTTGAAGGAGAGGCCTCCGCGTGTGCCTTCAAGACGCTGAGACATTTCTATTTCGAGACTGTCTGCTCCGAGGCTGCGTTTGCCACATCAGTGACGGCCGCCCTGGGAAGGTTTTTCTAAAATAGCCTTGTACTCAAAATGAAACTGAACCCATTAATTCAAGACATAGCCCTGAGCTTCCTCCCGCCGCTCCTTTCCCGACAGACGCTGCCCCAGCCGAACTAGCCCTGCATTTGGAGGCCTGGATGGCTCCTGAGAGCAGAGGCTGTTTTAGGAGTTTGTCTAAACAGCTCCCAGCAGTGGCTCTCATTACAGGGAGAGCCCCACGCAGACAGCCCTGCTTCCTTTAAACACAGCAATTTGGGCTCATCTGTTGCACTCTGCTCCTTTTTTTAATCATTTGGACTGTACAGTAATTAGAGGGATAGACATTCCAAAAATAAAAAGATCAACAGATGAGCTTTATAATTCTAATGTAAGCACACATATCATTTCAGGCTCTCCCAGGAACCCTTGGCAGGTACGATTTCAATAATCAAAGCATTTTGCATACATTTTCTAATTACCACTCTTGCCCCTGGATTTTTGTTTTTGAACTTCCAGGCTGGCCAGTGCACTACCCCCTGCCGCCCCTAGCCTCTCTCCTCCCTCAAGTCCTCAGCCCCCCACACCCCTGAACACAAACTTGGTGTGTTTTTCTATCAAAGCGTTGCCCGAGCAAAGAAAAATAGTGTTTTGGGGGGAAAGAGTAAGGAGTGGTAATTATATTCCTAATCACATGTAATTTAAAAGAAAATGAGTAGATGTGAGAGGCCATTTAGCTCTTGACTCAGTGTAATTCCACAGTCTGGGACCACAGGCACCCCACTGTCACCTGGGTGTCTTTCAAAGCCACCCTCAACTCAGCAGCCAAACAGTTAATTACAAGGGATGCGCGTCTTTTTCCCAGCATCTGCACCCTGACTCAGGAAAACTGTCATTAGATAACAATGGCAGTTCCTTCCCCAGACCCTGAGCCTTCTCCACTGAACAGCTCCCCTGAGTTCTCTGCCCCGCTTCCCAAGTGGGGAAGGCACCCGGGACTGATGAAAGAATGCACCAGAAGAGCAAACATTTATGCAGCACTCCCTTTGTGCTCAGTACTTGTGCTAAGTACTTTAGATATATGACTCATTTAATATGCACAATTCAGTTAATGAACAAATGAATCATTCATTGAGCACCTACTCACACGGGCAACACTGCAAAGCAGCCACCTACGTTAGTTCATCTGGAAACAGGTAGAGCAGGTATGTAGCTACTTAAGGATTGCTGGAAGGACTGAATAATACATGGGTAACCCTGGACACTGCCTGCCCCAAAGGGCTACAGTAAACATTAGATAGTAACACTTAAAATTCAGTGATTATAAGTTGTGTGTCCAATGCTTTATATTTATTATCGTATTTAATATTTATAACAATATTATGAAGAAGACTATTCTTATTCATATTTCACAGAAAAGAAAACAGATTTAGAAAGATTAAAAATATGTGCCAAGGTCCACTTAGAAGATGGATTAACAGGAAATTTAACTCAGCAGCCTATTATTAAATCAAAATATCATTCTCTTTCTCTTCTTCTCTGTCCCTACCTCTAATCTTCTATATATTAATATATGTATCATGTTGTATATCTTTAAATAAGAAGCCTCATACAAATAACCCTATTGCTGTTAAGACCTAAGGATTATTACTTTCCCTCAAAGAGATTTCCTTTTCTTAAATTGTAGAGCATTTATCTCATATTATGAATAGATAGATCTATAAATACATAGATTTTTTATTACAAGTTATGTTTTATTTGTGTCATAGCTCCAAAATTGTATTTTAAACTCCTTTATAACACCATATCTATTCTTCTTTGTACTCCCCTCACAACTTACACTTGACATGCACTAGAAGTGCAATAGTATGCATTCATCAAATTCAAAACAAATAAATGAATAAATATCAAGTGACAATGGAAGGCATTATTCACCATTTTATTTTCATCCAAGAAAATGTAACACACCCAAAAATAAAAAATAAAGTTAACTTCCCCAGATGTTTGGCACTTGGAATCAATAGCAGAACCTGTCATTTTATTTAAATGATGATGACTTTTAGACTGAGATGGAGGGGGGACATATAATATGGAGGGGGTCCAATGACTTCAGGTACAAATATTCACTGAAACTTGTACCCACAGCCACATTCTGTAAGTGAAATTCTAATAATCCATTGACTTACATGGAAAAAAGTACAGAGAGAGGTGAGGGGGAGGAATATGTACTTGGTGTTGCCCTCATATGTTATGATGGCTAGAAATAAAGGAAAATTATAATGGTAAACGGGCCTATTTATTTAATACATAAATATTGGTCATCAACTATGTCTTCTGCATTGAAGGGAAAACAAGGCAAGTTAAGGTCATGATTTCAGGCCTTCTCAAGCTCACCATTGAATTTGGGAATAGCACACATAAAATGATGCATTGCAGTTGTGTGGTGCTTTAAGGTTTATAAGCCCTTTCATATATACATTATCTAACTTAAGTACAACAGAGCCAAATCTGAGTCCCTCTGTGGGTCGTATGAACATGATGGGTTACAGGGGGTTTTCTTCTTTCAATTCCAAGGAAGCCTTGAAAGAGATTTATCCCCAAGCAGCCTGGATCTGACCAAGACCAGGTAAGGCTTTGTTCCGTGGCGTGTTCTGACACGGAAGGCTAAACAGAAGGCTGTGTATTATTACTAGAGTTCTGTGGTCTAGACTTCTCCACCAAAGCATGTAGACCAGAGGTAGTACATCCAATGTCCTCCACACATCCATTAAACAAACTTTTCTTGAGCATCCGTCAATGCCAGTTCTGATGTTGGGAGATGGGACACGAAGTGAATAAGACACTGTTCTGCTGCTCAAGGAGACGAGTCCAATGGGAGAGGTGAACATGTAAACAGATGACAATACAAGATGGTTAGCTGACAGAAATAGAAACAGAATCTTCTGGAGAGGGTGCCCCTCTGCACTGAGGAGTCAAGAAGTGTGGCAGAGGAGGGGACATTTTAACACGGTCTTGAATGTTCTATGGTAGAGCAGGAGACAAGAACATTCCAAACCGAGGCAATAGCATGAACACACAGTAAGAATAATACTGACAAAACACTCTCATATTTATCATTCCGTTGGGCAACTCAGGAAGTAGGACACACAAGTATTATTATCTCCATTTTACAAAGATGGAAGCTGAGGGCCAACACATATCACTTTCCTTAAATTAGTAGCACAGGCCATTTCACTCCATGTCCAGTGCTCCTTTACCTAAACAGACATGATCCTCTGATTTTAAAACAAATGGAGGAAATGTTGTTTCTGAGAGACTGCCCTACCTGTTTCAAAGTTAGAAACTGGTGATGGTGGAAGGGGCAGTTAACACTCATAATTTAATGGGGATTCATAATATCATGTCTGCAGATACGGGCTTGAAGCATCCTGATTAGATATGACAGTTGCCTAACCTCTGAATCCAGGTGTCCTAAAAGAAAAGAGGACTGCTTCATCAACAGTGCTTTCGTCATCCACAGGACTGTACTTTAAAATAAAAGGTGGTTTTAACTCCATGCCTTTCTTGGTTTTGGCTTCTGTCCAGCCAATAACAAGTTGGTGTTATCCAATATCCGCTCCCTCCTTAGCACTTGCATGCTCTCATCTTCATCACTAAACAGCTATCTTCCTTTAATGCCTTCAAGAGCTAGACATATAGACGAAGGGCACATTTTTACATCAGTCAATGCAAAAATGAATTAAGCTCTTTGTCAGCTGTGATGATGTATGATTTGTAAAACTTGAATTGGTACACACTGATGACATCAGGATTGGTTTGATTTGGATCCCACCAAGTCAAAAGTAACTTGTTAGAATGAATCGTTGATGGCCAAACAGCACCATCGTGACTTCTCATTATAAATACCCAGATCAAAGGTATTATTCTTCTTAACTGGTACCTTGGGAGGAAAATCCCATAGCTCTTTCCCCGCTGAAATCCAAGACGTTTTGCTTAAATTTGTACTTTCTGTGCATCAGAAAATCATAGCAAAAGTTTCTTTCACTTTAGTTTTACTCAACTGTGAAACTTGCTCCAAAGCTAAAAGCACTCCTTGAAATGTGCCATTGTCACCTCCACACCAGGTACATAGACCTCCCCACACACATTGCTGGGAGGAGGCCCACCACACGGACTTTTACCTCGGATCCCACGGAACTTCTCCCACGATGATCAAAGAGCTTGTTCCTAAGATGAAAGAATGAGTTAAAATAAAAATTTCAATTTGCTCACCAACTAGCTAATCCATTTTGCAACAGGTAATGCCAATCCATTTTTCAGACTCAGAAAACGAGTCCTGTGGCTCACATGCTTCCAAGCTCTACTTCCTGCCTTGGAATAAGAAAAGTAATTCTTGTGTTCTCCTAGAAAAGGGTGACATCAAGTTCATACAGCAGCTAGAAACGTGATAAATCCGCCAGGGCCGCAGCGATTCCTGCCTAAACTAACAATTCATTTCATTGCTACAGTTCACTGCTGTTGTCATCACTTTCATGCCTCTAATTACCTGACATCTGTTTTATGTTTGAAGTTTACAACACTTGCCCACTTTGGCTACACTAGTTTACATCTAACACCAAACACATGTTTATGTTTACCGCATACCAGTTCTGCATTCTTGGACTTAAAATTATATCAATTTATAATCCCATTAATGGAAAACTTATGAGAAGGATCCGGCTCCTTTAATAAAACTAGAAAGAACAACCATTTGGATGCTGTTAAGTACAAGCTCATACCGAAGGCTAAATGCTTCAATTAGATGCACCCTGCTCAGATAAATGGGCTTCAGGAAAAAACTCCATCTTGGCTGCTGAGTCCAGACTATTGGACTAGGTCAGCCTGCGGACCTTCCATTTTCGGGTATTCCGTGCTGAAGTTCCCATCTTCAATGGAAAGATAAAGAATAATCAAAGGGAATTTGGGTGTACTTTGTTCAAAATAAATCAAATTTGATTCGGCATCCTTGAACTTGGCATTTTGAAGGTCAAGTGAGTGAATAAAAAAAGTTTTCAACTTGAGGAATGGAAGGGGGCCAGTGTGTTAGCCACTAGCAGCAGTCCCCCATATATAGCTTCCTAAGACAAGGCTGGATACATGTTTGGACATCTATATCTACTGCTGAATGGTTTCCAAAGAAAACTACAGATAAGAACATTATTTGGATCATTTCGGAAGGGTTTCAGCTCTGTGAAAAAAAAATAAAAACTTTGGTAACTGTAAGGGATTAAATTCACTCCCACATGCTTCCTCTCACTTAAAGGAGAAACTACCCTATCCCTTCAACCCACGTTGTGAATTTCAATCCGTTTGATGAGGACTAGACTAGGAGTCCATCTCTCTTTTAGAGTCCCACATCTATTAACAGGAAACTTGATCTTCAAAACCAGTAAAGAAACAAGAGGTCTGATGACCTTTTGATGATCTTTCGAAGTAGCATTCCTTCAAAACAAAAAATAGCCTTCTATCTAGAATAAACTAGTGGGAGATGACTGGCCTAGCAGTCTGGATGATAAGGGCAGTAGTATCTTGAAGGAAATATGCTATGCAGGCTGAAGATTGGTAAGTATTATATCTTTTGTCACCACCTTGCAGGGACAGGCACCAGACATTAGAGAGCTGTCCCCACGTGCGTAAGAATTTTACATTAATAAAATCACAAACATCAAATGAGATCAGAGTCTGTTCCTTCGTGCTATTCTGAGAAGGTGTGGACAGTGCTATTCTGAAAAGTCGCTCTGGGTTTGTCCAAACTTCATGGTCAGAGGCCTTTCCCTTTCACCTCATGGCCCACTCAGCCAACAAGAAGATGGGCCATGCGGCACAGCACAAAAGAATGGAGGGAGAGGACTAGGGGGACAGGTGACTCTTCACTGCACTCAGCAGCCTGAGCCCTGGGAAGTCACATCAACACTCCTAATTTGTGCTTGCAAAGCAAAATCAATTGCTTTCATCTGGGATCGTTTCCTTACACCTTGGGGACGTAAGTGAGAACCATGAGATCCTTCAGGAACCTATCACCCTCTTAGAAATTCTGCTTAAGGAAAGACCTAAGAGACTTTCCTGTTTGATCTGAGATGGGATCATTTTGTCTTGGGCTGTGGTCCGCTCAGCAGAATTTCGGTTCAGTTCAAGATGAAACCTCACAATACTTTATGAGAGGTGGCCAGAACCCTCTACAGCCCCTCAGAAGCACCCTCCCACCCTCCACTCTTAGTGAAAGTACATGCCCACATGTGGGCACACGCAGACACACACACATCACACACTCAGCTACCTGAGCAAAGCCAGCCATGATGGATGTATGGAGACTTGACATCACGTGCCCTTCTTAGAAGGGGAAGCTGCCACTCAGCTCCACGGAGCAGAGCCCTGCACGAGACAGACTCAGTGACTGCAGATCTTCCATGTTTAAAAGAAATGCTGGAAATTTGAATTTGTACATGAAATCTCCTGATTTTAACTGTTGGCTGGAAAACAGTAAGCAGTGCCAGCCAAACAAAATGTATCAGTGAGCTACCTTGGTTGGGTCCCAGCCTGCCAGCTTTTCACTTTTGCTTTCAAACCTGGATGCATTTTCTGGGAGAATCACAGCTTTTGATATCTATCCCTCTTTCTTAATAATGGCTATTGCTGTTTATAATCTACTGGATGATTGATAAGATGCTTTCACATACATTATTTCATATGAACTTGGCCACAACTCTATAAGTCAGCTGTTTTCCTTATTGTTATCATTTTTCTTTTTTTCCCCTAAGTTTCAGATATTTATTAATCAGTGTAAATTCCAACATAATACACCAACATTATTTCATGCATTTGGAGGGGAATATTTCCTGGTTAAGTAGAAAATTGTGTAGGTGGCTTCTGGAAGACCTTCATTCTAAGCAGCTTTATAGTGAAACACTTCATTTAGAAGTTTGGACCTTCTTCCTTCAGTTTGCTGTAATCTGCATTCACTGAGTAGAACTTGTATTGATCATTGGGACCCAGTTTGATCTAGGGTTCTGGGTTATTCTTTTTATCCCAACATCTAGATTGTACAATGCCAGGCACATGACATACAGCGCTGCTCCAGTACCTCCGGCTCCAATAAATACAGTGAGGGGGATCAAGCTTGGATGCTTCTTGGCCTGACTGAGGATTTGGCGTAGCATGGTTGCAGCAGTGGGCTCAGGTCCAGAAGCACAGAAAAACCAAACTGTAAGGCCCGGGACTTGGTAGTCTCTGCCTGTCATCATTTTTCAATTAAGCAAACTGTGACACTCCAAAGGCAGTGGCAGGCCCATGGGCTTCAGCCCCAGACAGGCCTCAGATAGACTTGCCACTTACTTACTGGGTGACCATGGTCAGTGTGCTCTGTTTCCTTATTTCTAGATGTGTGGTGATTGTGAGAAGTGGAAACAATGTAAGAAAGAACCTAGCCAGGTGCCTGGCACATAGCAGCTAATAAATGGTAGTAAATGGTTGCTATGGTGATGGGGCCCAACACCCAGGTCACAGAGCTGGGACTCCAGCTTACGTCTTGTACCTCCAAAGGCCTTACATTTCAAACGCAGAGCTTTCTGGCAGTATCTATAGAGGTGACCAGCAACATTGCATTCTGCATGGGTCCCTACTATCAATTAACAGAATACCTGAACATTGGAGAATTAGCTTCTGTTAAGACACATTTGTCCACCACATTGCTATCTTAGTCTTAGTCTGTTCTAGCTACTATAACAAAACACCATAGGCTGGGTTGCTTATAAATAACAAATATTTCTCACAGTTCTGGAGGCCGGGTAGTCCACGATCATGGTGTCGACAGATTTGGTGTCTGATGAGAGCCCACTTCCTAGATGGCTGTCTTTTTGCTGTAACCTCGCATGGCAGGAAGCGGCAAGGGAGCTTTCTCAGGCCTCTTTTATAAAGGCACTAACTATGTTCATGAGGACTCCGCCCTCATGATCTAATCACCTCCCAAAGGCCCCACCTCCTAACGCCATCCATCACCTTCAGGGTTGGGATTTCAACATATGAAACTGAGGGAACACAAATATTTAATCTATGTAATTACTAATTCTGTAAATTCAAATGTGTTATCTATTCCAGATCTATTATACTTTACATAAAAAGAAATGTATAATACATTGATCACTAAGACAATAGCTTTCCAAAAAGCTTGTATAGTGTGTAATCATGTTGCTTTTTTCAAGTATATATGCGTGCATGTGTATATCTATGCACACCTGTGTGTGTATATATAAAAAAAGATCTGGACGGACAAATATCAAGGTTTTAACAGTGGTCTTTCCTAAAGAGTAAGATTTCTGAGTGTTGAGATTACAGTGTTTTTCCATTTTGTTTTTATATATAATTGATAATTTTGCTCAAATGCTCATGTAATACTCTTGTAATAAGAAAAAAAAAAGTTTAATGAGTGAGAACTATCTATAGCATGGAATTTCTGCCTAGCAGAACTCCTTAACTTGGAGTTCCCTATAGACATCTTGATTGTAGAGCTTGCAAAAGCCTCACTTTTGGACACCAACTAAAGCCCTAGCCTATGACCTTACAGGGAACTGGAACACAGCACCTGTTAGGTAGCCTTAAAAATCCCCATTTTAGACTCCCAAAAGATCTACATCTGGAGAACTGCATTTTTAGTTGGCAGAGGGAGATCTTCCATTTCTCATAGAGAAGCTTTACTACAACCATCTTTGCAAATCACCACGCATTAAAGAAGGCTTGTCACAAGATGGTGGTGCCCATCTTGTGTCCATTCCCAAATGACAAAAACAGCCACTCAGATCAGGGATCCATGTCTGGGCCTTGGTGTCCTCCAGAAGGATTTACTCAGAGGGTGCTTTGAGACGGCCTTCAGGAGGTTTCTTCAAGAAAAAAGAACATTTGACAATACTAGCAGAGATATGTCCTCCTGAGCCCCAGGCTCTAAGCTGATGGACTGGGGGGTCCCTTTGGGGATAGAATCAAGCATTCTGACAGTTTCCAGCTCAAGCATGGCTCTCAGTTCACATTCTCAGTGTAGTCCTTCCTGCCAAATAAATGGCTCCAAACAAAATGGCCAAGTGTGCCCATTTTGCCCACCTATCCCTGATCTTGTGACCCGCTTCTTCTCTGGACACCTTCTTTTACCAGTCCCCGAATCTGTCCACTATCTCCGTCCACTCCACCTTCTGCTCCCTGCTCTGGCCATCCAATCTAGATCTGCTTTTTATTTCCCATTCTGAACTCCCCTGGATCTTAAATTGTGTCTCCCCATTCCCATTAGACTAGCCCTTCGCTAGCTTCCAATAAATAAAATAATAAACTTGTTCATTCTGAAATTGTTAGTGACCAACATGGATTAATGGATACATGTTCTAAGGAAACTTGCTCTTAGAAGGAGAAAAAAACGGGAAACTAGAGAGGGCACGTCCTAATCCAAAAGAAGAAGTGGCTGAGGTTGTGCTGTGGGCATCGCAGGACAGCAAAGGAAACATTTGCCTGCCTGTGCATTCCCGAGCTCTTGAATGTAAACCACAGCTACAGCTACAACTGCATGTGAAGCTCTGTCTGCTTTGACATGACCACTTTTAGAGTCATGTTTCAGATATAGACCCTTTGGAGTACTCTAATGACCTTTCTCAATGCCAAGAGCTATAGCCACAGTTTCCCTTGTCCACTTAGTAAGGCTTTCTCTGTCAGCTTCCGAAAGACAGCCTGATGGAGGAAAAGCCACCAGGCTAGAAGGCGGAAGCCTGAGGCTGACCAGCTCTGCCAGCTCACTCAGCAACCTTGGGGAAATGCCATGGCCTTGCCCTTAGACTCCTAACTGCAAAATGGAAAGGCTACACTAAACCACTGGTTCCCAGACTCTTGAATTTACAGCAAAATTTTAAAAAGAAAGCTTTTTGGGAAAATGATTTATTTCACCTCAAAAATATACCTTTAAGAAAATCATCTAAAGAAGAAGATATTTTACCCCAAAAAAGGAGAAAGCACAAAATCGTAGAGTAAGGATTGGTCCTTTAAACTGAAGAAATGCGGTTTCTTGTGAAAACTCACTACGACCTTAATCTTTCTCTTTAGTTGGGAGCTGTAGACACTCTGGCCTGAATGACCCCTGAGAGGTTCCTTTCAGCATCGTACCCTAGATAAGAAAAAATGGAAAACAAAAACAGCGAACCTTTAGGGAAGAGTTGGGACAGCTCGTTTAAAGCCAAGGAAGATGCTTTACAACTCAGGAAAATTTCAGGCTCCACATTTCAGCAAAAGCTTTGCAAGCCAGTAAGACTTTAAGAGGAAGGATTTAAAAATCCATCTGTTTGCCTCAGAGGACTCAGAGCAAGAGCAAAGTTTCAAGCTGATGGGCTCATGATATTATAGCATACTCATTAGGCAATAAAGGATCAAATAGATGACTACGTGTTTGGAGGTTGCTCTAGTCTCTCATTTATACAGCTTTTAGGAAACTCACTTTATATACCCTCAGCTGGAATGGCTCCTCCAAAGCAATTCCTTAGATTGAATAATTGTTCATTATGTCTTCAGGGAGGAGTCCATCTGTAGTCACGAATACCCATGAAAATTTGTGGGAAAATATCCCTGCTCTTTCGTTACATCTAAAATGTGATCACCCGATGTTAAAACACAAAGAGCAGTTACATTTTAAAGGTGAACTACAAAACTAAATTGAGAGTTGACTTAATCCCGTTTTTATGGGCTGATTAATGTCCCGAGTAACCAGGCAGGGGAAGAAAGTTAATGCCTGTTTCCTTTCATGGAATGCAGCATGCTTCTTCGCTTTTATCATGAGAGCACATCGCTGCCACTGTGGATTTATACAGAACAAGATTCAAAGCCATTGTCAGAACTTTCCTTGATCCCAAAATTATTTACTCACCAAAATATCTACCAGTCAGGGCATCAACTCTTAGGTAGAGAGAGAAAAAAAACAACAACAACAAATATATATATATATATATATATATATATATATATATATATATATATATATATGAATAAATCAGAAGTTGAGATTTCTTCACAAGAGGCTAAAGAAGCATGTTGGCAAATAGTGTCTATTTGTGAAAGCTTGAAATCTGAGTTATTTTGAAAAGACATAAATTCTGCCTCAGTAGTAATAATAATAACCACTTTTGGGGTAGCTTGTCTGTGCAAGGAATTGTGCCAAGCACTTTGCATATTTTTTTCTCATTTAACCCTCTGAAATAGTGGATATGAGCCTTGAAGAGGTTAAGCAATTTGTGTATGGAGTGAGCCTAGGCTTGACTGACCCATGAGGCCACCCTGCTAGCTCTGTGTTGGCTTCTCTGACTGTGCAGTCTCCACCTTCTTTGGTCAGCTTAGCTTTCCTGCCCTTGTGCAGTAGTTTAAAGAAGACATCCTTTCCATTCATTCATTGATTCTTCAGTGAAGAAAATAGGATTTTTCAGAGCTCCTTCCAAAAGCAACAAGGCTGAAAGCAACTTTCCTTCTCCTACTTTGCTCCTTCCCCAAAACCTCAAAAACATAGCTATTTTATTCTTATCCCTTGAGTAGATATCTCAGTAACCCAGCAAGTGACACTTAAACACAATAGGAAAAATATCAATTTTCACCAAAACGTTTTCATAGTGCTTTACATGTCAAAGAACCCTTTCCCATAAATTATTTCATTTAATAAATTACCTCGAGCAGAGGGTAGAGGAAGGGAGATAAATTATTCAAGTGGCCATTGGGAGAGTAGCATTTATAGAGAGCACCCGGACCCACAGGCACATGGCTCACCTGCGGTTGTTAGAAAAAGCAAAATGATTACAGGTTACTGTCACTCGATTGAATAGTATTGTAGTTTCCAGCAGGTCCTAAATTAGGCTAAATTGTAAAGAAGCTACCATCCTCCAACACACATGCCTTGAATTCTGAGTTGTTTTCTCCCCATTACTGTATCTCTAACATCCATCCCATCCTAACTCCTTCCTCAGTTCTCCATTCCCATTAAAACTTACTTTCAAGAAACAATAGGACTTATTCACGTTAAAGTACAGTAACTGGTCATAAACCAAAATGTCAATGCTTGCCCCAGAATTTTTATTAATAGGGACTCAATGTCTTATCAAAAGAGTAGTAATGGGAGACCCAAGATGGCAGAGGAGATAAACACTGTGCCTGCATTCTTCCATGAACACATTCAAATTACAACTAAATTATAGAACAATCACCTGGAGAACCATCTGAAGTCTAGCCAAACAGAAGTCCTATAACTAAAAATATAAAAAGAAATCACATCGAGATGGGTAGGAAGGGTGGAGATGCACAACAAGCCCCAAACCTCCCTGTGGCAGTTGAGATTCAGAAGGAATACCTCAGCCACAGAGGTTCCCCCTAGAGGAGCAAAGGACCCCATCCCCCCATTCCAGGCTCTCCAGCCCAGAGTACTGCTGCCAGGAAAAAGAGCCCCTGCAAGATCTGGCTGTGAAAAACTGGGGATTCCAACCATTCAGTTGGGACAGAAGGCTGCAGGAAACCCAGACATCCACTTAAAAGGCCCGCACACAGACTCACTCGCTGGCACTCACCTTGGGCTCCAGTGGAGGGACAATGACTCAGGGGACCGTGGAGACATACAGAGGGCAGACTGAGGAGAGTGGCTTCAGGAGGAGGACTGGAGGACTGTTGGCCTATTCCTGGTGAGGAGTCCTCTTCCCAAGCAGCCGGCAGGTGGACGCCATCTTTCCTATGTTGAGACCGCCCCCTCAGGCCAAATCTGAATCTGATTGGCCTGGTGAGCTCTGCTGCTTCTCCCTGTCGACTCAGCTGGGACCCCGCCTCATCCAACTCTCACACCACCTGAGGCACTTTCTCCTGGAGCAGCCAGCCCCTCCTGCATTGCACTCTTTATAGAAAAACTATCAGAGTCCATGGGCCCCAAGAATGCAGCAACTGGCCTTGGTGTGCTCTGAGACTGTTGCTGCGTCACTCCAGGCTCAGAACTGGCACCAAACCAGAGTCTACGTTGACCTGGTGACCACAACTTTTCACACTCCAGTGACTCCCTGAAACCCTGCCTCATTTAATTCAGGTACAGAACGAGCTTTATAAGTGGCTGAAACTTAAGGAAGCCAGCAGGTAGCTTTTTGCGGAGTTACCCCAGGCCTAGTACTGGTGGCAGCCATCCTTGGTTCACAGCATGGCTTCTCCCACATGCCTCCAGGTTTAGCAGAGCTAGCGAACAACTGCAGATTGCTTTGTAGCTCCTACCAGGTAACCCCCAGTCAGTCACAGGCAGTGGGTAACCTGGGCCTGCACCAGACCCCCTCCCAAGAGGTCCCGGAACCTACATATTTAGAGGTTGGCTTCAGACCATAGCAGAGTGCTGCCCAATTAGCCCCACAAGTGGCATACAAAGGATGGTCTCAACAGGCACCAGGGCCCCCTGGGGCGAATCCACTTAGTGGGGTAATCCTCCCGCACAGCAGCCCCTAGGCTGTGGATGTGGCCAAACCACACAGCCAGTCAGCCTGAGGGTCAATCCCACCCAATGAGTGCCAATAGCAATTAAGGCTCAACTATAACAGGAGAACACACACAATCCACACATGGGAAACTCCTGGAGCACCTAGCTCAGGTGACCAGGGTGACTGTACCACTGGGCCCCACAGGATACCTACTACATAAGGCCACCTGGTTAAGACCGGGAGACATAGCAACAAACCTAATACATAAAAACAAACACAGAGAGGCAGCCAAAATGAGAAAACAAAGATATGCGCCCCAAATGAAAGAACAGGAGAAATCTCCAGAAAAAGAACTAAATGAAATGGAGACAAGCAACCTACCACATAGAGTTTAAAACAACAGTTATAAGAATGCTCAAAAATCTTAGTGAGAACTTCAGCAAAGAGATAGAAAGCATAAAAAAGGACTAGAAATCATAAAAAGAAAAACCAGTCAGAAGTGAAGAATACAATAACTGAAATGAAGGAATCACCAGCAGACTAGATGAGGCAGAGGATCAAATCAGCAATTTGGAAGACAAGGTAGCAGAAAACACCCAATCAGAACAGCAAAAAGAAAAAAGAATCCAAAACAATGAGGATACAGTGTTTCCCTGAAAATAAGACCTAGCCAGACAATCAGCTCTAATGCGTCTTTTGGAGCAAAAATTAATATAAGACCCAGTCTAATATAATATAACACTGGGTCTTATATTAATTTTTGCTCCAAAAGACGCATTAAAGCTGACTGTCTGGCTAGGTCTTATTTTCGGGGAAACAGGGTAGTTTAAGAAACCTCTGTGACAACATCAAGCATAACAACATTCTCATCATAGGGGTACAAAAGAAGAAGAGAGAAAACAAGAGATTCAAAACCTATTTGAAGAAATAATAACCGAAAACTTTCCTAACCTGGTGAAGGAAATAGACGTACAAGTCCAGGGAGCGCAGAGAGTCCCAAACAGGATGAACCCAAACAGGCTCTCACCAAGACACATTATAATTAAAATGGCAAAGGTTAAAGACAAAGAGAGAATCCTAAATGCAGCAAGATAAAGGAAACTAGTAACTTATAAGGGAGATCCCAAAAAACTGTCAGCTGATTTCTCAACAGAAACTTTGCAGGCCAGAAAGGATTGGCACATAGTATTCAATGTGATGAAAAGTAAGGACCTACAACAAAACTACTCTACCCAGCAAGGCTATCATTTAAAATCGAAAGATAGTTAAAGAGCTTCCCAAACAAAAAAAAAATCTAAAGGAGTTCATCACCACCAAACCAGTATTACAAGGAATGTTGGAGGTGGGGAAAAAAATCGAAATTATGAATAATAAAATGACAATAGCTGTATATCTACCAACAATTACTTTCAAAATGAATGGACTAAATTCTCCAATCAAAAGACTTAGGAGGGCTAAATGGATAAGAAAACAAAACCTTTACGTATGCTGCCTGCAAGAGAATCACTTCAGATTGAAGGACACACAGAAAGAAAGTAAAGGGATGGAAAAAGATATTTCATGAAAGTGGAAATGAAAAACAAAACAAAACAAAACAAAAACTGGGGTAGCAATACTTATACCAGACGAAGTAGACTTTAAAACAAAGGCTATAAGAAAAGACAGTGACGTACCCAGTGATCCCTTCACTTCAGGGTATTTATTCAAAGAAACCCAAGCTACTTTGAGGGGACATGTGCATGCATATGTTCGTTGCAGCATTGTTTACAATGGCCAATATGTGCAGGCAGCCTCAGTGTAGATCAATGGAAGAATGGATAAAGAGGAGGTGGTACATATGTACAATGGAATATTGCTCAGTCATGGAAGGGAATGGGTTCGTGCCATCTGTGGCGTCATGGATGAACCTAGAGGGCATTGTGCTGAGTGGAGTGTGTCAGACAGAGAAAGACAGATGCAACGTGATTTTGCTTCTGTGTTGAATCTAAGAACAAAATTAACAAACAAAACAGAAACAAACCCATAGATATAGAAAACATTTTGATTGTTGCCAGATAGGAGAGGGTTTGGGGTTGTGGGTAAAAGGAGGGGAAGGGATTAAGAAGTACAAATTGGTTGTTACAGAATAGTTCGTTATGGAGACGTAGGGTATAGCATAACAGATACAGTCAATAACATTGTAATAACAATGTATGGTGTCAGATGGGTACTAGGTTTGTTGGTGAGATAGATGGGAAAGGGTTGGGGACAGAGTGAAAAAGTCGAAAGGATTAAAAAGTACAAATTGGTAGTTACAAAATAGTCATGGGAATGTAAAGTAAAGTATAGGGAATATAGTCAGTGATATGGTAATAACTATGTATAGTGCCAGGTGGGTACTAGACTAGTCAAGGGGATCACTTCTTAAATTATATAAATGTCTAACCATTAAGCTGTAAAACAGAAATTAATATAAAATAATAACTGAATTTCAACTGTAATTGGTAAATTTAAAAAGGGGTAAAAAAGGTATAGGGGAATAAGAGATTCAAATTTCCAGGTATAAAACAAATAGGTCATGGGGATGTAACCTACAGCATAGGGACTACAGTCAACAATACTGTGATAGTGTGGTACAGTGTCAAATGGTTGCTGGACTTGTGATCACTTCTTTAAGTACATAAGTGTTGAATAACTATGGTGTACCCCTGAAACTAATATAATATTGCATGTTAGCTGTATTTTTAATAAAAATCTTTAAAACACAAGAAATAAATGTCTTATCAAAAGAAATCGTTTCTAAATATCAGACATTAACTAATAGGGTAGGAGAAATGGAGGAGAGAGGGTGGCAGCCGCTGACTGTGCTTTCTAGTACCTCCAGTGATTTGCCTCCGATCAGGTCAGGCAGTCCTGAAACAATTCAGAGTGACTAAACTTGACCTTCCTTCCAGACTCAAACTGGAGTCCACACAGAACCTCCAGTGTAAACCCAGGCAGGAACGAGTCCAGGTGCTTTGTCCAAGTCTCTCACTGCCCCAGAATTCACGGGGCCCACAGAGCCAGGGCTACTTCAGGCTCATGGTAACCTATTCCTATTGACCAGGATTTGGGTCAGGCCGCCATTTCCATCCCAATTGATTGTTGTTCAACTGTGGCAAATGAGAAGCAGCCTTTATTAAAATAAGTGTTACCTTTAAAAAGAATAATAGCTCATGATAGCTGGCATGTACTTAATATTTACTGTGCCAGGCCTTGTTCTAAGCACATATTAACTCAATCCTCCTAACAGCCTTTTGATGTAGGTGCTGTTACAGTCCACATTTTATACGTAATGTAACTGAGGTTCAGAGAGATTAGGAGACTTGCCCAAAGATATATAGTTAGAAAATGACAGCTGACATTCTAAGGAAACATAATTAATTGAGTTCTAGTCCTATCAATTCCACTAAGTAGCTGTGTGACCTTGGGCCAGTCACTTGACTTCTCTGGGCCTATCAGAAAAGGACATTGAACTAGTTTACCTCTGGCCGTACTTAGCTCTACAATCTGATGGATCTAAGCTCCTGTGAGTAGTCCCTCACAGCACCCCTGAGAGCTGGAAAGTAATTCATTCTCTTGGTAGTAGGTGTGAATCCGATCCTCCTGTTTTAAAGCCCAGCGGAATCCCAGGCATGAAATACATTCTATAAATGTTCAGTTGTTATCGTTATTACTGCTACTTTAATGGGAAACATCAGCGCTAATTTCCCCTAGCCCCTTCAGGGGCTTGTCTTATCCCTGGGTCCTTTTTCATTCACCATTTAGATGGTAGCAAGGGAAAACATTTTATTATTTTCATTGTGACATCTGGCTTTACACTATCTCCCCTCCTGAAACTACCTCCACCCTGTCAGCTCCAGTGATGGATTATTTATTCCCACGATGACTGGTTTTTCAATGCTAGGCTTATAAAGAGGAAGATAGCTACATTTTCTTCAAGCTCACAGTCAACTGTTACGAGCATCCTCTCTTGTTCTCTCACTGGCTCGCTCTGAGGGAAGCCAGCTGCCTGTTGTGAGCTGCTGATGAAGAGGCCCCTGTGGCAAGGAACTGATGTCTGCAGCCAGCAGCCAAACGAGCGAGCTTGGAAGCAGATCCTCCCCAAGTTGAGCCTTGAGATGACGGCAGCCCTGTGCGATACCTAGACTGCAGACTTGTGAGAGACGAAACCACAGACATCTGCGCTGTACTCGTTATATTCCTGACCTGTGGAAACTGAGATAATAAACATGTATCGTTTTAAGCTGCTCTGTTTGGGTATAATTGTTTACTCAACAAAAGATAACTAATATACCCTCATACTCATAAGCTATAGGACTCTGATAATCACCTTTGAAAACTTAGTAAAAATGAACTATATTCTTACATCCAGTTTTAAAAAAAGATTGGAATGACACAGAAATATTCAAGGAATACTCTAGTCTCCCCATAGATCCTGCCCTACTCCAGGACCAGGAAAGAACAAAGCCAACCCTCCTGCTAATACCTTCACCTTGAAGGACTCTGGGTGAGGCACAGTGAATTTGGGGTTGTTACATATGACATCCAGAATTCTGGCTACTCTCGTACAGAATTCCATCACAGAATAAAACTCCTTGGCGTGATGATTCAAGGTTTCTTTGAGCCTGTGAGACCAAGACTCACGCCTGTGACTTCTTTCCACACCGCCAACTGTAAGTCCCCACAGGCACTGTCATCTCCAAGGCACGCTGTTCCCATGTGCTTCTTGCATCTGCCGTTGGTGCCACACCTGAAGCCTGGCCTCTGCCTCCTGGCAGACCACTGAGCTCATGTCTTGATCTCATTCTTCCCTGCCCAGAACATGAGGAACGAGACTCACCAAGGCCCAGGGACAAAGGTCCCAGGGAGCAGGGCTTCAGGGTCTCCTGCTTCTCTTCTAAAGGAGTTAGGAGCTGGGGTGCACAGGATGGCAGGATGGAAATATTATCATATCTATTTCATTTTATTTTTAACTGAACAATCACAAATTGCTTCACTAAGACTTACGATATATAATTGATGGTAGTCATATATATATAATTTATAAACAGATACATATATTGGAAGATATTCAACCTTCATTTGCTGATTGGGTACACTTTCTATTACTGTCGGAGGAGATGTAATAAGGCAGAAGTTCTCAAAGTGTAGTCTGGCCTGGGGACCCTACAACTCTTCAAGTCCATTTCTGGGGTTCTGAAAGGTCAAAACTAAGCTCATAGTAAGATATGGTTTGTCTTTTTTACTCTCACTTTCTCACTAGTATACTCGTATGTTGGAGTATTCCAGAGACTACATGATGATGATATTCCAACAGACTGAAAGCAGAAGCAGATATGAGAATATATGAGAATATAGCCATCTTCTATTAACACATACATTAAAATGATTTTCAAAAATATACACCATCACTACACTTCTCACTAAACTTTTATTTTGGGAAATACCATTATTTTTCATTAAAAATGAATTATTTACAGTTACTTTTCAAAAAATGGTATATTATTGTGACTTTAAATAAGTTAATAATTATTTTTTAATTTCTCATTGAAATATCTTATATGACAAATATCTATAGAGTGACCCACATTAACTAAAGCTCTTTTTGGTCTTTCATAGTTGGCAAACATATCTAGGAAACTGCAGAATTCTGTTTAAGACATAAAAAGTTGGAAAGAGCAGTGCTTTCTCACAACAATGACAAGAAGTTTCAGACAATCTGCAAATTCACAACTTTTCTTGAACCCATCAGAAAGCTGAGGTTTCACCGCAACTAATTAACCTGAAATGTAAAGAGAGAAAGCAGAATCCAGGGAGACAGAGAAGATGAGCACTTGATTACTTTGTCTTTAACATTGGACAACTTAATTATAATGTGCCTCAGTGTGGGTCTTCCTCTTTTGTTAGAACTCTCTGGACTTCCTCCATGTGGATGTCTGTTTCTTTTCCAAAGTTAGGAAAGTTTTCAACCATTATTTCTTTAAATAAGCTTCTGACTCTTTCTGTGTCTCTTCTCCTCCTGGGATCCCTATAATACAAATATTGGTCCATTTGATGGTATTCCATAAATCCCTGAAGCTATTGTCACTTTTTTTCATTCTTCTTTTAACTCCTCTGATTGGATGAATTCCACTGATCTGTCTTCAAGTTGACTGCTCTTTTTTTCTGCTTGAACCCTTCTATTGATTTTTTTAGTTCAATTATTGTGTTCTTCAGCTCTGTGCTTTCTGTTTCATACTTACATTTTCTACGTCTTTGCTGACATTTTCACTTTGTTCATGCATTGTTCTCTTGTCCTCAGTGAGCATCTTTATGACCATAATTTTGAACTCTTTATCAGATAAATCACTTACTTCCATTTCATTAAGGTCTGCTTCTGGAATTTTGTCCCTTTGTGTGGAACGTACTTCTTTGATTCTTCGTTTTCTTTGACTCTGTGTGTTGGACTCTGTGCAGTAGATAGAACAGCCACCTCTCCTTGTCTTGACAGAAGGGTCTCATTTAGGAGATGAACCTTATCATTCAGCCCGGCCTAAGCTCTTGGTTGCCTCTCAAACCTTTGTGATTGCCCAAGTTGTCTGCTTGGCTGTTAGTGGTTCCCAGTAGTTGAAGGGATGCCAAGATCCATTTCAACGTAGGTATTTTCCTGTTCACCTGCTGTGTAGGAGTCACTCAGCTAGGTTTTGCATTTCTTTCACAGGGAATTGCTCCATATGTATGTATCGATCCAGTGTATTCATGGGAGCAGATGAGTTCAGGAGCCTCATATGTCACCATCTTGGATTAGAATGCCCACCTTTGGTCTAATACACATTTTTTTCAAGTCCACATACCCAATATTCACCGAGATAGAATACATTCTGGGCTATAACGCCAATTTCAACAAAATTTTAAAATCAAAATTATACAAAGTATGTTCTCAGACTATAATGGAATTAAATGAAGAAATCAATAAAAGAAAAATATTGTTAAAAATTCCCAAATATTTGGAATTAAATCACACACTTCTATGTAACCCATGAATCAGTGAAGAAATCACAAGAAAAATAGTAAATAGTTTGAATTAAATGGAAATGAAAACACAATATATAAAAATGTACAGGATGCAGCTAAGCCAATGCTTAGAGAGAAACTTATAGCATTAATGCTTATATTAGAAAAGGAGAAAAGTCTCAAATCAATTATATAAGCTTCCACCTTAAGAAGCTAGAAAAAGAGAGCAAATTAAATCCAAAGAAGCGGAAGGAAGGGAATAGTAAAGGTAAGAGAATTAACAAAATAGAAAATAGAAAAATTATAGAGAAAAATCAAAGAAGCCAAATGCATTTTTTAAATCAATAAAATTGATAAACCTCTAATCAGACTGAATGAGAGAAAAAAGAGGAAAACACAAATTACTAAGATGAGGAATGAAAGAGGGGATTTCACTACAATTCCCACAAAAAATTAAAGGGACAATAAGACAATGTTACAAATAACCTTATTTGTGCGTGTGTGTGTGTGTGTGTGTGTGTGTGTGTGTTTTCAGTCTGTTGATATAGTAAATTACATTGATTTTTGAATTTTGAATCAGACTTGCACACACACACACACACACAAGATAAACCACATATTCAAATGTATTGTCATTTTAATATATTACTGAATCAAATTTGCTAGTATTTGGTTGAGCAACTTGGATGAAATGGACAAATTCCTTGAAAGATATAAACTGCTTAAGTTCACTCAAGAAGAAATGGATAACATGAATTGTCCTGTATCTATTTAAGTAATTGAATTTGTAGCTAAAAGCCTTCCAATAAAGAAAACTCCAAACCCAAATGTCTTCACTGGAAACTTGTACAGAGCATTTTTAAGGAAATACAATACCAATTCTGTGCAAACTCTTTCATAATACAGAAAAGGAAGCAACAATTCCCAACTCATGCCCAACTTCCCAGTATTACCCAGGTCCCCACAACATACAAAAATATTAGAAGGAAAGATAACTACATAGCAATACACAGTGTGAATATAAATGCAAAGTCCTCAACCAAATACTAGCAAATTTAATTCGGTAATATATTAAAATAACAATACATTTAAATATGTGGTTTATCCGTGTGTGTGTGTGTGTGTGTGTGTGTGTGTGTGTGTGTGCAAGGCTGATTCAAAATTCAAAAATCAATGTAATTTACCATATCAACAGACTGAAAACACACACACACACACACACACACGATCATTTCTATAGATGCAGAGAAAGCATTTGACGGAATTCAACATCCATTCAGGATGAAAACGCTCCACAAATTACGAAATTAGGGGAACTACCTCAGTCTCATAAACTATAGCTACTATCCACACTTAATGGTTAAAAACTTAATGCTTGCCCCCTATGATTAGGACTAAGACTGGGACGTCTGCTTCCAGCACTCCTATCTGATGTTGTAATGGAGCCTCTAGTCAGGGAAATTAGGCAAGAAAAAGAAAAAAAGTAACAGAGTATAAAGGAAGAAATAAAACTGCCTTTACTCTCAGGCGATATGACTGTCTATGTAGAAAATCACAAAGAATCTACAACAACAACAACAAAACTACTAGACCGAATATGTGAGGTAAACAAGGTCACAGAACACCAAGAAAATATTTTATAAACCAATTGTGTTTGTACTTGCAATGAACAACTGAAACCTGAAATTCTTTTAAGTGTATAGGGTGTCTTAAGACAAATATGTTTGAGAATCATTTCTCTAAAGAATGCACTCACTAAAGCTCATTGTTTCTGACCACACTGGTCAGAGAGAAAAATGTTTCACCCTCCTCCATCTCATAAACTCCTTTCAAATTTGGAAGAGGGTGATATCTTTCCCCAGAAACATTATCTCTTGGTTCTCCAAAGCAGTGTTTCTCAAACTATCTGTCATATAAGATCAATTTCCCCCAATCTATCACATCTGATATCTTGTAAAATGCAATAAAAATAAATTACTAGGCAAAGTAAAATTAAAACCAAAGATATGCAAATGAAGTCCCTTTTTTTATTAGATTCAACAGACATAAAATTACTCCACCAAATTACTATAAAAGTTTCTAGATGCTTACTCTCAATTTTTGTGCTTATCTCATCATGAACCAGCTCAAAACAGTATGTGGACCAGTCCCAGCCATGGGCCAAGTTTCACGTCACCCCTGTCCTTGAGTTTTACCAGTAAGGCAAAGGAAAATGGAGGAGCTGTAAAAAAAAAAAAAAAAAAAAAAAATGATGAGGAACCCAACAATCTGAGAAGGGCCAGGGTCTAATTTTGCTGCAAATCAGTACAAACCCAGGGAAGAGAGCTCCTGCTGGCAACCCTGCATTTCTTTACATGGTGGTCTGAGGTCTCAAGGCTCTAGATACCAGATTTAACTGCTGCTTAGAAGCCCATGTGTGACCCTGAGGCTTGTTTTATTAAATGTTAACCTATTCTGTTTGTTTCCCTTTTCCACACCCAAGAAAAAATTTAATTTCCTTCTAGTCTTCTAATATTCCTTTATGTTTTCTTTCTTCCCCCTCATTCATTTTGTTTGTTTTCGTTTCATATCTCTCTCTCTCTCTCTCTCTCTCTCTCTCTCTCTCTCTCTCTCCAATATGTAACCACAGAATACAGAAAATCAAGTTGAGTCAGGTCTGTGTAGCACATGAAGACTTCTTGAAAATGGTTGAACCTTTCTTCTCATTCTCTATCCAGAGCATGTTTTAACCAAACAAGAATTTTATCTCTCTCTTCACCTCTTTTACACATTTCTTGTTAGCAAAACTTGGAAAAGTTAAACATTGACTTTTTATATGCTAGTCATTCTGGTGACTCTGTGTGCTAGACTCAAGTTGAGTGTTCCATGTAACCTGATGTTTTGACTTTCTGATTCTAGCATTTTATCAGTGCCTGATAATTCCCATCAAACTGCTTACTTTAGTTCTGAAATATCAAATATTCATCATTAGGAGAAGCTGAATGTCTCTGTATGTTTTGATTATTCTGGAAATAGAATGCTACTCTTCCATGAATTCAATCATGGAGAAAATTCCCACTGTGTTGTGTTCTTGACTGTCTTCTAAAAGGAAATTCTTTTAAGACAATGTTATGAATAAAGTGAATGAAGTTGTCAAAGCATGACCATGGAGAAAGTTGTTTGAGTCTGTTATGCTAAAAAAGACACCCTCTGGAATATAATTACAGTTTCTGAGTGCTACTGAGGCTTTAGAAATACAATTTACATGAAATTGGGCATTTTATGACTTAACAAAATATATCCTGAAACTATTCACTAAAATTGCACCAGGATCTCTCTGTTCTTAGCTAAGCATTAAAAATCAAGACTCTTAGAAGAGTGAATTCAACACATATTTTTTTTTCTACAAGTACTTTTATGTTTCCAAGGGAAAAGTTACTCACTCAAAAAAAAAAAAAAATCTTCCACGAAGTTTCACTAATATAAGCCACAAAAGGTCATCAGAATCAATTGACTTCTGTTTCTTTTGGTTAAGAGAGTGGTTTGTACAAAGGTGAGAGGCAACTAGAAGTAAGCGAGAGGATGAGATTGCATTTTAACTCCCTTCCTCCCGAGAGCCAGAAAGAGGAAAATCAACAGTGCCCTCCCCTTACCTCAGAGTAAGGAAATTATTGGGGAGGAAAATAAAAATCCTTTCCCCATAGCTGCCAGAATAACATATAAACCATGGGATCTTTCCTTGAGGAATTAAAGCTAGAAAGAAGAAAAAAAGTTTATTCTCAGCCTCAAGTCCAAATACGCTAAGCAGAGAATTCCTTCCTGGTTCCACCGGGAGGAATGGGGTGAGACTTGGCAGAAATCACATGGTTTGCGTTTAGGGTGGTTTTGCCTTCCTGAAAGGTAGAGACCCTATTTCAGACAAAGAGCTTCGTAAAGATTCCATTCATAAATAAAACTTTGTGAACTTGATTTTATTTTTCTCACAAGTTTGCAATATTTATTGAGGAGAATGTGACCCAGTACTATGGTCTTGGGCACGTCACTTAGCAAGTGTTTTCCAACTATGAGGTAGTTAGAAGAACACCCAAATTTGCAATATTTAAGCACTATTTAAGTATTAAATGTTTAGGTGTAGGTCAACAAGAAACATAAATATTCCTTCTTATTGTCCCTAACCAAGACACTGTCAGCTAATCTTAACAGTTCCGGTAATTTCAGAAAATTTTCAAAAACAAAAGATAGTTTCATTGTTATATAATATTTGTCTGAAGTAGGAGAACAGTACCAAGGTTAAGGTTACTTTTAAGCAAAATCGTCTCCAAGGTTCGGGGGATTTTTCTTTTCCTTTTTTTTTTTTTTAGTTGAACTTGATGCTTTGTTGGTTCATTTTTATTCAGGACACTCTAAAAACTGTCAGCATGTTTGTTTCAAACTGTACACAACTGTGCTGCTACCACTTCCGTTGATTATACGGTTTGGACTTTTCTCTCTTCTCTCTCTCCACACCCTAGCCCAAAATTTAAACCTAAGGTTTATTGTAAATGTAAATTTAATTACAAACAATATTCCAAATGGGTAGTGCTTTTATTTGTGGGGAAAACAAGGAAAGATGGCCTTTAGCATATAACTGTTGTGTACACCATTTTCTGTCTTCTTACAGCAAATTTTATGGTTTAATTATACATATTTGACGAAGGAGAAAGGATTCAAAACCTAGATTGAAAGAGTAACTGGACTAAAAGTATAGAAGAAATAAAAATGTGAAAACACATGAGGAAAATCTCCTCTTTATTTCAAGATGGCATTTTAACAACAATTCTTATTTTATAGGGCCTTCGCCAAGGAAATCCAAGGGCCTTACTGTGGCTGTAGAATTCCCATAGCACACTTTTGAGGGAGGAGGATAACAGTGTTATTGTGACTCTCATTTGATGAATGAATAAGATGAAGCTGGGAGGTGACATGATGTCCTATGCCTCACTCGTCAGAATAGAACCTCAGAGCAAATTGCTTCCTTTTTCCACAACTGAAAACTGACCTCATCAGAGTTGTGCAGTGGTGAACAGGAGCCAAAAGAAAGACGTTAGTAGAGGACTAGCTGTTGCTGTGGTAACTCATACGGATCACCTTCACGGCCAGGCATTGTGCTACACACAGGCTGCACACAGGATTGACCAGAACACACAGGAAGGCCTTGCAACTCCTCTCCAAGTACTTCTGAAGCCACAGTGCTGTCCTCAACCAATCTGGGACCAGTGCTGCTTTGGTCCCACCTTGGCACAGGGAACAAGGCTTCTGCAACAGAAGCCCAGAGCTTTCTGGGGGAGCACATCCCTACTAAGTGCGGCCAGGGAGGGGTGTTCAGCCCCTCACATAGCATGTGGATGCTAGCCTGTCAGCTGCCTGCTGTGGCCCATCAGTTCGGCCAAAATACCTGCCACAGCTCATCAAACAGTGACCTAGCGGGCCCTTCCTGGGCCTGTCAGTGCAGAGTAGAATTGTGCCAAGTTGGAGCACATGCTCTTTGGGGAAGCTATGACAAGCTCCCTCTTGTTGCAGGCAGCACGTGGCAAGGCTCATGTGAGTGCCCACCTTTCCTCCCAGCTCTAACAAGAACCCCACCTTGACTTCTTAGAGAGGCCTCCCTGGTATCTCATCCTCTCTTTCCCAGTCATGTTAATAGAAATGTCACCTACTTAGTTTCATCAGAGAACCAAAGAGTAGATGGTCATAAGTTGTTCTGCCTGCAGGAAGAATTAGGGCAATGTTGTCAGATTTCAGTGCAAACTGTCAGGCAGAGTTTTAGAGGAATGAATATTGCCTTCTAGAGTATACAAGGCACCAGACGAATTGCCAGTGGGTTCTCAGTCCTAAGCGTGGTGGCCTCTTCCCTCAAACCCCATCTTGGCCAGGAGCACTCCAGCTTGCCCCATACCGATGAGTCCATATGTTCTAATCCTACATTATTAATGAGTAAGGAACATCTACCAGGAAATATAAGGTTATAGGTGTCTTGCTAACTCAGTGAGGTGAGTTAAAATGTGACAAGATCTTGAGTGTATAACCAAGTTTGTATCTAAGCAAACAAGAGTTCAGTGCTCCAGGCCCAGGATTACTCAAGCCCAGCCAGGCCTGTTCTGCCAGCTTGACATCATGACACCAAGGTTGACACAAGAGATCTTTCCAACGAAAGCTGAAGTCAAAGTTCTCTGTCCAATCAAGTCACTGGAAGACAAACAGTCTGGAGCAAAAAGCAAAACCCCAGTACATAAATGAAAGAGAGAAAGGACATTAAGTCAGAGTAAAAGAGGTCGGAACCTGCCTGAGGCAAAGCCAAGAGAGATGACCTGAATGGTGGAAAGTCACAGACAGGCAAGAGATCTCAAGTCTCGGGGCAGTGGTGGGAGGACAACACGATTATCCACAATAAAACCCATGTCCAAGGGCATCAGAAGAAATAGGGTAAAGCGCAAGACTCAGAATGGGTGGAAAGGTTCAAGAGCTGGTCAACTAATGAGAAATGTGTTGGAACTGCCTTTGTGTCTCACTCAGCACGTGCCTCCAGAAGGTGGCTGGTGACTACTTGAAGATGCTGTAAAGATGTGGGACAGAGACAAATTCCTGGGCTTGGGGAAGTCCCACTGATTTGTCCATGTCTTAAGGAACACACCCAACAGGCTGCCTTACAGGAACATTAAAAAATACAGAACCACTTATGTCATACCACTCTTCGTTAGAAACAATAAATAACAAATCGGTAGATTTGCAGTTTGTGCTCCTACTATCAAAGCTGTCTTGTGGTTTTAGTCCAACGGATTTCTTAGAAGCACAGATTCTCCTGAGAACAGTCGTCACTCGGTTTATGGATTACAGGTGTGGTCTGGAACAAAACTTGAATATGCCTCTTGCCTTCCCGTGGGTGTGACCTTCACCAGCCCTCCACCCGGACCCCCAAGCGGCGAAACAGTGGGCAGTGCTAAGTGCAGTGAACTGTGGCTTGGCCGTCTGTCAACTAACTCAGCAGAGTAAACTCACACACTCGACAGGTGTGTATTCATTAACAGGATGTGCAAAAACAGGTATTTGTTGTAACAGGGAGCAGATAACATGCCCTTCCTGATTTGGGAGAATATTAACACAAACTGTTCTGTGCTGATGTCAAACACTATCATTGTTCCTAATAAATAAAATTTTACTGCAAGGGATGTGGTAGTTTTGATATTTTTACATCAAAAGGTAAGTATTTTCGTACTGTCTTGAGCCAAATATAAACATGGAAGGTTAAAATTGGACCAATCAAAGAAACTCACAAATAGAAAAGACTAAACATCACTGGAGCTATCCACTCTGGCTCTCTTCCAGTCTATAATGTAGGCTTGGTGACCCATGGCCACCCATGAGTCTTTTCTAAGAATTCTGAGGGCTTATGAAGGAACAATACCTACTAGTAATGGCTAACTTTTACAACTTTGCGAGGAATGGAGCTAAATCTTTATTTGCACTATCTCATTTAATCCTCCCCAAAACGCAGTGCTGATAATATTATTATCCTCATTCTGTTAGTGAGTCACACCACTAGTAACACGCCAACTCTGAACTGAACCCAGGTCACTCGGAAGCCAAAACTACACACGCCGAGAACCACTATAAAGACGGTAAAAATATTAGGATGAGCACTTCGAACAAATGCTTTTAACTGTAATAGGTTCATACAAAGACACAGCCAAGTGAGAGAGGCTCAATGGCAGGTGTTCCTTTAGGCCAAGGAGGGAGGGGCATTTTCCCAGAAAAGGTAAGAATATGCAACCAAAGAAAATGGCTGATTTGTTTTTTTTCCAGAAAGGTATTCAGGTGATGGCTATCCTGAAGAGAGGAGTTTTTTATTCCTTTCAGTTGTTTGCTGTTTTGGTGGCTGAGCCCCACCCAGGAGAGCAGAGAGGAACTCCAGAATGTTGTGAGCCAGTGGCTTCCCAGCAGGTCACCTCCGTCTGGATGAGTCCAGGGACCAGCAGAGCACTTCCGCTCAAGCAGCCCAACCGGAGTTAATGAAAATGCTGAGGACCCTGCTGGACATAATTCATTGCTGAGGGCCATGAAAAAGAGCTCTATAAATCTTCTGCCCAAGAAGAAAAGGTCGGGATAAACAAATTGAGCATTTCAAAGCAACCTGTTAGCTACTCACACAATTTGCATACAAATGCTAACAAACAGCCTCCTATTGTTAAACAAGATGGTTAAGGAGGTCGAGTTTTATTGTTCCATGGTGGTGTTTGTCACAACCCAACCCCTTGAAAGATTTACCTCGTAACCTGCTTCACAAATCAGTGTCAGGCCAGGGAAATGACCCTTGACTTTTAGAGATCCCGGATGGACACACAATCCCCCTTCAGACAGCCTCTGAGGGCAGCGCCATCTCCGTGCTTTCTTAGCCTGTGAAATTGGTGGCCAGGTGTGAAGACTCCCAAAGGAGGCTGAGCTTTGAATCAAGAATGATCACTGCTCCACCAGGGTTTGCAGAGAGAATACGTTTTTCTGCTTTCAGCAAAGAAGTTTGCCTTTGAAAATGTCAACAGCTGTGCTGCTTTTAAAGAAATGGGGTTTCCCTTTTCCACACTTTATTCATATTTTTAACAAACACTACTGGAAGCATGTTGACATTGGTTTGAGCCAGAGCTCGTGGAACATAGAAATATATGTATATATAAAATATTTTAAATAAATAAAAGGAATATGAAAAACTAAAAACAATATAAGGATTGGAAAGGAATGGATGATCATTCCCCCACACAGATTTTTTTTTTAATTTACCTTTTACCTTTGGTTATTTAAAGTTCTCTATGCATCAGTAATTTTCTTAAGCTAACAATATAATAAAAAGTACATAAAAGTCTAAATTATAAAACTAAATGGATGCATAAGAGTCATTTGAGTTTTGAAGTGAAAAGTAATCTTCAAATGAAGATGCTTCGTGTTTGAGAGGGGGAAGTTCATTTATAACTTTCAGTATGTCCTTGCATGAAAGATGCAGCAAAATATTTGTTGCTTTAATTATAGCCTCTGGTCAGAGGTTCATTTCAACAGAAGAAAAGAGAATTTGCTGAAGTTGTGGCTGGGACAAGCTATTGAAACTGAGATACTAAGTCAGCCCGTTGAGCCCAGGTTCTTCACCTTTTGAACCAAGAGAACTCTCAGTGGCTTGTTTTTACCTCCTTAGAGAAACAGTGTTTGATGAAAACTTTGGATATTTTAGAATACCAGTAAGGAGTGCTGAGATCCTTAAATTAGCTTGGAGACTGCCCCAAATTTAAAAGGTGGGCTGAGCCTGTTGACCTTAGCAATGGTTCATTAATTTTCAGACCCATTTGAATTGTTTCTCCTCAGCTCCCCTCACTAGCAATTTGCTTTCCTTTAGGCCTCCTGTACAAAAAAAAAAAAAAAAAAATTATAAATCTGTAAAACAACAGTTTAGGGTAGAGAAACAAAAGAGAAGCTTTTGTTTATTTACTGACAATCTGAATTCAGATGTCTGATGACGAAAGGCTTTAATCTGTCCTTCATCTCATTCTCTTCCTTTGGTTGGATTACGGAAAGTTCAAAGGCTACTGATCCTAACCCCCTCTCGCCACCCCACTGGGAGTTCACAGTTTAATCCCTAAATCCAGGTGAGAAATACCCCATTTACCAAGGCAACTGTGAATTAAAGTCTATCGTATCAAAATCTCATCTAGTAAACTTACTAAAAAAATACTTTAAAGTGGACTTCCAACACTTGAAACGTAAGAGACTGCATTTAGAATTGTGGTGTTTTTCCACTGTCCTCATCAGTTCTCTAGGGAAATTCCAAGGGGAAGAGACCAGGGATAAAGAGCTTTCTGTATTTCTCTTGGTTTTAACTGCTAAAACAATTTTTGTTCCATGAGGTTTGTAATGTGAGATCTTTCAGAGTGAATTTACACAACAGCCTCTGACTTTATTAATTCGTCACAACTTAATCTTCACATGTCTAAAAACAAATTGCTGATTTCTCACAAATTCCGTCATGTACTTACACACTGCTTTGAAAATTGTTAAATGTAAAATTATTTCAGGATTACAAAGACTGTGGGGCTAGCATGGCATACATATAGCATGCAATAAATATTTACCAACTCATCTCTCCAGTGTTCTACTCAGGCTTAGTCCAACATCAATCTAATCTACAAGATACAGGTGGCTAAACAAAATTTGAAAGAGCCCCTAAGAGGCCTTCTGTCCACTGGCCACCAAATAGAATGAATCCCTTAAAAGTCTTGAGGAATGACAAATGCCTTGAGATACTATTTCACTGCTTACCCAAAGTTACCTTCCAAGATGGCTCATCAGTGCCCTTCCGGTTACCCCTCTCCATATTCATAGAGGAAAGTTTGCAGAAATATGGCTGGTAGGCCTCCCTTAGTAATAAATACTTTGAAACTCCCCAAAGCAGATCCACTGGAAAATTGCTGCCTTGCTGCAAGAATTAAACCCTTATCTGTTTGAACCCAGCTTGCTACCTTCCCAATTCCATCTCTAAATGGATGGAATGGCAGAGAAGTGAATTACACCACCACGCTGCAGAACAGTGCAGTGTTAGCAAATGAGCAAGAATGTGTTTTGAGTCTAAAACTATGTGCAAATAAAGAGTTGTAGTAGTTTGAAAGAGCATTTAATTTCATTATTTCATTGGCTCTCAAATTCTCAGATCAACAATAAGCCTTTTTAAGTCAGCAGAATGAGGGCAACATTGACAGAATGAACTGGGTAGAGGGAAGAGGAGGGAGTTGGTGTCTGGAGCAGTTATAGTTTTCCATTACAACTGTGATCCACAGAGTAACTAAATTAACTTCTTCCAATGGATTTTTCACTAACTGCCCCCCGCCCCAAATTCACAAAGTACCCAAACCAGTTGTGGAACTATTTATATTTTGTTTGGAGCACCTATGGGGCAAATATAATTGATGGTAGCACTTGTTCAGAATGCATCGATCAGACACAAACTGTTGAAGCAATTCTGAAACTATCTGTCATTTAACCTGACTCTTGGTTTTCTCAATGGATTAACCATCTGGAGCAGCCAAAACTGAAATAACTTCATTCTGCCAAATACCAAAAACAAAAACAAAATAGGTACATAAAATTAAAAGGTTCTTGTCAGTAGCCATATAGATTATTCCTAAAAGACATAATTACAAATCAACATAATCGGTAGATATGAGAGGCTAAATAAAGGCAATAAATTGAAAGCAAATATTACAAATACTAAATCCAGTCTGCAGGTGACTGAAGGGCCAGCAAATCTCAAATATACAAAAATCTGAAATGAAAAAGTAAAAATACCCATTGTATAAATAGGCACAAATTCTCAATTTTTGAGGAAGGTTGGGCCACTCTAGTTCACACAAGACTCTCGTGTACATTAATAGTAATGGCTACTGTATATCTCCTCATGGCTCCAATCACTGCCCCCATTTTATAGGTAACAAAACTGAGTATTTAAAGAGCTTGTCATTAGCCCACATTCACACAGCTAGTAGAGACAAAAGCAGCATTTGAACCCAGGCTGTGAGACTCTGAAAGCAAGCTTGACCACTACTCTGTATGAGTTCAACCTCCTCACACCATGTAACTTTTGAGGTTTCAAGTTCTTTGGGCTAAGACAGGGAAGAGGACCAATTAGGTTATAAGGGAAAAAAGCTGTCCTGGCCCCAAAAAGGCTAGTCCCAGACTCATGATACTAGATGCCACTGCTTTCAAGCTTTTAGTCTATAATCAACCCATATTGAAACCAGATTTACGAGCTCTTCAGAGGAGAGCTTTATGATTTTCTAAGCAGACATGTTTGGTATTTTAGAAGGTCAAACCCCCTATGGTGCAGTGTTTTTAATAAAATCAGTTCAGCAGAAATTAGAGACACACCAGTCAATTTCTAGGAAGCCTCTGAGCCATTCAAAATAAGGGGGGGAAATGCCATGAAAGACATAACCATGTACAGATCAATTTTTTCAACAGGAGTACAATGTAAGGGGTGTAGATACAAAAACATGGCAAATTTGGTCCCATTTGTCTCTGGTTTGGGCAAATTTCCACTTAGAAAGGAAAATTACTTTTGGGGGGGAGTTTTATGTCAGTATTAAACAGGGGCTGTCCCTGGTTAGCCTGGCCTTGTACTGACACCTCAAAGTAACAGTAAACATCTCTGTGAGGGAAAAACAAATAAACCAGTCATAACTATTCTTACGTCACTGAGTCAGGTAGGTAGTTATTTCATGAAGGATCCTTTATCTCCACTCTTGGCAACTTCTACACTCGTAGGAAAGCAAAAGTATCTATATTTAGTTCTTAGTAAAAATCAAAGTTGAGAAACCTGCAGTATTTTCATTGAAAGGCCAAGTTATGCGTAGACTGGTGGAAAGGACATGTGCAAATAGTAAATGAGAGGATTTTAAAGAGGATTTGTTATTAGCAAAAGAGACAGGGCCAGTCTATTTAAGTGGCTACCACTTGAGGCCCAGCACACCAGTCTAACAAGAGAACACAGGCACATTGCCACCTTCCCACCGACACAGAGGTGTAAGCGGTCTCATGAATTTACAATAGAAACAAGATGCAGGTCAGTGAACACAGAACCAAGTGGGGACACGCTACATTCATCTTGCATTCGATTTCTGTGACGTCAGCTGTAACCTGGACCTTGATCTATCCTGGTACCCGGAGTTTACTGATTTCAAAGCATTTCAGAGCACATGAATTTAAATCTTACATTGCTTTATTTCTTAATGAATTGCTGAGTTCTTAGTTTACTGGGACTTGGAAGAAATGAGGTGAATAGAGAATAAAAGCAGGGCAAACAGAAGAATATTAACTATACAAAACTGATAATAAAGATTGGCTACTTAAAGAATGATTGCCCTTGCATGGTACTGTATATGAAATGACCAGGCAAAAGGAGCAAGAAGTCTTCCAATTCTAAGTGGCACTACTACTATGATTTGATTGAGAGGCAGAAAGCGGAGGTGAAGGGGGAAATTTCCACCTGTGGCACCAATGGCAATTTTGATCAATTCTCTTCTCTAGACAGGTTTGGACAATTAGGTCTAACAGTCCTTTGGCTCCCTCAAACATTGACACACATAAAATTTAACACCTTTGGTAAATTGTAAGTCATGCATGCACAAACTGTCAATTTCAAAAAGCACAAAACAAATTGTCATTTATTAAAACGCATATTTATTCCATAGCCTAATTTGTTTGGGGCTGTGGTCTATTGATTATTAAATAATCTAGGTATTCATTTTTAGACTAGTCCTTTCAACTCTGATTCTTCCATGAATTTGGCTACTGCATCTGTCTTAAGGGATCCAAATTATGCTTATCATAAAATATTCCGGAAAACCTTTTTTAAAAAGTCCTTTAACACTCATAGAAGAAAACCCCACATTCAAATATGCAGGCAAGAGGTCAATTTTTAAGCAAAAGTTTCAAATATACAAAAGAATTGGGGGAAAAAACCTTACATGACAAATTATTGTCACATTTAAGATAACAAAGACCCATCTGGGGGGAAAAGTACACAAATATGGCATGGGTTTAAATTCAGGCTGGGCAGTGTTGCCAGACAGAAAGTCCTACAGGAATGAAAACACTGTTAGTGTATCAAGTTAGTGGCTAAAGTCAATGTTCTATTTGGTTATGTTAATTTGGGGGAGGAAAACTAGTAGCACTCTGTGTTATTTAAATCTCAATTGATATATAATATTCACTATTGAAAACCTTTCTAAAAATTGAGAAGTAAAAAATAAAATAAAATATTAGTATAATACTGTGTTGAAGGAAGTTTTGAAAACTGGGAGCATGGTACAATAAAGTTTGGCTAACATGGGTCCAAAATATTTAATTAGGTTTGAGACAGAGTAAACAGTAGAAGTAGACAGTGACTAACTTTAACTACAAAAAAAAAAAGTTTCATTTAGGTTTTTTTTTCCTGGTTGGAGGTAGACATTTAAGAAGTATTCCAGAGCAACTGGATCAAGTTGATAAATAACAGTACCTTTGCTAAGGCAACTTCAGAAACTGATCAATCATATCTGACCTGGTTTAAATACATTTAAGATTTCTCTTGGATGAAAGCTAAAAACCAGAATGATCCAAACAAAAACTGTTAAGACACTGAACGATGGGCATTACATTTAGAAATTCTACACACTGTAAGAAAATTATACACGGGCATGTAAGAATAAACAAGATCTTGGTCTTGTTTTGTTTTTTTAAAAAAAAAAGAAAAAAGAAAAATCAAGCCAAATCCTAGTTAGACCCTACTCTGAGAACAGATCTTCGTTTGTATAATTAACATGTAGTATTTTTTTACACTTCCCACTTAGTTTTTAATTTATGACAAGACACTGCTAAATTTCAGACAAAATATATATATATGTATATATATATATTTTAAAATCTTTACAATAAATCAAGATGTAGGAGCTGACATAGAGCACATTTTTGGTTTATTTAGGTACTCATTGCAGCTCCCTCAGATGCAAATCACCCTGGTAACAGTGTGTACATAGTCTTCTCTTTGCTTTTTTATAATTTCAAAGCAAGTAATACATTTGACTGTACGTTAAGTCTGTGCAAATAATCCTTCAGAAGAAACATCCAAGATTCTGTTTGCAGAGGTCATTTTGTCTCTCAAAGATGATTACACGAGTTTGTTTTTCTTCAGATAAAGTGCTCCTGTCCAGCAGAACTCAAAGGCCTTCAAGCGTCCAAGAAGCTCAGTTCAGATAAGATGCAGTCATACGAATTCCAGCTTCCCGTGCCCACTGTACATGCCCCAATGAACGAGCGAGAGGATCTTGTCGTTGCTGAGGTCTGCTTGTCTCATTTTATCACAGGTCAGACAGCAGTTCTCATGCCCACTCACTGGTACCATGCATTCCAAGTCCAACTTTGCAACCTGCCCCTTTTTGGAATGGTGTCCATGAAAGCTGTAGTGCAAACGGGACAGCATCTGTTGCCGCTGGTCCTGCAGTCTCTTGTTTTCACTTCGAAGCATCCTCAAGGCCAACATAATAAGCAACACTAAAATCAGCCCTCCAGCGATGGGAACAGCGATCACCGCTGCCCGGAACCACAACTCTTTGGAAGAAGTCAGCTCCTGCACTTTGGTGATGAGGTTTCTGCTACTGTCATGCTGATACCGGTTTCCTTGTCCTAAAGGAGCACGAGCAAAATGATCAAACTATGTTAACCCCCTCCTGTAGAGATTCATGATCATCTATCCGTTTTAAACAAGGCAACCCCTTAAAAAGCTTACAATTAAGTCAACAATATTTAGAAAGTCAATGCTGCAATAATGATGCAAAAAACTTACAAAAACATTTGTTTACAGATTGTCATAACTGAGGAGTAATGGTCTTTTAATGTCTTCAAAATGTTGAAAAACAGGCAAAACCTATTATGTAGACAGCTATATAACGCTCAGGCAGAGATAAAAGCTACTCAGTAGAGATGCATCTTTGCATCCAGCCATGCTTCTCCCTCTGGTGTCTCTAATTACATTAACAACAAAACCAATAGCAGACAGACAAAGTCGTAGCTGTCCCAAGCCTATAGATCAGGCGAGCCTTTTGATTAGAGAGGGCTTCTACCTACCTGAGACCTCCCCCTTGGGGGGGGAGAGAACGTCATGCAGCCCTCTGTAATTGCACATATCTTCATGACAGCATTCCAACGTGGGCATGGCGGTGCCAGAGTGGTTTTGTGCCTGTTTGGCTTGGCAGATGTCTGCTGTGCTTGCGAGAGAGTCCAGGCAGCCATGGGTGAGTGGGGAATTTGTGTTCTGAGGATCAAGAAGTCTAGAGAAGCAGGCGCTTAGCTCAGATTTACACATATAGCCAGTCGCCACACAATGGGCAGCATCACAGTAGCATCTGATTTCACCTGAAAACAAGGAGAAATTGGCGTCAAACTGCTTCGGAGACCAGATAAAGCATCTGCTTAAGTGATTGCTAAATCCCAAGCTCAAAGGCACTAACTTTTAGAATATTCAGCTGAGTGCTTACAACAACAGCAAGCCATGCAGACTGGAAAAGCCCTTTGTGTACACCAGTGCTTAAATTTCAATCCAGTAAAATACAATTTGACAAATGTATTAGTCCTAACAGCAGAGAATTAAAGTTCAATTTAGGTTTCTGATAAGTCAGTGAGTAATTAAAAATAATACTTTTGTTTTTGAAAGAAAATAATCACAATCACTTCTCCTACCATAAGACAAATTACCTTATTTACTCATTTTAATCCTACATGACCATACAACATGAAAATGCTAGGCTTTTTGATTTTGTCAGTATAAATATTTGATCGGAACTACTGAATTGTTTACTACCTAGAAGGGCTGTGCCAAGATTTAAGAGCTTTAGCTAACACCTTATAAAGTTATTAACTAGAAACACAACAATCTAGAAATTGCTCCAGTCAGGAGGTTTTAAAACTATGAAACTGGGCAGCTATTTGCAACCTCTCTAGAAAAGGCAAACTTTGCCTATAAAGATCTTTTCATGCAGAGGAGCTTTTAGTCAGTATATTGTAAAACAGGAACTAGGCAGTTTACAATTAGTGGTTTGCTTGCCAAAGTCAATTTCTTTCAGCCCAAATGGAAAGTCATAAAACTGGGGGTGGAGGGGAGGGTGTAAAACTGCAAGGCTAACTTCTCCTCCCCCAAACTCTCCAGTTTTACATGTAATTTAACATGGGATCTAAAAGGGGAAACACTGAAACTGAAAATCCTCTGCTGGCTGAATGAAAAATCCTTAAGGAAACCTCAAATTTTTCTACAGGAAGTGATTAAAAGTTTCCTTTATAAAGTGAGTTGCGAGTCAGTTAACATTTTGCCACAATGCAGGATCTGAGGCTTTTAACATCAATTTCTAGTTGAAATACTGAGTCTCAGAGTTATCACTAGTATGCTATCTGACCCAGTGGACTCTGGTCATTGTCACATGCCACAGCTAAAGCTACTGTAAATTGAACGAATGCATAAACCTCTTCCCAGCTTCCAAAACTGAAGTTCTGTCCGCTCTGAAATTGAACACCTCTTCCCACCCTCACCTTTTTTCCTCCTCCTCTCTGTGAATGCCTGAGTAAAGTGTCTCATTTAATTATCTGCCCAAATTAAAGGCCACTGTATGGTATGCTCAGTTTTCACCAGAGGCTACTAAAGCTTCAGTTCTAAAAAGACTAAACACGGATCGCTGGCAACCCAAGTTTAACTGTCCAAAGGTGGAAGTCTTGCTCCTATCCTAAACCTGTGCTCCCTTGTCCTACCTAGGTCTGGGCCCAAGTCCCTTCTCTAGTAAGACCTTCAAGTTAGGACCTTGCTTAGCACAGGTTCTTTTCTCTTTCCATCTTATTTGATTTTCCACATAAAGCTCACCAGTCTTCTGTGGTGATGACTACATGTCCCTAGTCTGACAAATTCCATCTATAAACTTTAAAGTAGAAATAACACAGATTAAAAGTCAACTTTGATCCTATTCATCTCAGACCTAGTACAGAAAAAGAAAACTGAATACAAGTAAAATACTGCTTAAATATTTATGAGAGCCTATTTAACATACTATATTTTCAAGGACCTAAAATAGTCTAATAAAATTCTGACAGGTAACTAGGAAAGTTCTAACAACTTTTTAAAAAAAATTGGAGCCACATTTGAGCAAGTTGAATGAACTTTTGTATTACTGTATTAAAACTATATTTCTGTCGTTTCATAAAGTTTCTTCCTGTGGCATGCAAAAGGCCAGAAAGGGGACTGGTATTTTGAAACAGTGAACAATGCTCTTCTGTTTTCCCCCTTTCTTGTTACTGTATGTAGTGATTACACAAAAATGTCTGCTTTAGTCAAGATGGCTACAGGAGAGACTGCTGGCTTCTTTTAAAGCTTTTGAAGTCCGCAGCAGTCAGAAATCTCTGATCCCCTAATTATATCATTATCAGGCACATAGTTTCGGTATCTGTGACTTCATGTCAGCCTCAGTCCCTCCCTGTTCTGCTGGCCTTTGATAGGGCCAGGAGGCTCCCCTCTGCAGGCTCTGAGGGCTGTTATTTAGGGTTAATTACACCCTTCCTTCCAAAATAAATAAATACTGTAGCACATCATCCTTGCTCAGCTAGCTTATCCTTTAACCTCATGCCTGCTACATGGCAATTAGAGAAAAGTGGGGGGTGCAAAAGCTAAATAACGCTTCCTATTTTAAAAAATTTATCTAACAGAAGGTAGAGTTCATGGCAGGGTAGGTGGGGGAACCTTGATATCCAGGGAGAGTTTGGGTTATTTTGACCTAAAAGGTGAAAGCCTGCAGGGGGAAAAAAAAAGAAACTGACCAGTACTTTTTTTTTTTTTTGAGTGGTTGTAAAATATGAGGTGTATGGGAAATGGGACCGATGACAGAGCCTACTCCTCCCAGCCACTGAGAAGCAACACAGCACATACTCATGCACGTAACACACACCCCGGACACCTATACTCAGGGAGGCACACACACTCGCTGGCTCATAAAGACACTCACTCACTCAGAGACACAAAGAAACACTCACCGACAGCGGCATATTCAAATACACAAATTCAAATAGAGAGATATGGCAAATATGACACACTCAACAGACACGGCAGACACATTCAAATAGAGACACTCAAATACAGAAATACACTCGCAACAGACACACACTCAGATATACGGACTCACACACGCTCAGGCACAGTGCAATTGGCGGGCGGGCGTCTGCTGTTCCTCCAGGATGCGGAGGGAGGCAGCTTCCGAGCCCACACTACCGCTCTGCTCCCCGCAGCCACGGTCCAGAAGTTCACTACAGACAGGAGATTTACACAAACATTTTGACAACGACTTGCCCTGAAGTCTGACTCCACCTGAACGTGCCGGGCCCTGGACACGAGAGGGGGCAACCGCGTAGCCACCGCCGCGACTTCTAAGAACAGGCAACTTGTCGCGACCTGCGGGCTCCGGCGCGGGAGGAAGCCTCGCCTGCCGCTAACAAAGCCTTGGCAGCCGGCTTCAAAGGCCCGAGACGGAGGCGGCCTCGGGACCCCGCATGCCCCTCCCGGGGAGCCCGCGCCCCATCTAGCCGGCGGGCACCCACCTTTGGTGAGCAGCACGGCCATGGCGCAGAGTTCGAGCTGCAGCCAGATGAAGATGTAGCTGGAATGGCGATCCATTGACGCCCCCCACGGCCGCAGCAACCCTGCCGGTCCCGGAGCCGCGGCGCAGCTGCAGCCTACGACTCCCGGAGCGCGCCGTGCATGGGTGCTGCCCGGGGCGGCGGACGCCGTCAGCGACGGGGCGAGTGGCCCGGCCGCGGCCGGAGCATGGAGCGCGACTGAAGGGCGTGCCGAGGAGCCTACAGGATCTTTGCGGGCCGACTCTGCGTGCACCGGATCGGTCGCTGCGTTCGGCGCCGCAGTCCCGGGTGTGCTCCCAGTTTCGCACCTCTTGCCCGACACTCTGCGAAGGCGGAGGCTCCGCGAGCGCGTGCAGACACTGCCAGCCGCAAGCTCCCGCCTGCAACCGCCTCCGCCAGGCCTGCTCCGCGCCGTAAATAGCGCGGGGCTCGGGGAGCTGGGCTGGCACCACCCCGCCCCGGCACCGCCCCCAGCTGCGCCAGAGCCGTCCGATTGGCCGCCAGGCCCCAGTCAATCGTCCCACAGTCAGGGGGCGGGCCCAGACGCGGGCGGGGATGGACCTGCCCGCGGCTCCTAGCGGCGCCGGCGTCTGGGGCTTAGGGCCCTGCGGCTGCTGTCTCCCGCGCTCCCCCTCGTGGAGGCTTGCGCGTCCATGACCTTCGGGAGAAGCGAGTCGATCCCGGCCGCTGGGTCTGTCTTTGGCACCCCCTTCCTGACCCTCACAACTCAACCTTCGGCCAGCCTCCCCTGATCCGTTGCTTCTTTTTTGTTCACCCCGAAACACACGAGGGACCCGCGTGTCCGTCGTCGGAAGCCCTCCGCCACGCTGCGCGCTCTGGAACCCCCCAGGGACAAGTGGCGGTCACCCGGCGTGCGCCGTCGGCCAAGGCGCCCCTGCCGAGCCCTGCTGGCTCGCGTGTGGCCGAGGAGGGGGGTCCAGTCCGGAGCCAGGAAGAGGGGCGGCGGGGCACTGATGTCTGCTTTCAGCCTTCCCCCTCTCCTCGGCGCATCCGCCTCGAGCCGCCCGCCCTGTGATCAATAAAGCCCAGACAGACAGACTGTTGATCAGTAGGAGCCGCTAAGTTCTCCTCGGTAGACAGGGGACGAGTAGCCGGCTAGAGACACTTAACGAAAATTAGTAAATCCAAAAAGCACCCGGCGCCAGCGAGACGACACAGGCCGAGACTGACACTCAATTAACCACCCCCAAACAATCGCAGGCAAACACCCCGGCTGACCCTGATCAATATCAGCCCCGCAGTGAGCTCCTTTCTGAGATGCTAATTCATTTATTAGGACTTGCGGGGCTGCTGGCCCCAACGTACCCAAAGGCAGTCCTGGAGGTTTGGCTATTGTTTTTAATTTTGGGGGTGGGGAAATACAGCTTAAAACTCTCATCTGAAGAAATGCTCTTTTATTCCCTGTCCCCCAAACCAGAGATTAACAAAAGTCAAGCATTTGCATAATTTCCTTTTAGGATCAGGCAACATTTCCCTACCTGAGAAAATGTCAAGGAGGACGGAAAACAAGAAGGAAAAGCACATTTGATGCTAAGGTGGGAGATGTAAAGTCAAACTCTTGGGAATAGAGTGCAGAAGTGAGCTTTAAGACTTAGGAAAAAAAATATGTCTCGAGGACTGAAAATCAAGGCGAACCTTGTAAATTAAAGTTGTTGAAAGTCCACAGAGCTGCAGGATGTACTTAATGAAATTGCCTTTGAAAAATAATGTTTATATGCAGAAAAAATAAAATAATTTCATAAACTGATGTTCTGACCATTACTGCACTATATCAAGATTGCATACAAAAGGAGGGGAAGGCAAGCCCATTAGAAGTTTTAAGAGAAAAGTAAGCTGGTTAGGGCACGAGGTAAACATCAGGCAGGTCTCAAGTGGTGGGCTGACATCATTCCTTGAGGAGTTTGATCAGAACTTCCAGACAGCTAATTTTTTGATAAGTTAACAATTCTAAGGGGTTCATGCAGACAATTCTTTTCATGAAATGACATACTCTTTTAACTCCAGAGAGTCAATCATTAACTAAGGAAATTTTGAGAGTATATTAATTCAACTATTTTGGAGCACCCACTGTAGACCAGGCTTACAGTGTCTGTGGTTATGAAGATGTCAAAAAACTAAATAGGAAATCACAAGCAATGGAGTTTGACGATAATAGAGATTTATGTGCACAATGTTATGCATAAAAAGAAGAGATAACTAGCTCAGGAAGGTAAAGAAGTTGGGAAGGTCTGCAGGAACCAGTGACATTGGGCATGACTCCTAAAGAATAAAGAGAATTAGAAGGGGATCATTACAAGCACAGGGAACTACAGGAATTTAGGCATGAAATTCATTGATTGTGTTTTGGGATATGGGTGGTAAGTAGGGGATGGGTAGATGGAATTACAAGCAATTCTTTGTTGCTGGAACATAAAATGTGAAGCAGGTAGTGGGCAGAGATGCATCAGACAATAACTATAGGGGCAGCCATATAGCTCAGTTGGTTGGAGCTCGATGCTCTTAACAAGGAGGTTGTCGGTTCGATCCCCACATGGGCCACCGTGAGCTGCGCCCTCCACAACTAGATTGAAACAACTGCTTGACTTGGAGCTGTTGGGTCCTGGAAAAACACACTTAAATAAACGAAAGTTTTAAAATATGTATATTTAAAAAAGAAAATAACTATAGTTACCTGTGATGCAGATAAATCCTTGTTTAATGGAAAGGGTTCAGGGAGATGTGTTGATGAAAGTGGCATTGTAGTAAACACTTTCCAAGTGCCTCCTTCCCAGCCCCTTTCTCTGGAGTGGGCACTGGCCATAGCTAGTCACATGACCCCAGTTGGGCCAATTAGTTTCTTTCTGGTCTTTGGACATAAATGCTGGTCAGTTTCTACAGATCACTTCACGGGAGCCATATATATTCAGAGTTCACCTTTCTGCAAAGAAAGAAAATTGACAAAGATGTGTAGAGTGGGAAAGATGTAAGTCCAGGTGGATTTCCAGTCACTTGTCTTCATGACCTGTCCTTAGGTTCCATATTAAGGTTAACTCAGTCACCTTAAAAGTTCTCCTTTTTACTTAAGCTTCTTTTACTTTCAACCCAAAGGATCCAACTATCATGATATTTTATTTAATTAATACTGACTTTTATCATTCCAGGATGTACACTTTTTTGTTCCAAACACAATTTAGAATAAACTTGTGGTTCTTCAGACAATGATTTCAACTCTTTTGTTTTCATTATTAGTTTAATGGACAGACTTTTACAATGACTAGAAATTAGTTTTAAGAGAAACAAGTCTGCACTTTATCTAATGGTTTGGAGCAGACAAGGACTTTTCAACTAAGTGAAGGAGAGTGTTTGAATCAATGTGGAGAATCAAAATTGGTTTAGGGATAATATGCCAATTAAGAGGCCATATCAATGGTTGAGAGAATAGGCAACGATTTTAATTCAATTTAAGGCTCAAGGAAAATTGCTTTTCTGCAGAATTTTACCTGCATTTTGTACATAACTCAGTTATTGCTTTCCTACATGTAGATTGATAAGTGGAGTGGGAAATAGTAAAATCTAGTGTCTTTTGGATATTTAAATCAAGAAATGAAATCAATGACCAAAATTATTTTTAGTTTTATGAAGGGAATTTTGAAAATACAAGCTGGGAACCAGCCATCTAAACCCAAGAACAGAAAGTTGATTCTAGACCTAACAAAATGAAATAATTAAACATGATAATAGTTTTATTGCATTAATTTCAAACAGTGTTCTAGATATTATATTTATCCATGGATACGTATTCTATATAATCACAACACGCTGCTATGACACGTTTTTACTGTTGTCCTACACGACACAATAACTTTTTAAATTTCATTTTTCTTATAAATAGAAAAAAAAAAACCCAAAACAATACAAAAAAACCCAAGGGTTTTTATGTCCCAACTCATTTTGTTAACAAAGCTGTAAATACTCTACCAATCTCTGCTTACCCAAATAATGCCACTTTTTCCCAATGTTATATGTGATCCCTATTTCTAGCAATGCCTCTCTTCACAATGCAGATGAAAAATAACTCGTGGTATATTTTGTTCAGAGAGAAGCAATGGTGTTCAAGTTCCTGGCTGGCATACAAACAACTATTGCAGTCTAGCGATAGAATCTAACATTTCTGCCTGTTATACAAATCCACCAACTAACAATCCACAGAGGTTAGGTAACACTTTGAATTCCCAGTAGCAGCTTTTTTACAAAGTCATTTGTTCTTAGTAGAAGTTAGGAATTCAGATCTAAAATTTATTTTCATTGAAATAAGGTCAAAGGTGAGAGATTAGCCCAGCCAAAGGAATGGCTGTCTAGTGAAGTTGTGGTTTTTTTCGCGTGTGTGTGGGATTTTTTTCCCCCCTCCAAAATGGAAAAGGAGATAAAGGACTGACTGCAGAGTCTGGAGGTAGTGTGATAGAGCCTAGAAAGAAAGAAGACTGAAGCTCACATTCCAAAATACCCATCCCCCCACAGACTAGCAAAAATGCTATGGGGTCTTACAAATAAACCATAGGTTATCTGTTGGGTTGATGGTTTCTTAAGAATTTTTAAAGCAACTAAGTTTAGAATACACTAAGAAATGTCCCCGGTTAAAGAACATTATTTTATCTACATTACAGTGGATATTATTTATAATCAAATAATATCAAATATATTCTGTATGATCTTTGACCATAAGCCTTTGTCTCTGTTCTGCTACTCAGTTATGTTAATATAGCCTCCAGTTAAGCCAGTAGAACTTTTAGGAATTATTCAGTAGCCTGCTAGTTTTGCCTACCTGTTGTCAAATAACCAGGTGAATTCCTGTTGTTGTAATTAAAATGGCAAATTAAGCCTTTAAAGCAGAGAAGTTACCTTAAACAAATTCCTACCTAAAGAAACATCCTTGATCCAGAATGCTGGTCAACAATGGCAAGGAATAGTATTTTTGAGTTCTATTTTCTTAGCTGACAATATTTTGCTTGCGTTTTTTAGGATTTTCTTTTTAATGTTCATGAGTAAACCATGAACCAGAGATTCAGAAGCTTTAATGTTTTCATTAGCTAACCAAACATTTAGACTGTTGCTTGAAATTGTTTGAAACTTTGCATCTTTTCCCGCTGCCCAAAATCCACCTGTGTTTTTCGGTGTTCTGCCTGTCACTATTCCTCCTCTGGTGGTCCCATAATGAGTACTCGTAAAGCCAATTTCTTCTAATACTGGATATTCCAAACTGAAACCTCGTTGACAGAACAGAATGAGGTCTTTTGCAGCGGAACTTAGCTATACAAATAATTAGGTATTTGTTTTACTATTTACAAAGTATCAAGATACACATTAAATTGGATGTGTGGGTTCAACCCACAAAATGAAATGCCAGACAAATCTCTTCTAATATTTAATGTACTTCAGTGAAATTTATTCTATGGGCAGAGGTTATGGAGAGAGCTTCAGGGTTGCCCTGAGTGAGATCATCAAAGAATTCTTGTTCTTATCCTTGATATTAAATTAAGAACTTATAATACATTTATTCCTGTATTCAATCATTTTCCTTTGTTTCTAACAATCTCCTATTCTGCTGTGAATCTTTTTAAACACAAACAACCCACCACTATTCCATTCATAGTTTAGTGTCACTTACCTATATTTTTAGCCTATCATTTCAAAGACATCATTTAAAATGTGCACATTTGTAGCACATTCTTCAGTCAGACTTGTTTAATTAAAAGGAAGAGAGCTCCATTTAAGCTTAATTAACTAAGGAGGGGTTTCTTGTGCAGATACAATAGGCTTATTGTAAGGATACAACCAGTTGGTTATTTATAAGCATTACTTATCTTCCCCGGAAGCCAGCCTCCTGGAAACCGGAAACTAGACTTGGGTCTCTTGTCTCAGGGTTGTCTTTCCTTCTCACCTCTCCACCAGCGAGCTGGCATCCTTTCCTCATTTGTAGTTTTTGCTCTCTCATAACTTCTGCTTGCTTTTATGATTGCATAAGCCCCCTTTACATAGAGGCAATGCTCAAGATTGTTTTGCTTTCTGCCTATTGCAAACTGCCTCAGCCCTTCAGTTTCCCAATTCCCAATTCTTCAGATGAATCTGACATGCAGGTTACATGGGTGCTGAGCGCATCTCAAAATGCTGTTTATGGTTCATTCAGCTCCCACAGGGTCCTGGCTGGCATAAAACATGTTTACTGTCCCTCATCAAGGTTGTGGGCCAGGAAGATCAGGTACAAGGAGGTATAGGCAGGCCAGCACCATAAAGCATGTCATATTTATACGTATGTATGTATAATATATATATATGTATATATACATATATATCACATACAAAATCATGTAACTCACCTATAAAAAAAGTATTAGTAAGTGGAATTAAGATCATTTCTTTAAATTATTAATTTAGTGTGAGTGTATCATTTGAGTGTTTGCTATCATCAAAAATAAACTTAATGTAACCAAATGAATGTGGCCCATCTTACACAGACTGAAGACTCAGAACCTTTCCAGAATTCAAGACAGCAGGACCACTTTGAACTCTTCAATTTTTTTTAATACACAACAATCTTAAATATGCTGTCTTTCTAGTTGACAATGGCAAGCAAAGAGCTTTATGTCAGTTACCAGAGAAAGATGGGTATTTGGGGTCAATAATCATCTTGCTTTTTCCAAACACGTAGCTTTGATATGGGAAGCAAAGGTGCCTGTATGTCTATGAGCAAACAACAGTGTTTGCCAGTCCATATGTAGTACATGAGCAAAATTCATCAACTTTACAAACAAAAAGCTAAAGAAGTCACTTCCTTAAAGTTCTACCCTTTCTGCCACACCCCATACCACTTAGCTGTTCCTCATAAAATCACAGGAGTATAAAAAGAGTTCTCTAAAAAAGCAGCATTGCTTACATGGTAAGGGAAACTGAAGTTTTGCCACCCCAAAATATGCCTTTTGGGATATTAATTTTAAGCTGGTTATTAAGAAACAACAGACTCAGAAAGAAATCTTTGACCCTCCCCCTTTACCTGCCTAAAGGAATTCAAATAGAAAAACCTGCTTAAAGAAAGGAAGCATCACCTTAGCATCATAATATAAACTAAATGTGGCAGACCGGAGGAAATCTAGCAAACCCTATTTGTTGAACTTCCTTCAGCGTCCCAGGGTTTCTGGGTGGCCCAACAAGAATTTATTTATCACATGTTTTCTCTTTCTCATCTACTTGTAAATTACCTGCTTTCCCTTTGAAATCCCAGACCCCAGCCTCCCTTTCCTTTGTCCAAAATGGCATATGAACCTCTACTGCCCAATCTGGTCTCGTATTTTTATGGCATCTCGCATGTTCATCCTTAATACATTTTGGACCTTTTCTCCTGTTAATCTGTCTCATGTTGATTTGATTATTAGGACAGCCAGAAAACTTAGAAAGGTGGGAAGAAAATTATTTTTTGCACACCAGCAGTGGTTACTTAACTTTCCTTTCCTGTCTGGTTACTCCAGGAGATTATAAACCCTTAAAGATCAGAAAACATCTCTATCGTTCTTTCTATTCCCACTGATACCTTTCACAGTGCAGTCCTGGATAAATTTTAGTTTTTGATGAATTAATGTCAATGAGATTTCAAATGGAAACCATATAACTTTGTAGATGAGGAAACAACACTAAACTAGGAGACTGAAGACCTGAATTTATATCCACGCTTCACTGTTCAGTGTGGTACCATAGGCAAATAAATTGTGCCCTCTGTGCTTCAGTTACCTCTCCCATACAGGAGGGCAATAATGGTAGGTGGCCTGGCTGCCTCTCAGAACGTTATGAGAGTAACATGAGGTCCCTCATGTAGTTTTGTTAACTGTGAAACCCCTATAGAAATATTAAATGATTTTTCATAGAAACAAAGAGTGTATTCAAATCTATTTTTTTAATCATCTGAATATTTATGGTAGCTTCAGGACTTCCTAGATGGGTTTGGGACTTTTTTTTCTCCCTAGAGTGGAAGAGTTGAAGCACAAATGATGCTACTGCCAATCCAGCCTTGGCAGGGTGAGGATCTCTCTCTAAACCCAGCATGAATCCTGCCAACAAAGGTTAGCTCCCATGACTGGTGATGGTCCAAGAATCAGCTGAGACAAATTGGTGGGCTAACTTACCATTTCGCAAGAAAGTTAGCAGCTCACAAGGAGCCATAATTCATGCCGCCCGTCTTTTGGGAAGCACAAGAAGTATTTTCCACCCTCTAATAGGACTCCTTTAAATTAGCCATCTCCAATTTAATAGCGTTTTTCAAACAAGTCGGATGTTGCTAATTCACTGTCTGAGGGAAACATTTTCAATGTAATCCTGATTATGAATGTACTAACTGTACTCATGAGCCATACTCCTTCTTACCGGTAATCAATAAGATTACTGAAGAAGCTCCCACCTTCAAATTGCTTACAAGCCTGCTATCCTTCTTTTAGGTGACTGCATAATTTTAACAAAGGTTTGTAGAAATGGAGAATAGGGGCAGGGAAAGGGTGCCGACATTCCTTTTTTGCAAATCCTTGAAGCCATCCTGTGAAGACCGAAAATAGGTGAGTTCCGGGGCCCTAATAGATGCAAATAATGCAGAGGAAAAAAAGCCTATTTTTTATTTTTATTTTTTGTCAGACCTAATGTCTCGAGGTACAACCGAAGCCATTCAGGCCTAAAATCTTTTTGTGTCCATCACGCAGCATAACTCCAGCAAGAGTCAGGAGATAAAGAGAGAGGGAGATAGGAAATAAATGGCTGGTGGCCAAGGCCGAAGTTTCCATAGTGACAGACCCAGGAAGTTTCAGGAAAGTCGACTCCAGGCCCCACACATTTTTACTGGTTCCCGGCTTGTTGGCATGGAAGCAGAGAAGTATTTGGAAATAGCTGTGTAATTATAAAATAAATGCTAATGCAGGTGCTTCAAGTTTCCATTGAAAATAGAAAAAGTGGCAGCACCAGCACCATTTCGAACCAATCAATGGATATTAATGTCTGTTTTAGGGAGTCCTCCCGCAGGGAGAACGCGCGAAAAGAACACATGGATCGAAAGCAGAGCGAGGCTGGAGAGGCGGACAAAGTGGACGGATGGGTCCGAAAGCAGGGAGGGAGAGGGAGCGAGGCAGACAAAGAATGAGACCGAGAGGGATCCCCGGGGTGGTGGGGGGAGCAAACGCTGGAGAGAGGCATCAATTATTATAATTGAAAGTAATGGTGCAGAGGCGCCATGGAGCTCCGCTCTGTTTTACATCAGCAGCCCCGACCCAGACGCACCCGCACCCGCGCTCGGCTCCTCCACGCGCCCAGCCAGCGTCCTCGGGGTTCCCAGCGCCCTCCCCGCCCCGGCGGCTCCCCGCCCCGGGCGCGCCACCCTCAAGTTCTGGGGCTCGCACTCGCCGGCCTGACTCACCTGCTGGCTGGTCCCAGCAGCTGTTCTCTGCCTCGCCCCGCCGCCTCATTCAATTGTGACCAGTTGAGCGACACTGACGTGTCCCAAAGTAAAACAAGGGGACAAGCACTTCTGGTTTGGATTAATCCCCCCTCCCCAGGGTAGCATCTGTAGGGGTTGCAGACTATGCTGTCCTCATCCTTGCACCACGGGGTCCCTATTGCTGCTGTGGTTCCAGTCTTACCCCTCATCGTAACCCCTTTCTCCTCTTAACTCAGCGAATTTAACTCAGGGAACCCTTTAAAATAATCCACGTAGGGGCAGGGGAGTGAGTAAACATGCTGGACAGGACAGGAAAGAGCTTTATTGTTTTGATTAAAGTATAGTTCACATACTATATCGCATTACTTTCAGATGTACAACAGTGACTCGACACCTATAGACTTGAGGAAGTGATCCCGTAAGTCTAGTAACCATCTGTTACTGCACAAAGTTATTATGACGTTGACTGTATTCCCTACGCTGTACCTTGCGTCCCTGACTTATTTATTTTATAATTAGGAGTTCAACTTTTTCGCCCTCCCCACCCCAAAGGGCTCTATCGCTATTTAACTTCTAACTAAAATGGGATCACTGAATCATTTAAATTTAAGAGGTCAGGGGTGATGGAAGAACAACTTTTCTGACTGGCACTCTACAGGGTAGCGAGAAGGCCAAGAGAATTAAGGGACTGTGAGTGTGAGTGAGGTGGGTGTTTAAGATCTGCTGATATATACACATATCACACATGTATATATATGTTCTGATTAGAAGAGAAATGCATCATTGTAGAACACTTGGAAACTACAGAAAAGAAGTGTGAAACTTCTGTGGCTGGTCCAGGTGGCAGGACATATCAGTCCTTACCCAGTTCCTCTTGCACTCTTGCTGCACCAAACATGGTGAAGAGGCAGCAAGGTGATTACCCCCCACCCCCACCCGTCCCAGGCTGGGGCAGCATTAGCTTGGGGCTCAGCCCCTTACCAGTGTGTGCCTTTAGCCAAACATCACTAAACTCTCTAGACTTGTTTTGTCATCTATAAGATTTGACTAGTAGAATGATCTCTAAGATCACTTCCACATTCTGTGAAAGACATCCTCAGAAATAAAATCAGAGTTCTAAACAGCAAGTGACATTACCTTCTCCATCAAGCCAAATAAAATAGAACTACTACTTTTCATAAGCTCCTTTAAGAAAAGCTTTAAAAAGCAGCCATATGACGCTATCTATTTTTCAGGAGCTCTGTCCTTTAAAAACAGATAGGAATAACACAAGTACTTGGCAGGGCAGCTTGGTGCCAGTACACATTAAAAAGTCCAGCACAAAATGATGACTGCTCTGCTGGAAACTGCTCTGATCAGACCATTCTAGAATAGTGGACTCAATGCAGAATAGCACCTTAAAACGGTCTTTGATGAAATACAGTGATCCAGTTGGTGAAGGCAATTAATATCCTCTTTAACAACAGATGTGAAAGAAGGATTTTCAACCATAAAAATGGAGAGTTGTTTGTATAATTGCAGAGGGCACAGCAAGGACCAGTGGGTGCCAGCTAAAAGTTGTCAGGCCAGCGTAAGATAAGGCAGAACTTTGTAGCATTAATGCTGTCTGGAGAGACTGTGGTTCCCGTGATGGACATGTAAACTAACTGTTGGAGCAGATGAGCCTTTCAAGTAGCTTTCAATGTGGAGATCTATAATTACAGCAATAACTTCTAGTTATCATTCCTTTTAATACTATAAATGACTCAGCTGTGTCATTTTCCAGAAGGAGGAAAAATGTTGGGTACTGGACACCTCTAAGGAGTGAGGACCTGCGTGTGAGCTCAGACTGTCCTGAACTGTTCAAGGTCAAGGATGTCCAGCTGAGGTGAGGGGATGAGTGAGGGCTGACGTTCAGCTGCCACTCTCAGGACGGGTGGTACACTCTGGAGCTGACCTTGGCTGCTTGAGAGGGAGTGCCTTTTTCTAACGCGCACGCACGCACGCACACACACACACACACACTCACACACACAACACATGGGGGCCAGTCACAGTCCCCTGACCCAGAGCCCCCACTAACTTAGCGGGACTCATTTATCGCTGAGGAATTATAGTTAGGGCTACATAGGGCAGATGGATCACATGAAGACAGCTGGTAATTAGGATTTTAATTCAAGTTTGAGATCCATACAACAACAAGGAGAAAAATCTCAAAACCATTTCAAGCTGATACAGATTCTCCCAAACCTGTATTTTATATTCCCAAACGGCACTTCCTTTATCTCTTTCCTGACGGGGTATAAACAATAACTCCTGGCCATCTCTTTTCAGTCAACAAATGGACAGATTTAAATTTTTACGGGAATAAAGACCAATTCTGCTGAGCAGGCTCTACCAACCTTTCTCATAAATCATTTTATATTATATCATAGTTTAAATTCTTTGATAAGTATCCCTTGAGGTGCGCCTGGAACTGGACCTTTCGTCCAGCCTAGTGGTTTTCCTTCTCTTGACAGCAGTGTGTTCCCCAGTATCCTTTCTAAATGTCCTCGACAGCACATGTCCCTGACAGCAAGAGAGCAGCGCTGGGAACAGGCCTCTGCTCCAATTCACCAGACACTGTTTTATCACACCTTGGAATTCTTACACATACATTATTAAAGTTATTTAAAATAAATGTGTTCATTCTCTAGAGAATAATTATGTTAAAACAAACAAACATCAAGGTAACCCGTTTTTCCTAAGCCACTTGGATTTTCCAGAGAAGAAAATACATTCCTCTTTGCCATCGGGAGCTTTCTCGGCTTTCAGGGTGTACCTCCGCGGTCCCCGAGGGAGCGGGTCTGTGGCATGTCTCTGTCGCCCTCTGGTGGTGAGAGGGTAGCAGCACCCAGCGGCTGTTTGCTATTGATATAGGCAGCGAGGTCACTCTAGGGAAATTTTAGACTCAATAATTTAATGACCGTGTCTCAATGTCATGCAGTGACCTCAATAACAGGACTGTAAGCCATGTTCCCAGAATCTTCTTAGGGCTTCAGACAATAATGAACAAGCTCTTCTCTGTGCATAAGGCCAGGAGAAGGTGGTAACAGGTCCAGGTATGCTGTGGAGAACAACAGTGACCATTGTTCTACAAAAAACACCCTTGCCTGCAAGTGTTTGAGCCAGAGTTCCTCCCAAGGAGGAGTTCATATTCTGGGTGACCCTGATTCACAGCTTGGTTTTTAATATTTTTGAATGGAAATGTGTTAGCTGAACAGAACCACCACGTGGCATTGCCCCAATCTCTAAATTCTAAATGTTTGCATTGTTTTTACAAATCTACAAACTGTTTTGGCCAACTTCAACTTAAAAACGGAAACAGAAAACCTCCAAACAGATGAATGAAACAAAGATCCCCTCCTTTCCTGGACCACATAACATCAAAGGATGGGTGACTGACATTTCCCCCCAGAACTGAGCCTGGGGACATTGCAGTGATGCAGTCTGCGCTACACTCACACCCCCATTTGAGATGAAAATCTCACTCTTATTCGGGATCAAAGCTGAAAGACTAACAGGATAGTTCAGCCTCTAACTCCACGTTAGTTGCCAGTCTAGACTGATCAAATTAATCAAACAATTCCTCCGTGTACTAAAAGTTGCATCAGCCATTCTTTATATGAAATCATGGAAATGATTGCGTCCCTCCCTGACTTCACAGCTAAGGAAACTTCAGAGGTGGAAGGCTCCCCAGGGTCAACCCAGCTGCACTGACACTCTGGGCTGAGAGCACCACCTGCTGGCCAGTTTCAAAGGTGGGAAACTGTGACGGGCCATTACGTTCGCAGGTAGATAGTGGCCTTGAACAAGGATATGGAAAGAAATTGTTAGTGTTTCTGAGCTAAGATCCCGCAGAAACATTTTGACAATGTTACAAGGTAAAATTACCTTTTGAAAAATGGAGTAATTTGAGGGAGAAAAGGAGAGAATTATACAGCTGAGAATAAGGGCTGTTTATGAATTGATTGATTTACTTCAACTCCCAAACCTCCCTTGTTCTTAAGAGCCTGAAGTAAGCATTTCTGGGAATGAATTTTTGGGTCATTCTTGCATTTCAGCTTTCATTGCTGGAAATAACCTGCCTTGGTAGCTGTCAGTGATTGTTTTCCCTGATACTTGATTTTATTTGAAGGCTCCTTCTGCTTAGACCTTGTCCTTCTGTGGCAAATGCTCTATGGGAATTCCCTGACCCTGACCCTCAGCACTCACTGGGCACATAAACAGAAGCAACTAGCAACCTCAGCTTTCACACCAAGCCGGATGCTCACACCAACCAGGGAAGTGGCTTCCATAGAAGGGACGCCTCAGGGCTCCCGAGGTCCATACCTCGTTCCATTTTGAGGACTGTGAATGGAAGGCCCATCAGTCACTAATAACCTGGAGATGATTTCATCTTCCCGACCAAGAACAAGGAGGGTAGCCATGACTGCCTCTAGGCCAGAGGTAACTGGTCTAACCAAACTCAGCTTCTCCGTCTGACCTTGCTCCTCTTCAATGTACCATCTTCTCTGAGTAGTAACTGCGTGGTGCTTTGTGATCCGGATACGAGAGGCAGTAGGGTGCAGGAGAAAAGCACCAGACTGAATGTCATCGCTATGTTGGCTCTTGGCCTGGGTTTGGATCAGACTTCACTTAGCCCCTTGGGGTTGCAGAATCCTTAGCTACACAATGAGCCAACCTGAAAATTGGCTTCTCCAGTCCCTCCTGGCTCTCATTAGAAGCTTCCTTCCAATGATGTTCATGTTGGGTAGGATGCTGTCATGCGGGGTGTCACGCAGGGTCTCAGCTCCCGCTCCCCACATAAGAATGCAGGACATGGTGAGGCCAAAAAGGAACACCCACGGAGCCATAGGTAGGGGAGTCATACCACTGGATTCTCGCTGGTGGCTGGGTTGGAGACACAGGAAGCAGGAGCCACACTATCCGCAACCTGCCGTCCACTTCTCTGCCAACCAACCAACCTCACTCGCTAGCTGCAGTCTGCCGTCCTAACTGCAATCCGCGCTTGCCAGCCAGCCACCACCTTCTTGCTAGCCCCCATTTTCTGCTAGCGTAGCCACAGCAGTTATATTAGTGGCCAAGGGCTCACTGGTGTCAGCTGACGGCCAACTAGCCACAGGCTGATGGCCATCCATTCACAGTTGAAGGCAATTTACTACCTGAGCCAGCACCTTTCCACGTGAGGCCGAGAGCCTGGAAACCACTCCTGGCTCTGTCCCCACAGGTGTGTAACAGGCTGTGAAAGTGGGGCCCTTGATCTTAGTTTCTGCAGAAGCTCCAAGACCTAGGTCAGTGGTTCTCAAACTTGAGCATGCATCAGAATCATCTGGAGGGATTATTAAAGCTAATTAATTTGCTTCACCCTCAGAATTTGATTCATTAGTATGAGGTGGGCCTGAGAATTTGCATTTCTAATAAGTTCCCAGGTGGTGCTGATGCTGCCAATTGGGGACCACACTTGGAGAATCCTTTGGCCTAGAGCTTTACAGGAGACACCAACTACTTCCCAGTTCCCAAAGACATGCCGAGAGATTGTACAGCTGCTTTGCCAGCAAGACGGAGGTAGTTGCAGACAAACACCTGGACCTCTACCTGCTGACAGGTTCCTAAATAACCCATAACCTATTTCGTAGGGTTAGTCTCATGGAGAAGTACATGATAACTAATATTTGTGTAATGCATTACAGTTTTCAGAAAGCTTTGCTTTTTTTTTTTTTTTTGCTCCTCCTGAGAATCCTATGATGCCGTTCCAAGTGGCCCCGTCTTTGATCAGTATCACACAGCTAAAAAATGGAGTGGGGACTCAGGACACAGCCAAGGCTTTTCTGTGTTCTTCCTACTTTACGAACTGCCCTTCAATACACTCTTCTGGGTAATTGGAGCACTGTTTCTAACCAAATAATTATTTCTTTGAGGTGCTAATTAGGTATCATTTTAACACATGCAAAGCCATATTATTCAGAAAGCCATTTCCTCTGACTCAATGGTCATAACCCAATAGAAACCTGAACTGGAAGCTCTTACTCTTGCCTTAGAATGTGGCTTTCAAACAGCCTAGTGAAATAGTGAATTTGCACTATATGTGTGGGGACAGAATCCCAGAGAGCAGTTTCCAGGCTCTCAGCCTCACATGGAAAGGTGCTGCCTCAGGTAGTAAATGGTCATCAACTGTGATTGGATGGCCATCAGCTGTGGCTAGTTGGCCGTCAGCTGTAACCAGTGAGCCATTGGCCACTAATATAACTGCCGTGGCTACGCTAGCAGAAAATGGGGGCTAGCAAGGAGATGGTGGCTGAGCCTGCAAGAGCGGATTGCAGTTAGCACTGCGGATTGCAGCTAGAGAAGGGAGTCGGTCGGTTGGCAGAAAAGCGGACAGCAGGTCGCACGTCATGTGAATCCAGCCTCCAGTGAGACTATAGTGATATGATTCCCCTACCTATGGCTCCGTGGGTGTTCCATTTCGGCCTCGCCATGTCCTGAGTTCTTACGTGGGGAGCGGGAGCAGAGACCCCGCAGGCCGCCCCACACTACAAATAGCGCAGCGATCAGGGTCCTCTGCACGACAATATGTCAGTCATCATCATTAGTAGTATCAAATAATTTTTCTGTACAGCCCAATGTGCTAGAGAAGGACCCCCGGATATGTCTGTCAAAAGGTAAATTTCAATACTTAGTTCTCGGTTTTGATTTTTATAATCTCTGCTCACTTTCTTGATTCCGTTCTGTCTTCAATTAATGTCATTAACAGCAAGAACTTGGAGATTGCTGGCAGACAGGTAATATAAAGTGCTGGCTGCAAACAGATAGAATGAGACCGTCCTTCTCTCCACACATCCTTTCATCATCAACAATGATGAACTTCCCTAATAATATTCCTTAGATGGTATGTCAGGCTCATTCTCCACCATCCCTTCAGGATAGTGCTGCTGGTGAGGAGTCTTTCTTGCTCAAAGGAATGTGGTCTTATTTATTAGGATAAGGGAACAACAACAACAAAAATCACCTATCATCTTAAATGTTTCTATTAAGGACAAATCGATCATCTTACAATGACTTACCTGTACTGGCTGTATTGTGAAGCATTGACTCTCGAAATAAAGCTTTTGCAAGAGGTTCAAACCCTTGCTCAGTCATCCTGAGATTCTCACCCCATAACAGGGTCCTGCATTCCTCATCAGTGACTCGGAGAGGTGGGGCTGGAGCACAGGGAGTAGGTTCTGACCAGTGGTAATCTCCCAGCTAAATGCTGGGCTTTCTGATCTTCAGTTGAAACCTTGTCCACCCAAGCCTGATGCCCTGAGTCAAGATTCATGGCAAGAGGAAAGGAAAACTATTGTTGGTCTTCTGGCTGACATGAAAGTTGGATAGTTAGTCTCCTAGCACCAGTTGGAAAGAGACGGGCCTGGAAGAGCAGCAGTGGCCAAAAAGAGAAAGGGCAAAAGCTGGATTGATGTACGGACTGGGACTAGTGCTAGCAATAGGCGAAGGAGAAAAATAAATCTCTTCAAAAGTTTTTAATAAGTTGGCAAAATGTTTTTAGCAAACTCACTGAGCACCATCCAGATCAGTCAACTGGTCTCCCCTTGATATCTTCCTGGCTTGGATTTTATACACTCAACCAACTCACTCAGTTTTGGTAAGGGTTATTCTTCCTCTTCAACTTGTTTGGGATACAAATCACTGGCTTCTGAGTTAATGGTGCCTTTCTGCTTATAAACCTCTTGGCCCCACATTCACCTAGAGCATTTCTCCTCCAGGGCCTTAGAAGGCAGTGGACCAGGCAGCGAAAAGGCACACTTTGGCCTCAGAGCTCCATTTGCAACCTGACGATGCCATGATTAGGTCAGTGACTCTTGAAAAGTTGGTTTGTTTTTGTTTTTTTAAAAATATATAATGATGGATTTAATGGAGCTGTTTGTAATATACTTGGTCTTGAAGTCTTGAAGTCTCCCTAAGCCTCATTGTTAAAATGGGAATAAAATAACTATTTCACAAGTTTATTGGGAGGAGAAAGATGAGACAGTATGTGTAAAGCACGTAGGACAATGCCTGGCACAGAGCAAGCCCTCACCACATTTGGTTTCCTGATTATTTTGGTTACCAGGGGAGGAAAAAACTTGGAATTTGAAACTGTTGGCCAGGAGTTATATGTTGCCCAGGTTATGTGATCTGAGAAGTGATGCCAGAATTTTATCCCTGCTCCAATGTCTTCCCCATTTCCCCCTCCATTTTCTCATCTACGAAATAGATCATGATGATAATTCCTACCTCCTAGGAATGTTCTAAGGATTCACTAAAATATCATATGAGAAACCATTTAGTAAGCTGTAAAGATCAGTTACTAGTATTGTAAGGGACTGATATCGCAGGAGGGACCATGAACAGGAGAATGAGGATGAAGGAAGAACAACTGGGAGACACCGGATGTGGACTTCAACTCATAATTATGCTCAAAGTCTACATAGTTGTCTTTGAAAAGTCCAGCTTCCAAAATACAGTTATACTGTGGCGACCTGGTTTGTTCATAGCAACATTTTAATATTATTTACTCTTGAAATTGAGATGTTCCAGACTCTGCTCCTCTTCCCTGGGTTGCTGACAAACAACACAGAGATAATGCCAAATGCTACCAGCATCTAGGATGCAAGGCCACTAGGCTACAGGGCCCCTACTCCTGCTGTAGGATAGTCCATCCCCGCCCTTAGTCCATCAGCACTGGAGAGATGAGATGGTGGCAGAGGGTGGGAGGGGTGGTGATTGCCCCTAAAATACTTCTATTCCACCAGGTGAGGCCCACCAAGCAAATAGTCTTTTGGCAAAGTATATGGATACTTGCTATCCAATGCAGGGCGGACCTTGGAACACACAAGAAAATGAATAAACACAAAGAGTCAGGTTATCACAAGGTTCATTTTTTTTCAAGTAACAAAAGTCACAACATGTACATTGAAGTCTGATACCCGCTCTGCTCCTCCCCCTGCTATGGGCTCCTCACTAATAACATTATGAGCTCAGGCTGGAATGTCAACTTGAACTTTAGCATTTGTGGCACAACCAACTATAACTCAGTTTTAACATACTTTTTTTTTTATTTGATGAAGTGTTCCAATTTACTGTGTACTTCCTGAGGCCCTTGGGTTAAAACAACATGATCTAATGCAATGAAAACCAGCAAAAAATATGTTCTTCACTTTCAGTAGCACGAGGCCAACTGAATCTACCCAAAGCATACTTGTGCAGTGTTAGTCAGCCTGAAGACTAAGTGGTTTTCTCTCCCTTCTTTGTAGCCACAGATTCAAGTCAGTAGACCTTTACTCAGTCTTCTGATGGCATGTGAATGTATACAATTTCAAGAATAACCAAACATCTCTGGGAGCCAAAATGTTGTATTAATAATGAGGTTCCTGAATAGATTTGAGACACGTTAGGCCAAGGAGAAAAGGAGTTCAGTCTTCAATAATCAATTCTAATTTTATAATTCCTGCTGGGACAATGGATATAAGAACTTTATAATATTCTTGAGGACATAAAACTAGGGAAATGTTGGTGCTTGGCTTGGGCTTTAAAGCAAGGACAGGACTTGGTAGGTAAAGGGAGAAAAGAGAACATGCTAGCAAATGGAGCCACACAAATGGAGGAAGGTAAGCGCAAGTAAGCGCCACATGCATGCACTCAACAGATATTAGCAGAGCTTGTTCTGTGTGCCAGGAACTGGCTAGATACTGGGATGCACCAAGAAACACAAATAGCTCCTAGAACTCATATACTTGTGAAAGGACACAGACAATAAAAAAATAGCTGAGCAACATATGGAGGTGCCAGATGGTAACAAGTGCTGTGGAGAAAAGGAGAGCCGGTAAGGAAGGCAGGGAATCCTGAGTCAAAGAGTTGCCCTTTTTCTTTCTTTTTTTTTTTCAATTTTTATTGGGGAACAGTGTTTTTCTCCAGGGCCTATCAGCTCCAAGTCAAGTCGTTGTCCTTCAGTTTAGTTGTGGAACTGCTTGGAGCGCAGCTCAGCTCCAAGTCCAGTCGCCGTTTTCAATCTAGTTGTGGTAGGCACAGCCCACCAGCCCATGCGGTAATCGAACTGGTAATCTTGTTGTTGAGAGCTCGCTCTCTAACTGAGCCATCCGGCCGCCCACTGGCAGCTCAGCGGCTGCTCGTTGTCTTCAATCTAGTTGTGGAGAGTGCAGCTCACTGGGCCAGGTGGGAATCGAACCGGCAACCCTGTTGTTAAGAACTTGCGCTCTAATCAACTGAGCCATCTGGCCACCCCAAGAGTTGCTCTTTTAAATAGAGTGACCAAGAGATGCTCTTTGATGAAATGACTGTTTTAGTAAGACCTGGAGGAGGTGAAAGAGTTAGACCGCTATCTGGGGCAGAAGGTACAGTAAGTGTAAAGGCCTTGAGGTAGAACCATGCCCAAATAGTGAAAGCATGCATTCTCAATAGAGGAGACAGCATCTTAAGGGGTTGAAAATTCATTAGTAGAGCATAAAAATTAAAAAAATAAAAACAAAGAAAACCCGACAGCTCACTCTTTTGATGTATAAAGTACATATAGATAGTACATAAACATATATAGCACGCATATTCATGGTATTAAGTTTTCATGGGGTGGGGCAGGGGGTGACTAGAAAAAAATATATCTAAAAAAGCACTTCCCTTTTGCCCCTGCTGGGAGCAATAATTAAAAAAAAAAAAAAAAGTTGAGAAACACTGAGTTAGGGGAACAGTAAGGAGGCCAAGGTGGCTAGAATGGAATGAGCTAGAGAAAGAGTAGAAGGAGAATAGGACAGAAAAATAATGGGAAGTGGTCTTCTAGGTCATTGTAAACATTTTGGCTTTCACTCTGAGAAAATAAGGACATTGCAGTTTTCTAACAGAGGAATGATGTGACTTGGCTTTTAAAAGAATCCTTCTGGCTGTTGTTTTGAGAATAGACTCTAGGGAGACCAGTTGGAGGTTATTGCTATAGCACAGGTAGAGATGATGGCTCTTGGTCTAGGATGATAGAGTAGGAGGTGGGGAGAAGAATATATATTTTGAAGATAAGACTGACAGGATATGCATGTATTGAATATAGGTTTTAAAAGAAGAAGAGTCCAGGAAGACTCCAAGTTTTGGCGGGAAGAAATGGAAAGATAGAGTTGCCAATTGTCTTTGGGGGGACCATTGAGAGAGAAGAAGGGAGAAGACTGTGAGAGCTTGAATTTGGTATGTTAAGCGTGAAGTGTCCATTAAATATCTAAATACGGATGTTAAGTAGGTAACTGAACTTAGAAGTCTGGAGTCCAGGGAAGAAACCCAGGCTAGAGATATAAATCTGGAAGTTGTATATGAGACAGACATGGCAGTGATATTTTTAAAAGGGAGGAGGAAGAAATAGAAGAGCAAAAACAGCAAAGAGAAAAGTAATACAATGGTAGGTCCAAACCCAAACATATCAATAATTACATTAAATATTAATCAATTAAATATTCCAATTAAAAGGCAGAGATTATCAGATTATATATATTCACTATCTAAAAGAAATGCAGTATAAATATAGAAACACATATAAGCTGAAAGCAAACAGATGGGGAAAGATGCCCTATGCAAAGAGTAAGCATATGAAGGTCAGAGTGGCTTTATTAACACCACCTAGAATAGGCTTCAAGATAAAAAGTATATCCCAGAGATAAAGGACATTTCATTATGATTAAAATGACATAGAAAACATACATGTGTATGTGTCTAATAACAGAGGTTCAAAACACATGAAGCAAATACTGATATAATTAAAGGGAGAAAGAGACATTTTTACAATCATAGTTGAAGATTTTAACACCCCTCTTTTACCAATTGATAGAACAACTAAACAAAGATCAGTAAAGACACAAGATTCGAATACTATCAACTACCTATTTCGAACAGTATACCTGACAGGAGAGAATACATACTTTTTGCAAGTTATATATGGTTTTGCAAGTTATATATGCAAGTCATCTATCAGATTAGACTATATGTTAGGCTATAAAAAAGTCTCAATAAATTTTAAAATATTGAAAGCATATACAAAGTTTGTTCTCTGACTACAATGGAATTACATTAGAAATCAATAAGATCACTAGGAAAATCCCAAACATTTGAAAATTAACACACTTTCGAACAATCCATGGGTCAAAGAAAAAATTATAAGGGAAATTAGAAAATATTTCAAACTAAATGTTAATAAAAATACAACATACCATAATTTGTGGAATTCAGCCAGGTAATGCTTATAGAAAAATATGTAGACTACAGACTTTTAATTTAGAATCTAGATGCCTAGCATAGCTCACCCTATTCTATATTTTGAGTATTTCTGACTTTTGAATCCTGCCTCAACAAGGGAGAGCTCAGTGAATGACTGATGCTCTGCAAGCTTGTTGCAGAGTCCTACCCTGAACTCCAAGGAGCCAAAGTCTTTCCAGACAAGCTCCTTGGGCTACAGGAGAACTCGAAGCAGAAGGCAATCCTCCAACACAAAAGGTGTAGCCTTCCTTTGATATAGACTTCTGGAAGGTTGGTGAATAAAGTCCGTGAAATATAGTAGGTTTCTACAAAGCCCAAGAACTTGAACCACCATCACCTAAATAAACTCTAAATGAGGAGATGCCACACTCATGCTTCGAAAACTCTAAAGATATTTTCCCCAGCTCTGGTCTAGATACTTCACAGTTTTTTGGTTTTAGCTCCAACTCTGATTCGGTTTTCTAGGTCAATAAATTGTCCCAAGGGCAGACCTCATCGGAGGTCAGTGGAAGGTCTGCCAGAGAGAGGACTTTATAGCTGAGACCCGAGCTCGTATTGGGTCAGGTGCCTGCAAGCCTCTGCGATGCGCCGAGTTTGTGGAAGAAAGGTAGGGTCTCAGCCAAAGTTCTGCTCAAATGTCACCACTAAAAATTATTTGCCAAGGCACCACAGTATCATCACAAAAATAATATTTCTCATTTCTCTTTTGAATGACAGAAGGTGTCAGTGTAGAAACTCATTTTGCCATATCGCATACCTGAACGCCCACTTCTCAGCTGCCTGTTGGTCTCCACCTGCTCTTCTGTCCCCTGAACCCATTTCTTTGTTAACTCGTTTTAATTATAGACACACACACCCCTCAAACTATAGGGAGGCTCCTCCATTCAGCAGAGCACATTCCACCTGTTTTACTTCTTGGTGCAGCAGATGGGGTGAGAAGGTTTGTTCAGTAGCTGGCGTGGTGCCTTTTCTGCCAAGAGTAGATGCCCAGACCGTAATCCTTGTGTGGAGAACTTCTATACCATATCTACTCCAGAGACTAGCTCTTCTACTCACGGGACAGGTGAGTAAGCAGCTCCCCAGCTGCACAGCAGTTTGGGGGCTCAAACGTCAGCTTTTATATGGAGTCCCAAGCATCATGGGCAGGGCCTGGATGGGACTGCAGGGGTTGGAGCAGGAGGAAGGATAGTCTGCTCCTCTGAACCATTTGGGGGTCCTGGGACTAAGTAGTGGAAATGGGGTCCTTCTACTGGATCACTGGGCCCCTTCGTGGATGCTGCCTCCTATCACATGCAGTACTGCAAGGTGACACTGTGATTTTCAGAGTCTCCAATGCCCCAAAGCTGTGCTATGTCCCATGAAGAACTGGGGAAACCTCCCTGTCTCACCCGTGGGCCACTTCATTCTTCCAAAAACTTTGGGATAATTCTTGTCTTCTCTCTTTCTCTCACACCACACATCCAATTCATCAGGCCACGGTGCCAGGCTGCCTGCACATTCTTCCCAGAATCCTACCTTTGTCACGACTGCAGCTGCCACAACCTGGTCCAAGTCCGCGGCATCTCACACCTGGATTATTGCAGTAGTCTTCTGAAGGGTTTCCCTGCTTCCCTCCGTCACCACCCCCATTCAGTCTTTTCTCAACACACAGCCCTTTAAAATGTAAGTTGGAGCATACCACGGCTCTGACTAAAACCCTCCCAAGGACCCATCTCACTCAGTGTAAAAGCCAAAGTTCATAGGATTCCTGCAAGACCCCACATGACCTGGTCCCTGTTACCTCTCCAAACTCATCTCCTGCCAGGCCCCGGCTGATCACGCCACCCAGCACACACCAGGCGTGCACTAGCCTGCAGGAACTTTGCTCGAGCTCTTCCTCTTCCTGATGTTCTCCTAGATGTGGCCAACTCACTCGTCTCCTTCCAGGCTTGGCTTCCATGTCACCTTGCAGTGATATGACCATATATTTAAAATGGCAATCAGCTCTCCCACCACAGACATATCTGGATTTTCCTATCTGCTTTACTTTTGCTTTATTTGTTTCCCTTATCACCATCTAACTTGCTGTATAATTTACTTATCTAGTATGTTTACCATTTTTTTTGTCTGTGTCCCCATGCAAGCACGTATGTTCCCTGGAGCAGGGGATTTTTTGCTCACAGATGTGTTCCAACCTCCTAGGACATTTTCTGACACACGAGTAGAGGCTCAATTAACATTTGTTGCAAGAATGGGCAAAAAGAATGTCTCTTTACCAACAGACGTCACAATTTGTCACCTGGGCGCTGAAGCCACCCTGCTGGTACTTCCGTGACTCCCAGAGTCCCTGGTGAAAACACCCTCTCCTGGTAATTCCCAGCTATGTCTGAATCTCAGAGGTCACTGTACAACTGAGGTTAAACTGGCATCACTGGTTTAAGCCAAGACAGAAGATATGAGGAAGGTGGTGAAGGACTCCCTGGATGAAGCTTCGTCAGAGAAAGCATACTGGGTGAGCAGCGGGGTCTGGTTCAAAGACTTGGGTTTAACTCACAACTGCCCAATTACTGCTTAGGTGGGTGAATGACAGCAAGTACAGGGCTTTTATAGAGACGTGAGAGGCAGAACTTACGGCAAAGGTTGAGAGATGGAGTCAGATGTCACATTGGTTTTATAGACGATTTTGTGCAATCACCTAGTGTATATAGGTACTTGACAAGTGATTGGACTTTAGCATCTGCCGTTTTAGCCCAAGCAGTATGGCTATATTTGTCATTACAAGTTAGTTCAGCATTTCTGAAGCTCATTACCGTTGTCTGGGCACCACCCTCGCGATTGGTAGGTGCTCTGTGTGAGTAAGTCTAATGGTCCTGGCTGTCTGAACGCACTGGCCTGGAATGGAAAGCTGATAATAAGAGTAATACACCAGTACATGGATAAATACAACTGACTAGTTAATTGTACTAATTCCCTTCACGCATTCCCGTTGCAGGATGGCATAAAGGAAGACACGCCAGAGAGCACAGAGAATGCACACGTGGATTCCTGGTTCACGCGAAACATCCTCAAGTGTTAACGACTGAATCTAAGTCAGATTCTCCTTCCCTTGGGAAAAGAGAGAAATGCTGTTTCATTTGGTAGATTTGGTTCCTCCCGGCTGAATTCTGCCTTCTTTTGGTCCTCTCTGTGATCCGACCGTAAAAGCAAAGATCAGAACTAAGCAGGCCTATCCCAACATTGTCAGCCTTGACTAACTCCAGCCACAATTCATTCCAGGGTGGTTTTGTGCCACTATTTTCTGAACCCCAAATCGGGACCTTGTCCATCAAGTCACTTGTCCTCCAGGACAGGCTCTCTGAGGCCTGGGTTGATGCAGAAGCCTGTACCTGAACACATGGGTGGTGGTCACCTACCTAACCCTGCAAAGGAATCCAGTGTTTACCCAATGCACAGGTAGCTCTGGAAAACAGGCTGGCAAAAGTAGAGGCAGAAAATGTTTTCAAAAGGATAAATTCAACAGTGGCTCAATCCTGCAGACCCCAGAGAACATGGCGTGTGCTTGCGTTTTATGAGGCACTATGCTAAGGCTTTAGGAACATCACCTTTATCCAGTGGATTGTCTGTGACAAGTCAGCTCCAAAGGGACAGAACCTGTATTTGAATTCAGTAGATCCAACTCCTGAGCAAAGTGATCTTATATAGCCGTCCAGGTAAGTTCTGTTATTGTCCCCCTTCCTGTGTCTTCAGGGGCCGCTCACAGTTCTAACAGTTAATTTAAGCTTAGCCATTCTTCTCTTGCCCCATTCCAGTGTTTCCTGGGGAGCTTCTTGCCAGTTTGATGATCTGGCTGAATGTATAATAGCCCAACTCCGCCACCTGGTGTCAGCAGAGGCATGTCCCAGACCCACGAAAAGCCCGGTGGTCACCGCTGAGACCTACTGGTCCTGATGCAGCTTCAAACATTTTGTTTTGGTTTGGTTTTCTCACTGCAAAAGAACATTCTCCTTGTAAAACTTTCGAGCATACTTGTAAAGAATGATACTAGAAGCCCACTTCTACAATGGAAAGCCAAATCAGCCCTTCCTTGCCCTCCATATAAACATTTCTCTACTTTTCCTTAACCTCCAAGTTCCACCGAATTGTGCCTGTCCCCGTGCTAACAGTGTTACGGTTTTTGTAGGATAAGAGCCTTATTCTTAGGAGAGTCACACGAAAGTGTGTAGGGGTAAGTGACACAATGTCTGCAACTGGCTTTCAAATGGTTTGGGGAAAAGAGAGGAGGGGTGGCAGGGATGTGACATTTTTCATAACTGAATCTAGGTAGGAAATATATAGGTGTTCACTGTGCAGGTCTTTCAACTTTTTGTGTTTGATAGCCTTCAAGATAAACAATCACAAGCATCACTGGGACTTGTGAGGAGAGAAGTTAGACCTAATCCAAATGCCAAACGTCCAAACTCAGGAATGTGGACCCTGCTTGCCCTTCACCTGCGAGGGAGAATTCTAGGGGCTGTGTATTGCTTATGGGCAAGTTGGCTGATGTAGAACTGGACTCCAGCCAGCAACCTCAAATGTACCATCAAACCTCCTTGGAGATAAATCATTTTCCTCTGCTTGATTAGCTCAGTGGCTCCAACCAAACAAAATATAGTAAGTTGTACCCAGCATTAAACAGAAGAGTCACACTATGATCAATATAAGTGATTATTTGGAAGAGAAAGGATGCAGGCAAGGGTTCCTGTGATGAGTGGCTGCCGAGACATCACCACTGGTGTGCAGCTAAGGCCTGAAGATGACCCTGGGGGTTGGGTTGGCTAGATTTTTGAGCAGTTGCTCTCTTTTCTGGTTGTTACACAGGAACAGCTCCATTCCATCCTCCAAATGCTGGACACATTTCTAGTCAGACGCTCTCACTTTCAGTCTTCTATAGCAGCTGACACTTTCCTATTTTTATGCTAATGTGGGGAATGCTAGATCCTAGCAAAAGGAATCAAAAACAAAATGGAAAATAACAGTAAGTTAAGATATTCAATTAAGGGTCCACAAACGTAAGTTGATACTTTTTCCTGGGAGGAGGGGAGTTGGGGAGAGGGGAATGGGTGTACATGGAAGGAAAATTTGAAAACAGCCTGACCAAACTGACGGGACCAAACTGATGAAAATCAGAGATGGCCATCATTTCTGAAGTTACTCACTCCAGTCCCCTGAAAAACGACTGTGGACATGTATTTTGCTAAAATAGATGTTTACGATTTTTGCAACTTCTTCATCTAATTAGAAACACCATGGAACCACACAAAGGCAGGGGAAAGGCCTCATGTAAGGAAGCCTCTGGTCCCAGGCCTGCTGGAGACTTGTCGGACGTAATTCACATCACATGGGGAAGAGTATTTGGAAGTCACATTTTGTACCTTGCAGCTTCTTCTCTTCCTTGTGAGGCTGGTCCTGGTCGAACAGGATCTGGCAGTTTGCCTGCCTACTGCCTTTCCTTTTTGTCATGTCCACCTCTATGTACACGGGAGATCGGGGCCTGAGGGTCTGCCTACGGCTTTCTTAAATAAATACTTTTTACGGTGATTATAGTAGTTATGCAGAGGTGCGCTGATAATTTAACAGGTTTTGAGGAAGGAAGCCTGATTTGAGGGTTAGCCCATTTCCATGCTGTAAATATGACTGCCATGGCCAATTTCAAGCTACCGATGAGAGGTCACCATACGCAGAGTTGGGAATAAATGTGCACAACTGCACACTCAGCACTTTTGAGTTTGGCTCCCACTCACCACTAAAAACCACAGTGGAAAATGAAAAGCATACAGAACCATATTAAATGAAAATAAGTCTCCCTTCCTCCACTCCTAGTCATTCTCTTCATTGTTAGCCACTATTAATAGTTCCTTATGTATGTACTCAAAATATACTTTATTTATATGTCTCTCTAGGTATATGTGTTTATCTTTATGAGTCTGCTTTTTAAACACTTGCCCAAATGAACTCAGACTCCTCTTACTATTTTGCCTCTTGCATCTTTCACTTAAAAATTGTGGAGATGTTTATTAGTACATACGGATCCACCACCGTCCAGTCTCATTTCTGTATAACATTCCACGGTATGGATGTAGCAATGTTAATTACTAGTCCCGTTGATAGACGTTTCTCATTTTTTTGCTAATATGCTGCAATAAACAACGCTGCAATTATCATTCTTGCACATATCTTGAACTTTTATGGCTACATCCATGCAGCAGTGAACTTGCTGGATCTTGAGGTACAGGTTCCCCCCGACTATCTGAGAGTTCCTCTGAAAACTTTTGTAAGCTGAAGTTGAATAAAGCAAAGAAGTACCATTAATTTATATGGAAAAATTATTGACCCAAAAAATAACCTACCCAATCATACCAAGTAACAAATAAAACCTAAAATAACACTAGCACATAGTAATGCTAAAGTAACGTCCCTCTCGCCGCTTGGGATGTGTGCTGCCTCCATAAAGACTTGCTGCAAAACAAACACTAACTGCTATTTTCACTTCCCCATCTTTTTCACAAAAGCTACAATCCTCTTCAGATTTCTTCTGGTCAGTGAAAACAGGTACTAATGTAGGTCTTTCATAAAAGTGAAGTGGCGTAATGCGAACTTTCGAACAGCAGGGTATGTGCATTAAAAAATTTAAAGATACACCAAATGAGTGCCTGTGTCCCATTATTTACCAATATTGGGTTTTATCGTTTTTTAATTTTTGTAAATCTAATAGTTGAAAATTGACGTCTCGTTGCTTTGATTGGTATTTTATTCACTCATTCCACAAATATTTAAAAATCCCTCACTCTTACTCCCTTGTGGGTCTTTTATTTTCTCCACAGCAATTATTTCTGTACTTATTGTGCATTATGTATTGAATTCTGAATTTCTTATGCATTTACTTTTTCAAATTGTTATTGTTTTGCCTTCACTTAAATGTAAGGTAAGCTTCACTAGAGGAAGAACCTGGTCTGCCTAGTACATAATACCTTTCTATTGATCAGTGAATATTGGACCTCCCTGCTAAGAAGAAAAAAAATGAATGCAGTTGTAATTCCTCCCATATTCTCATTTTATTAATATTGCAATATTTTACTACACTCATGTACCACACACATTTCCCATCATTCTATAGTTGCATGTGTAAATTCTTTCCGAGAGTGCTTTTACCTCAATTATTTTATCTCTTGGTTAAATTTTCTGAGTTATTTTCTTCCAGTTCTCATGAGTGCAATAATAGTCTCTGACCCTTTCATGTTTGAGTCTCTGTTGTCTTTATATTTGAACTACTAAGTATAATATTTGGGTCACAATACATTTCTTAGAGCTTCCTAAACATTGCTCCATTATCTTTTGTTGGGAAATATTGCTCAAATTGGCATCCTTTCTCTTCCCTTGTGCTGCTAGCGAGGACAGAGGTTATGCTTACTTGTTGGTTTACTCTCAGGGTCATTATTCTCCTTTTTTTTCCCTTTCTCAGCATTGCCATTGCAGAGAATGTCCCAAGCTCTCTTGCCCTTTTGCTTAAGTTCTACCAGTGTAGGCAGAACTAGAGGAGAAGGGGGAAGGTCTGTGTTTCTCTCTTTGCTTCAGATGGCATCTTGGTCAGTGGCTGGCATTTCCTTGCTTCCAGCTCCCTAGAGAAGAGCTGCCCCTCTGTCCATACTCCCACCTCTTTTGTCGCTTTCTTGTCAGGCTGCCTTAGTTTCATCCCCCACCAGGTTCAAATTCCCTTCCTTTGAAATACCACTTACTGTGACTTCCATTTTCTGAATGGAAGCTAATTCAGGAGTGGTTAGATGTGCTCCACTACACCCACATTTTCTATCTTCCTTTCTCTCCAGCCATCATCTTTCAAAGAGTATAGAACAGGTTTGTGCCTCCTTCATTGTTTTGATGTTTGTAGAGGAATATTTTGGTTCTTCACATAATTTGGTTTTGTTAAACACGGGGGATATGCCATTAGCTAAGTATCCTGCAATCCATTATCAGTATTTTACAGAGTATCTTTGGAACTGTTGTGCTTGTGAAACACGTCTAGAGATATAGCCTATGACTGCGTTGGCATTTTAAAAATCTCCCCAAACTTATCACATCAGAAGTAGCGTCTTGCTTCTCATTGGCTTACTTACTCCTAAAATGTGTTCACAGGAAGTTCTAAACAGGTTCATTTAATTCATCTTGCTTGGACATTTCATAATGCTAACAATTAAAATAGGTTTGCAGTTAGGTCTTGGTAACCAAGAGTAAATTGCAATTAATTTCTTAAAAGGAAAAAAAAAAAGGTGGTTACTCTTCCTTTCGTAAGGTGAGAGGACCATAATCCAATTTTGAAAAAATTTTCAGTCGTCTTTGTAAATTTTCTTCCTGTCCATATCCCTAGAACATTCGTAATTCATTCAACAAGTATTTATGGAGTACTTATTACGTATCAGACAGTTTTTTGGAAGAACACTAGAGTGAATAGAGATGGTGTTCTTTTTGAGATGGGAGATGAGGAAAGGCCTTTTATGTGACCTTCGAGAAGACACTGAATGAGCTGCAAGCTGTGCAAAACTCTTAAGAACTGTTTCCCAAACAGAGAGAAAACAAAACCCCTGAGGTGGGATTGCAGTGAGCAAGAGAAACTAGTGAATCAGAATGAGTTTGTGACATTTAGGGATTTGAACACGGAAACCACAGGAGCTTTGGATTTTGTTCCGAGTGTGAATCACTGAAGGATTATGAACAGAATGTGTGGTTTACATTTCTCTGGCAGCTTATGAAGAATCGATTGTGTACATGTGGTGGGGGTGCTGAGTAGAAGCAGAGAGAAAGGTTAAGAGGATGTAGCAATGGTCTAGTTCAAAGATGATTGTGGATTGGATGGGAGTGGTAAACATGGAAGTAGTGAGAAGCTACAGATCCCAAATATATTTTGAAGGCAGTTTGTGGATCTTGATTAAATATAGGGTGAGGATGTTAAGATAAAAAAATAATGGATGACTCCTCTGTTTGGGTCTTCAGCAACTGGGGTAATAAATTGTAGCCTGTGTCAATTGCTGAAAATAGGAACACTGGAGAATAGTCTGAAGCACAAATCACGCGTTCCCTCTTTTAGAGAATTTGCAATGTTAAGGCTAGGATATAAAGTGACTGTTGTTGGGAGCTCAAAGAGATCAACACCAGACTATCTGGATGAAATCACCTTCGTGTGGGATTCATCAAGCCAAGGGCCTGGATGAAATCACCTAGGCAGAATGCGCTTCAGGGCATTCCCGAAGTTCAGAAATCAGAAAAAAAAGGGTACAGCAAATTAGAACAGGATCTAAGGAATCCCAACTTTTAAGCCAAAAATTTTAAATACTGCAATTAAGAAATTATATTGTGACTATTAAAGTTTTAGCAGTAATCTGGTATTTTTTCTTAAATGCACATTATGTATTCTAAGACTTTCAAAATAGGCTGTTCTGAAATAACTGGACAATATAATCAAAACATATTTATTACTTTTTAAGGTGTCATTTTGTACACTCCAGTACAAATACAAGAATATAGCCATATGTACAGGTATTGAAATGAAATCCGCATATTCAAACCCCACATCTTAATACAGTAGCTTTGAGTCCTGAACTACAATAGTTCTGATTTGCAGTTACTTATGCCACACTCTGCCCCCCCCTTCAAATAATCCCTTAAAGCTAAGGCTGTTTAAACAGAACAATAGATTATTTTTGAAATGGGGTAACAATTCATTCTTTGCAAAGTTTTAAGCACCTCCTTTCCAAGATTTTACAAGTGTGAAACAGATATATAAAATTAGAAAATAAAACTATTCATTTGGGCTATTAAAAGAAGCATAATGTTTTTTAAAAGGGCTGAGGCATAAATTTTCAGTGTGCTAAAAATCTGGAGATATAGTTCAAATTCTAAAATTTAGTCAAACTAGATACACAGAAAAGAAAATGTTAGGAAGCTGGTTCTTTAGGGGAAGACTTTCTAACACACCCATCTTCACAAAGTATTTTATTACAATGTAGTTTTAAAGGTTTGAATATAAGACTACTAATGTTCCTTTTAAAACAAAAACCCTGAGGTTTCCTAGGGGCTCTTCACATTTCTGTTTTCAAATTATCTGAACCGAGGGTACCCACCAAAATGAGATACATGTTCGAAGCCATGACAATAGTCCAAGTACATAAAGAATATTCTCAGATATTATGCCTATTCTTAATGAAGTCCCTGGTTACCTCAAGAAGGTTAGTAGCTGGACACCACATCTGTATTAAAGTGCAATATTTAAAATAATTTACTATAGAATAAGTGAATCAAATATTGTAAAAATATCCTACAAAATTTTAATTTTCTGTGTTTAAAAATTGACCAGGAAATTTCAAATCAGGCATCTTCTATATATATGTGAACAATTCATTTAGGGATGTAAACTTTTTAAAGCAAAGAAATGTAACATAAATCAATAAACTACTAGCAAGTCAAATTGAAATTTACCTTAAATCACAAGTCAAGTTGCCATCTGATCAGGATATATTTGCCTACCACATCATAAATTAATTGCTCATTTCTTTCTGGGAAAGATACAGGGTTCTTTCAATAGGGTTCTAGCTTAACAGCTCTTTGCAGTTTCATTTACATGCACTAATCAAGTCCAGCAAATGTTAACAATCACACAGGCATAAACATTTCATGACGGTATAATTTGACATTTCTTACATTTTAAACATATTCTCAAGTTACAATTAAAAAAAATCAGTTTCCAGTATAAGATTTTAATTCCTCTTAATTACACTGGAACATTTTTGTTTTAAAAAATATCCATACTATCGCTTACAGTTGACTTTTTATAATTTATTGAAAAGTCTGAGCGTTATTTTTTATACTGTAAATATACTTAAAGCACAAGAGCAATTTCAAAATTTTAGTATCCCAGAATGTGATAACATTAATGTCTAACATCACAAAATAAGCCCTTGGTGCTGGCAGTTCTAAAAGCACATGAATGCATCTGCCTTGACAGGAAAAAAAAGTCTCTGAATTGGGTAAGTTAAGATTTTGAAAGTAAAAGATTTTTCTGCATAAAGAAACCCTTGTGATTTGATAACACTGGCAGTGTCATGCTAAGGCCATTTGACCAATATTTTAGCAAAGAAAAAAAAAGCCAAGGTAATTTTATAGTAGCAATAGTTTCTTTTTTTATTTTAATATATTTTAGGAAACAATATACAAAGCTGAGCTTTCCCACCATTTCCAGATAACAGCAGGAAGCTCCAATTACACAAATTTAGCGTTTTTTGTGATGGCTAAGAACAGCAGTCAGCACCAGACTTGAACAGTTAGCTACAACACAAACATCCTTCAAAATGAAATGTCATAATAGCAAGACAGGTAAACCAGGGTTTAACAAATGACAACCACTTGGGAAGTGACTTAATCATTCTTGTTGAATTTTATTAAATATCTTATACACAATTTCTTGTTGATATGCTTTAAACAAAGCCTCCCTTAAGGAATTATTTCAATTAAGTATAAATATTCAACAAGAATAGTTCTGATAAAGAATCCCCAGGTAGTTCAAATTCTAATATGCATTGACCGAAGGAAAAGAAAAATAACAATTTGTTTGTTTTAACATGTTTATTACAACAGATACAATTCACATCTGACTAGCTTTGTTTCCTCTTTTCCCTCCCACAACCATGTTCATTGGGTCACTTCCTTACATTTGAGCAATCAATGTACTTTCAGCACACACGCCCAGCAGTACTTTTAGGTCCATTCTTACAGGGTGCAAATGGATTTCAATAATTTATACAAACAAGTGGGTTATGCTCAATCACTGCAATTTTAAGCTACTGTACACAGGAATGAAAAGGTTATAGAAAAGTGCCATAGCAACAGTGCCTTAAGAAAGGAGAAAAAGAGGAGCCTTAAAAAATGGATAAAATCAGCTCAAGGATTTCAGAGGGAAATGGAACACACTGGAAATGAAAAAACATTTCTCTGCAAAACAAATGGAGAAGCACTGCTCTTGATCAGGTGCAAGTGTGGAAATAGTTGTTTCATGATAATTTGTACACTGCCCATATGGTTCAAAACTGTATCCTTAGACACAGACCGCCTGGCGCTTGCACTGAATTTTTGAAAATGCAAGATTTCTGAATGATAAATTAACCCCCCCCCCAATTTTTTTTCTTAAAAAAGCTAATTTCGCAGACAGGTTTACATGTAAAAGGCTAGGTATTTAGCCACCTCAGCATTGATTAGTTTTGGATGTCTAAGCTCTGTTACACATGGCTTCCCATGGCTTCACTCTACAAAACATATTTACAACGTGAAGAATACATCTACAAGAAATCTACATTTCAAGGGTTTTACAAATCAATCTTGTCTCTCTCCTGAATTGACTCTCACAAACCCCGTCCCCTTGTCATTTCCTTTGCCCAGCTTAACGGTCCAAAGTCTACTTAAATGCAGCTCAAAAATGTTAAGATTGGGCAATAGATTTACAGTTCCTGTACTCAAAAACCATGTGCAATCATTCACATCTTCACACCATGAAGGAATTCTGATTTTTTAGCTTTTCGAGTTCCTTAATTTGTTGTCTCAAAAATAGTATCCTGAAAAATAAAAGAAGGCATTAGAACTGCCATATAAAAATGTTACAGAAAAACCAAACTTTTAACGACAAATATATCTTTAAAAATGAGTAATTAGGACAAAATAATTAAAAACTGATTACGCTACAATGAAGACAAAATAACCATTGAACATATGATATAAAGTATTGAAATAAGTTAGAATGTTTCCTAGTTTTCTAACAATTTCTGAATAATTTAAACATACAAGATTTAAAATGTAGTTGTTCACTGTATCATCAAACACACACAGAAAGGCAGTAGATGTTAGACATGAGATAAACCTATGCTGCATGTTTTCTGGGCCACAATACTTTGGAATTAACTAGGTGCAAGAGGCTCATCGTTTTGATGAACAGTTCTCAATATAAATGTAGGTTCATAAAAATGGAAGCCAAGTTAAAGTCCCACAAACTCTACAACTAACTAGATTTTCATGAACTTCATAAATGTCATTCCTACTCTGTTCCCTATAGGGAATCATTCCTATTCTGTGAAGTGGACATTTATTGCTTGTACCAGGGAATTAGGCAAAATCATATACTGGCTTGGTATTTGACTGTGTATATTGTTTTAATAACTTGCAACAAGGAATAGTATAATTTCCTAAAAGCTAAATAATGTTCTAGCAAGCTAAAATGAAGTTCAAGCTTTGTTACAACTACTTTCAGAGCAATTCTAGAGTAAAAAACTCCCAGTTTATATTCAAAAGATGCCTCCAAATATTTTAATAATTGAAAGGTTAGATAAAAACTCAACTTTTCCAAGTTTATTATAAATCCCAACTTGGTTATTTACTAAATATTTGTGGTTTCATGACAAGATCAACTCTACCTTCTACAGATAGAATATGAGGCCATTTAAAAGTTTGCCCTCAATTTTGTAACAAGCATTTAAAAATACATCTATATTATTTACTGGATGTAGATATCCTACTTGAGTGGGATACTAGATTAAGAAAAACAAGGCAGTAAGATTTTAGGTGAAAACAATTAATAAACAGACATACATACATCACTGAATTTGCTGGACAACTAAGTTCTTACTGTAATTTCCAAGGGATCTATCAGTGATTCAAAGACAATGTAAATACTGATTTGACATCTCAACTAAGTACCCTCAGCAATAGACAATTAACAAGTCAGTCCTCTCAATTCAATAAACGCCCTCAATTCAAGGGACCTTTTATAATTAGTTGCTGCCTAATTTCACTTTTTAAATAACATATTACTATACCTTGTAGAGTTATAATTTAAGAAAAAAAAGTCTAACAAAGCATTTACTATGGGTTAAGAAAAATACAGTCTAGATGCCATTATCATTCACTAGAAATGGTATTAAACTCCAAAAACAGAAGTTATAGTATTATGGAAAGTGATACAATATATCAAAGAGAACTTTAAATTTCAGAAATAAAATTTATGTTCTTCAGTCTGATTTAGGATACACAATGCAATCATTTCAGCAAAAAACTTACCTTTGCTCTCGTAAAGTTGCTTGAATTTCACATACTCGGACTAAAGATCTTAAGTTTTTTAATTCAGTACAAATTTCTGACATATGAACACTTCCCATATTGTGGGCTTCTTCTCGCAATCTGGATGCCTATAATTATAGACATGAAAATCACATGAAACAAAAGTCACATTCACATATAAAAAAAAAAAGTAAAACATTAAATTTTTGAGTAGAACTTTATGTCAATATTACAGAATAATCATTTTTCTTTAAATTCACAAAAATGCTGGTGAATCTAAAGAGAAAAATGATTTTCTTTAAAAGAAAAAAAGTCTCATATGGTTGAGAAAATAGTATTTCCAATTTCAGAATAATACAGCACTAGAATAGGATGACTCATAATTTGTAGTTAATAAAAGATGCTGGGGGTCAGCCAAAGCCAAGTTCAGGTATAACACTGATAAAAGGGCCTCCATATATTCCTGTATCAGGAAATACACAACAAAGCTATGTGAACTTATGGAGCATTTCAGATGGCCAGTTATGTGATAAAAGGGAGAGCCAATGGCAACAACTGCAGTGTCTTCATCACAAAGCAAAAAAATGTTTCCTAACTTCTAGTAGCTTGTCTAGTGGGAGTTGTAAGATTAACTGTACTAACAGGTTCTAAAACTATAGTGTTCTTCTTCCACTCAGCCAGCCACTCATAGTTTTAGAACCTGTTAGTACAGTTAATCTTACAACTCTCCCACTAGACAAGCTACATCACTGTATTAACTGGGTGACCTTGGTGTAATCTATTTTATTTGGTCTTAAGGGCCTCATTGGTAAAATAGGAAAACTCATTATCTGCACTGGTTAACAGAGTGAAGAAGTAGAGAAAATAAACACAAAGCACTTAGCACAGAGCTAAGTGTTGAGTACTTGATAATGGTAGCTATGATAATTATATCAAAATATTTCATGTGAAACCACAAAAGTGACCACATAAATACCCTATAAGTATGTTTCAAATATTTTATAAAATGACTACAATCTAATTAGAAATTAGTTGTTTTAAATATAGCTTCAGTTCAGCAGCCCAGATTAGATTTTCTAAAAGTAGAATTAAGTTATATTTTGCTAGTCATCCAAAGGTAAAACATCTTCTGTGAATCCTGTAACATACCTGCTTTTCTGCATGATCTGCAGGCCATCCTTGAACATGTTTTATGAGATTTTCATTAAAGTGTGCTGCTAGCGTAGGTGTTAATGAACATGTAGGTCGAGTAGATGAATTCTGTGGTACAACTGTTGCATTTGATGCATTACTGCTAGAAGTGTGATTTGGACCAGGTGATGGACTTCTCTGGCTACTGGAAGAGAAAACAGAATTGGAAGGTGTAGTGTATCTAAAAGTAGTTTCTAGGTATCATAAAAATTGTCAATACCTTCTATTAATTTAAAGATAGAACGTGTAGTATATCTAAAAGTAGTTTCTAAGTATCATAAAAATTGTCAATACCTTCTATTAATTTAAAGATATCCAAATACCTAAGAAAAAATTGATATTTTGACATAAAATAAATAGAATTTAAAATCCAAAGTATATTTGTATCATGTATTCCCCAATACATTTTTTTGGGGGAGAAAAAGCCCCCTTTAACACTGTATCAGAGTCAAATTTAAAATAAAAGTACTCTCTCCAAATTTGGCAGCAGAATTTGATGACTCTATACTACAAACACTAATAAGAATGTAATTAAGAAATGGTCACCTTTTAACAGGTGTTAAGACATCAGGCACATCTGAATATGACATCTTAAATACATATACATAAGGAGGAGAAAATATATACTGCTCTCGTTTAACATCACAAAGTGTTGAATCAGAGGGTGAAACAATGTGAAGCAAAATATAAATAAGCATTTTATTGGGTAGCAATGACTGAGTTTAGTGGCAAAATAAGACCAAAAAGTAACTCAGATTATCTTCTTTTAAAACTGCATGTGGCTTACGCTAGGGATTCAGGGTATGGTCATGAGAACCAAAAATTTAATCACCCAAGTTGCTTTCCTACCTGCTTCACCAGACTTGGCTCTGAATGAATTTCAGTTATTTCCAAAAACTAAATCTCCCAAAGGATGAAGAATTTTCATCACTGAGGCTATTTAAAATAATACTGCAGCACCTAAAGACAATTTCAAAGAAGAATTTCCCAAAAATGTTCTGAGCAATGGCAACATTGCTCGAATAAGCAGACAGCTTCCCAAGGTGATTACTTTGAAGGGAACAACTCTCATTTGGATGAGTAAGTTCTGAAATGCTTGTTTAGAAAATAACAATAAAAACAACAGCTGAATTATTTTGCTACCTCACAGCAAGAAATAAAAATAGGAAAATCAATCAAATGAAAATTACTTAAAGTTGTATTTGTTCATTAACAAAGAAATTGACAAAACAATACAGTTCTATTTGACAAGCAATCTGTACAGGGTAGAGTTGAAGCTAATGGGGAAGGCTGACACATACCAGTTGCAAATATTGGCCCAAGTTTTAGATGTGAGATTTTTGGCTTCATCAATACACTCAAATCTAAAACTGCTATAAAGGAGGTTAAAAATGGTGTTATTTCCAACAAATAAACTTATAAAACCACTGCCCTCTTTGTACAAGTATCATGTTGTTATTCCCATTATATTCCACTAAGTGAAATTTTAGAAAAATAAACACTTTCCTCAAAATAACCCAGGTTTCACTACTAGAGACAACAATCTATTTGTTGTAGATTCGCCTTTGTAAATTTTATAATACATAGTAAAACTAAGTTAGGCTATCCATGGATTCTTCCAAGACCAACTTCTATTATACATATATAATTATAATATTCAAACGATGCAGTATGCCATATTAAGGAAAAAATGTACTTACTTTGAGCGCTGAAGACTTCGAGGAGAAACAGGTTCATGACCTTGCGGCTTGTCAGCAGTTACAGGCTGCTGCTGTGTGGCCGACTGTGAAACTGGTCCTTGCTTAACTATTGGAGTACTAACCTGAAATATCAAAATCTGGTGAGATAGGCTACTATCACACAGAGGCAAATGGGTATGGAAACTAGATACAAGGACAAGTTCTATCAATAAAACTTACCAATTATTTTTATTCTTCAATGATTTTTAAGATAACAAGAGTTATCCTAAATTCTATTTTATATTAATATTAGTGATACAGACTAAGTAGTCCCCCCCTATGTTCGGGGGATACATTCCAAGACCCCCAGTGGAGGCGTGAAATTGCATAGTGCCAAACCCCATATACACCATGTGCTCAAATAACATCATTTCATTCAATGTCGTTTCACTGTAATGTTGATAGAAATTTAATCCTTGTTTGTATCAACTGGCCTATCGTAAAAATGGTTTCATTATATGTTGATTTGCTTAAAGTCGCAGAATCAATGGACAATGTTCAAGTGAGGAGTTACTGTATATACTATGTATTTTCCTATACATGCATACTTATGATAAAGTTTAATTTATAAACGAGGCATGGTAAGAGATTAACAATAACTAATAATAAAATAGAAAAATCGTAATATACTGCAATAAAAATCAAGTAAATGTGCGGCTCTCTCTCTCTCTCTCTCTCTCTCTCTCTCTGATAACCCTGATAATCAAGATGGCTGTGAAGTGACTGAATGGGCAGGTAGCTTATCCAGCATGGACATGCTGGTTAAAGGCATGATTCACGTTTGGGGACAGATGGAGCAGGATAGTGTGAGAGATTTCTTCAAGCCACTCAGAACAGCACGCGATTTAATACCTCCTCTGAATTGGAGTCTCATGTGCTGCATAACATTTTGGTCAAGTAAGTTACATATACTACAGAGGCCCCATAAAGTAAGATTATAACGGAACTGAAGAATACCTATCACCTAGTGACATCTTAGCTGTCTTAAAGTCATAGCATAATGCATTACATACTTACCACTGTGTTACAACTGTCTACGGTATTCAGTATAGTATCACACTTACAGCCTAAGAGATGCAGGGGAACAGAATTTGTCACCCCAAAATATGTCTATTTGGCATAAGGCTTATTTTAGACTGGTTAATTTTAAGAAACAGCAGACATGGGAGAAGCTCTGAAAACCAAGTATGTAGAAGTTACCCTTTGTAAAAGACATTTACATTTGCCAGGGAAATCTCCATTAGAACCAGTGTCTCCCTCAGCGCACCAGGAAGAGGGGGATGACCTCAACTCCAGAAACTCTTATCAACGTAGAAGACCAGAATTTCAATCTGTGTAACAACCTTACCCTTGTTTCCTATGCCTTTTCTGGTAACTTCCTACAAGTGACTCCCCAAAACCCCAACATCTTCTTTAGTCTTCATCTGAAGATGGTATTTAAGGGGAGGGCTTCAGCCATTTTGGCTACTCAGTTTTCTTTGGTCTCTCCCATGTATACAAAAGGTATACATGTTAGTAAACTTGTTTGTTTTTCTCTTGTTAATCTGTCTTTTATTATAGGAATGTCTCGCCCAAGAAGCCAGAAGGGTAGAGGAAAAATTATTTTCCCTCCTCTACAGAGCAATAGGCTACACCACATAGCCTAGGTGTGTAGTAGGCCATACCATCTACGTTTGCATAACTGCACTCTATGTTTGCCCTCTATGATGTTTGCACTACAAGGAAAATCAGAACATATCTCCGTTGTTAGGCAGCGCATGACTGTACTGTTACATCAATATCAATAAAAATAAATATTATATCATATAAATACAGTTGCTTAAATTCCAACCACATATGGAGACAACGTACAGATTGGTCATCAAAGAGATGTTTCCCTACAGAGGTAGATCAGGAGGTCCCTGATTGCCAGTGAGGATACATGTACTATTTACATCCAGATGCCAGAGTGAGAAAACCGTAGTTTTAAATGTAAGCCACAAATTAAGGCACAAAGGCAGATGAAGCCATTTGTGATTAAGTCACATCCTCTAGCAGAGTTTTTTGTTTGGAGTTTTGCTTTGTTTTGTATGATTAATATTCTCCCGAACAAATCTGGATGGCCCTGCTACTTCTTATAAATATCATTTTTAATAACATACACATAAGACTAAATGTCCACTTATTTTTAAAAACTTGAAGTTTTTCAATGCAAAAAACTGATAGCCATCTGCTTAAGTGATTTGAAATGCTAATTTTTACAACTGATTGTAAAACTAACACTACCACCTTCAGTCATCATTTACTGTACTCTTGAGATACCATCCTGGAAGGTACGTTTTAAGCATTAACTATAAGATCTCTTTTGCGAAAACTCACATTTTAATTCCTCTCCCATCAAAATATAAACAATAATGAATCATACAATAAACTCTAACAATAGTAATCAGAATTTTAAAAAAATCAATCTAGATTGACCCGAAAATGTTCATAAATAGATGGTTGAAGTAGGGAAGGGATGAGCCAACAGGAAGACCTAAAAGCTGGCCTACCATCAATTTCCAGCTACGTTTCAATGCATTTTTTATATTCAGGCTTCTGCTTATGATTTTGTTTAAATAAAGAACTTTTGGCAAAAAATTTTGAAACAGCCCATTGATTTTACAATTAAAAAGAATTTTCTCCTATGTTTACCATTAAAAATTAAAAAAAATATATCACAACTTATATATACTGACTTCCAAATTTCTCAGTGTTTTACTGGTGGCGTGCTATAAAGGAGGGCATGAGTGTAACTGGGACTTGCTTATGCATTTGTGGTCAAGATCCAGATGATGTAGAAAACTGGACTGCGGCATAGGGTCCTCTTTATAGTTCAGTAAGAACACACCAGCAATTTCTAACTGCTGTGACGAGTCACCCGTGTGCGACTGTGCTCAGACAGCACAGCCAGCAGAGCTTACTCAATTAGCACATGGCTCTCCATTCAGAAACACCCACGTCTCAGGTCCTGACTCCCACTCAAAGACTAAATCTAATCAAAGGCTTGGTTTTCTCATCTATTAAATGAGGCAAATGGTTGATGCTCCTGTCAAAGTTAAATATAATAATACATAAAAGCTCTGAGCACAGAAACTGACTCATCTCTGAAATAAAAGGATGGAGGGAAACTCCTAGGAAACATGTTCTCTCATATCTTTAGAGTTTGAAAATTCTACAAATACTAAGACTCAATTAATATACCCTTCTTTAGCCTGCTCTCCATGCCACAAACCCCTAAGCCACTTAAGGGAATAGAATCACAACATAAAAGCAGCATAGATGCAACTCCCCCCTCCATCCTTCAGTTAACTGAGAGGTTCTAACCTGCATCTGTTCTCGCTCACCCGTCATTCACTCTACCAGTTCATTCTTGCAGGGCTTGTTCTACAATAGATTCTAAAACATTAAACTTGTTTTTACTAGAAAGTGCTTTCTTTTCCAAATTTCCCTCAAAGGTGACATACCTTTGGCTGTGATGAAACAGGAGGAGTACTAATCAAAGGTTTGATAGGAACTGCGTTAGTTTGAGGTGTGCTTATTCTTGGAGACACGTAGGATCTTGGGGATGATGCATCAGACGTTAAAGACATTGGAGACTGATTAGATGGCTGGGCTGCAAAAGAGTGAAGCAGTTAATTTCAAACAAACCAAAAACCTCTGCAGTGTATGTGGAGATCTTTGCATCTCTCCACATGCCCCTCTCCCCCAAAGAGAACACTGGAAAGGTCAGAATCTGAGATACTCACTGAGGCCACAATGACTGCGTGTCAGAGATAAGCACACACACAGTGAGGCTCTCTCTCCTGACCGCCAGAGCAGGAAGGGAAGCCGGCACCTATTCTCACATGGAACACACCCTCATCATCTTTCTGTCACATTTAGGCCAGTCATCCTCTTTCGTCCCCTGCCTCATGAGGCTAACTACAGGGTTGTCAAAGTCTTTTCACTATCATCCTTCAATTTTAGAACACTTATTCCTGCTCAATATACCAGCTTTCTGAATTAGACCCGAGGGACAAGTCAAAGTGATCCTTTTGTTTCTCTTTTGTTCTTAAATGACCCAGTGTCTCTCTTTTCACTGGATACCTTCAAGGGGAAGAGGGGGGTAGCTGTTTCAAGGCAGGACCTTAAGCATTTCTGTATCCTCCTGTCAAAAACCATCTAATATCAACCTGAACCACTTCAACTCTCATTAAAATATATTCAATGTTTCACAAAGATTGAGGGCATATCATAGTTTACCCACAGCTTTGGAGTGAAATATGTCATCAACAACTTAAATTCAGAATTAAATATACACTATATTACAGACTTCATGGCAATATTGTAAGATAAATGTCAAAGCTTGCTTCATTTAAAAAGTAAATTAAAATACTACTGTATATAGCAGTGTTAAAAATCAAGCATAAAAAAAGTAAAACCATTATTGTAGCTAATCTCAAAGACTTAAAAAACTAACCCCTCCCAAATCAAGATACAATTCTAGAGATATCTAAGAATATGAATACCTTGTGTAGAGAGCTGAGCAGCTTGAGAAATCAGAGAAGTTATGTTGAAAGCTGATGGTCCAGCAGTAAGAAACTTATGAATTATAGACTGCAACGAGGCTTGTGTCACAGCTGCTGTAAGAACTGAAAACATAAAATTATCTTAAATTCAAGTAAAACACAGAGGCATATGTTGCATTAGTAACAACTTGAAAATTCAAAAAGAACACAGAAGAAAACTGGAGTTTCAAACCAAAACTCTCAAAATAAAAGTTTAAAAGATAGGAGTAATATAATGAGTCTAGAGATGTAAAATGATCTAAGACAGAGGACAAGAAATGTAATGGGTTTATAGTAAAGAAAACAGTAGTTTCCTTTATACTAAAATTCAGATGTTCAGTTGAAGAAAACTCCTCTAAATGAGTATTCACTGGAACTTCCAATTATAGCACAAACCTATGCATTTATAAGCACTTAGAATTAACTGGATAAATGGTAGCTATTTAATGCAACTGCTTTTTTAGACAAGCTCACCACTCAAATCCCACATCAACTCTCACCCCAACAATCTTCTTAAAATGGATATTAAAAAGCTGGGTGCTTAGGAATGCCATGTTTTTCAAAGCATAATATCTTTCGTTATTGACATTTTCTTGTGCTGGCTTTTTTTCAAACTGTTTAGAAGCCCTACTTTGCCTAGTAAAAAGTTCACCTATTAAACAAGAGAATGGCATTGTTACCTTAGAGAACAAAAGCAAAATACAGAAAGGTGAGGACAATACGAATAGAAGATTAATGCGAATAGAAGATTAATGACCAACTAACCTGACACAGCTCCATTTTAAAGGATACAGGAAGAACTTACCACTTAACACTACTGTCAAATATATTATGTAAAAATGTATAGAAATATAAAATTTTGCTATGCTCTTAGGACTTAATGTTTGAATATGAATTAAAACTACATCCACTTTAATTCATTTTGAGATCGCTACCTAAATACTTTAATAGCATAATGAAAAGCAAAGTTGGAATTAACAATGCAATTAACTAGGAAAAAAAGTGAAATGTTACCCATTACCTCTCTTCTCAAACTTTTTTCAAATATTGCAAGGAACAACCAGAATTCCTACTTTTTTAGTAATTGGCATACTTTTAACATTCCAAATAATTATTTACTCATATAGATTTTTTGAAATATGCTAGAAATCCAGTGTTTTTATAAAAATTTTAGCAAAAGCTCTTTACTTTGATTTTATGTTAAAAAAAGAAAGAATTGCCAAACACATTAAGTACACAGAACAGCTTATCTCTAGTAACTACCAGATATATGGAAGGTCTTGAAAAATACACAGAAAATCCAATTGCTAACTCAATTACAATACCAAAGTCCTTAAACTATGGGGGATATAAATTCCAAAGAATTAAGTTCAAATATGAATTTCAAAACGAAACAAAGACCATTCCTAAAATGGAGATTTTACTAATTACATAATTTTGCACAATGCAAGTGAATTTTTAAAACTGTTACTATGAAAATTTACCTTCATTTATTTTGGATATGTCCACATTAGAATTATTAAGTTGCAGCGTAGCTTGCAAAGCAGGAAGCAACTGTCTAAGAAGATTTGGGTCCTGAAGTAATGGAGGTATTGGTGACTGTGGAACAGGAGAAACAGGGATTGCTGAAGCAGATGTTGGAGGTGCAGATGTGGGATTCAGTCCAGAGGCAGAAGATGTGGAAGGAGTTGTGCAAGAATGTGAAACAGATTTGTCTCCTGATGTAGATTCTAAATAAAAAGGATAATAAGGCTGAAAAAAATTACTTCAATAGAGGAAACTGGAACCAATATCAAACAAGCAACTTCCACGGACGAAGCACCTAACTCAAGTAGTTACCATTTAATATTTACAAGTTAGCACACAGAAGGCTCAGTAACGATTTGAAAAACTAGAATAATAAGGTAGGCATTTTTTATATCCCAATTACATAGGTGAGAAAACTGAACAAGAAATATTACATAATTTGAAGTCACAAAACCTAGTAAGCAGTGATTCAACCACACTCCATGTCTGATTCTAAAAGTACCACACTGTTTATTAGTAATGCTGTCTCAAACACAGTTGTTTATTAACTATACATTTAAATAAACTTCCATTAGGATAAAAGGACAATACAACTCTCCAGAACTTAATTTCGTATGTCTGGTAAAATAAATTAAGCTGAAAGAAAACACTTATGATCACAATGACAACCTAAGTAAGTATGACAATGGCCTTAATACAAATAGGATAGACACCATGGTGAACAATCCCAGAATGGGCTAATAAGATTGTGATAAATAAGGAGACTCCTACTTTGAACTTTTATACGTAACGATTTTTAGAATTACCTAGATCCTTAACTAAATAATAAGGCAATGAGTTATCACTATCTATACCATTTAAAGATTATTAGCACTAAAAAGGACCCTTTTTTCCCTTAAAAAAAAAAGGACGCTTTTAATAGCAAACCACCACAAAACCCCACCCTCAGCATCTAAAAATAAAATATAAAACATGCATGGAAAATTATCGTTACTTGAAAGTGTCATTACAAATTTTTTATATAAATTCAATGCAATTTCAATCAAAACCCAACAGCATTTTTGGTAACATCTGACAAACTGATTCTATTAACTTATTTATGAGAAAGAGAGAAGGGCTAGTAATAGCCACAAAACTCCTGAAGAAAAAAGAATAACGGCTAGTGACATGCCTTGCCAGATACAAAAACTTAACATTGAAAACAAAACCAATTTAAGGCTGATTAAACTTTTTATATTTAAAGTCTTTATAACTAGTAGAGAAAAATATAGGAACATATCTTTGACATCAGGATACAGAAATTTTCAAAAACAAAAACAATTATATCCAAAGTATTGGTAACCAAAATATTTTAAAGAAGTCCTATAAATAAAAACAAACTACACAATAGAAAAATGAAGACAAGACATGAGATATTTCACAGAAGAAAATTTTGAATGGCTTAAAAAATGCAAAATATGTTCAACTTCATCGATAATCAGGAAAATTCAAATTAAAAGCAACAGGATTATTCTTTTATGCTAACCAGATTGACAAAAAACTTAAAAAAAAAAGCGTGACACTATCAAATGTTGACGAATAACAGGAACACTTCACATTTCTGGAGGAGACTAAATTATATAACCATATTGAAAAATAATTAGGCATTATAAGAATTGGACATGCACACTTCATGACCCATTAATTCCACTTAGGTATATACCCTTAGAAAAATGCTGACATTCCTAAATCAGGAGAAACATTCAAAAATTTTTATCACAGTACTGTTTATTTTAGCACAAAACTAGAAACAAACCAAATGTCCACCAAGAGGAAAATGAACACAAACTGTTATTTTCATACCATGGAATTTTACTAATATAGTGACTTTAATGGAAAAGGAGAATTAGAAACAGAGGTCTTATGGGTAACAACATTAAGACTGACTGCACTATTCAAGATGTTCATACAAATTCTCTTATAATATCAGCTTAAAGACTAAATATGAAAATTTGCTTAAGCATCTTTAATTTCCCATACATATGCATTTCTTAAAGATGTTCAAGCTCATATATCTATTATGTAACTGATTTAAAACTATTATGATGTATAAGTTTCAGGAACACTGCATTTGAATATTAAACTGCTAATCTAGTAACTGTAAATCATTTTCAATTCTAGGAACTAAACATTCATTAATATTCATGGTCCCAAAGAAGCTGGGAATTACTAGCAAGCTTACTGAAAAGACTGCTCTATCAGCCTTTAAGTACCGTTACTATTAATGAACACTAGGCAATATAGCTCTTTAAAACACGAACCTCATAACTGCTTGAAGTACATTTCAAGGATGTGTTGATCAATTATGATCAAGTTAGAAGACCTAAGACATTTTAATCTTTGAAAGGCAGTTATTTTAATTTTTGTAAGGGACACATTTTAAAAGAGTGTCTGTAAGTCTAGCAGTCTACCTATGTTAAGCTTTGCGTTTTGGATTCACAGACAAGTATAAAGACACTTGAACGAAATGAGATTTTCCTTTTGAAAAACTACTGTCAGTTATTACATTTTATGGGGCAACTGCAGACCACAACAGCAGTTTTCTCCAAATCATACCCCTTAAGGTTCAGTTTAGGGAATATACAGCCTAAGGGCATTTTAATGTTTAGAATGAAATAAGTTCTGTTTTTTTCACTTCCTGCATTAACAATTAAATTAGTAATCCTATCCCTTTGGAATGATCCTTACTTTTTGTTACTTTTAGTGTGGTTTTCTCCTGCTTTTAATGAAAGGAGTTGGAGAAGAAGGTGTGAGTTTTCTATTTTGTTTTGGTGCTGCTAAATCTATCCATGGATTTGAAAAATTAACACAGGCTTAAATATGCTTCAGTGTTGTCCTTCAATCCAAGAAAACATCCCAAAATAGAAAATATGTATCACCATACAAAAAATACAGTAGCAAAAACTAAACATCCTTAACTTTTAATTTTAATAAGTTGATTTACTTTGAAGATATATTTTACAGTTTTGTGAGAAAAGATTATTGATGAACAGTGTGGAAACCAGTTGATACTATAATACTAATTAATACTTATGGGATGCTTGAGCAAGTGACATCTCTAAAGGTAAGAATTTATGGAAAGGTTTGATTGTGCATACCAGTTTTCAACAGAATTCATATCAGAATCACCTGTGAAGTATAAAAATAAATAAATAAATAAGAAAACAGATCCCAGGGCTCCACCCCAGATCTAATGAACCTGGTGAGGCCCAAGAACACTGAACTTGTAAGAGTCCTCCTATGGATGGTTCTGGCATACCCTGCTGGTTATGAAAAAATTAATTACAGAATTCTCAAGGTCCCCTTAACTTCAAAAATAAAAACAAAATAAAAAACAGCACAAACATGGAGAACTGAGTGGGAAAAGGATTAAAATCAAAGACAGAATGAAAAGCTATTATCGCTTTTCCAGGCAGGGCGTCAACATTCTATTTTCACACTATTTTAGAGAACAGCACCACTCACCCCCACACAAATGCCCTTCCAAAGCATGTTACATGCTATTTAAACATTTGTAATATTATTTGCCTCAATCTACAAGTGTAACTGAGAATAACTGATTTGAGTTTAATAATATACATAAAAAATGCTATACTGAAAAGAAGTCAGTTTTACCATTAAACTATAAAAGGTACTGGTTGTGTGCTCATCCTGTGTTCAGAGTTCTATTACATTACCCAGCATCTATTATATAGCTTATTACCGTGTTTCCCCGAAAATAAGACCTAGCCGGACCATCAGCTCTCATGCGTCTTTTGGAGCAAAAATTAAAACAAGACACGGTCTTATAAGACCCTATAAGATAAGACCCTTATCTTATTTTCCGTGAAACACAGTATACCTCCCTTCTATTAAAACATTAACTCCTTCAAGGAGAGGAATTTTGTTGTATTTATCTCTGTAGCCCTGATACAAAACGGAACTTAGCACCAAGATATGTATTTGACTGGATGCCTGAATATGCAATTAAAGGCCAGCCAGGAGCACGTAAATGTGTTCTCTCTCTAAAACTCTAGGTTCAAAACTTAAAACAGAGGAAAGTCTAAGGTCGCCATAAATAATTGTCAAAGCAGATAACAGCTCTCTTTATGCTATTTTCATAAAGCTGAGTTAATGCTATATAGTCTGAGACAAAATTTAACTTATTTAGACTTACTTTAAATAATCTTATAAAATACACAACCATTTTTTTTACTTTAACACACAAAGGCAACAAAACTACTATTCAGAACAAGTAAACAGTCTCTGAGTGTGTTTTTCTATACAGGTATTTAATTTTAATTAACATTTCTATTTGTCTGAAACCTTTTAATCTGGAATCTAATCATTTAGCTGTGAGGCTAATATACTTAGTATGTTCATACAGATTTGTATCAAACTAAATATAAATAAGAAATTTGGATTTTTGGAAATGGCTACCTAAAAACATGAATTTATATAAAAGAATTAATATAGTGTTTTGCATTACAAATCCATCTCAATAGGCTCTTCTGCTTTTTAAAAGTGTCAGTCTCTAGTTTCACTCCTTAAATGCAACCTTTCCCAAGCATTCAAGAAACCTAGGTTACTTTGAGTATTTGTTCAGTCTTTGGTAATGGAATGGTGCCCGGTTTTAGCTTTAGCGTTTTTATTTTTTGGCGTATGCCTGTGATCTTTTTCAGGATATTTAGTGATCTCTTCCTAAGCTATTTTAAACTTAAATGAACTAAATTGTTTACCATCTGATTATTTCTATGACTTGTAAATCTCTGACAAATTCTTTAATATGAGCCAAAGGTATGTTATCCTTTGATTTTAATTTAAAATGTGCATATTGCTTTGATAAAACCTTTTTTTCTCCATTTATGCTTATAATTATGAATTGTTCGTTTATATTTCCAATTTTTACCAGTAGGGGGAGTAACCTACCAAAGACTAGACTTAACACAGAAATGTTAGTATAGTCTAACTTTATCACTTACCTCTTTTAATTATAGGCACCCTTTCAAAGTACCCAAGAGAGCATAAACCGAAGTCAAAATTCATTTCTGACCTACATTTTTCTGGTATGCCAATAACTCCTTTGTGACCTACAATAATACCTAAAAACATACTACATCTAAAGAGTAAAAGGTACTAATTGCATTTCTAATCATAATTTCCTATGATGTTCCGACAGTTGCTGTAATACTGAATAGGACATGGGAACAAAGCTCAAAATACTTGTGCAACAGGGTAGCCTGCTTATTCTATTTTCTAGTAATGGTGTTACACAGGAGAGTACAACATGGATAAGTTATACAGGAAAACAAAGTATTCAAGTGTAGTGGAAAAAACTTAAGATAACTGGGTGACAACACCTGGCATATAATCTGTGACTTTCATTTTAATTTTTTAATTTTGTAATTCATGAATATCTATTTTTAATCACATATCCGTCCAGAATTATTTTCTATGCATTTAGAAATATATGTAAATATGGTGCTGGTGTTTTATTATATAGACATTTTTGCAACTTGTTTTCTTCAACTGAGAAAATCTTTATGGTAATACAGAGGATAAGCATATTTTAAAACTTCTAACAGATTTTACTACGTTGAAGTGATCTTTGCAATAACCAATTTACACACCGACTGTGTTTCCCCACATTCAATTGTCACTAATCTTAAGGGTGAAAAATCTCACTTTAATTTTAATTTCCAGTATGTACTGGTACTGGTACTCTTGAATTTTTTATACTGGTAATATTATACCATACAGTTTACCATTTCTAGGTTTACAATTCAATGGCATTAAGTACATTCAGACTTTTGTGCAACCATCACCTCCAGTGAACACGTCTCAAACTGAAATTCTGTACCCATTAAACACTAACTCCCCATCCCCCCAGGCCCCAGTAAGCACTATTTTACTTTGTCTCTATGAACTTGCCCATTCTAGGTACCTCACGTAAGTAAAATCGAACAATGTTATGTCCTTTTGGGTTGGGCTTGCTTCACCTAGCATAAGGTTGTCAAGATTCATCCCTGTTGCAGCACGCATCAAAACTGCATTCCTTTTTACGATTGAGTAATACTGTGTGTGTGTGTCACACACACACACACACACACACACGGTCTGACAATTAAGTTTGCAAACTTGTTGCAACAATGCTAACCCTTTTTGTTTTCAGAGAGATTATTTATTGTGAATTTGTACCAAAACTGGACAAACAGTTAACCAAGTTTACTACTATTTGGAAGTGCCAAAAAGATTGCATGAAAAAGTTAGATGACCTGAACTTTTTGTCAATAATTCATGACTCTTGCATCACGACAATGCACCAGCTCACATGGCACTGTCTGTGAGGGAGTTTTTAGCCAGTAACAAATACAGTGGTACCTTGATTTTCGAACGTCTCCGTTGATGAACATTTCGGTTTATGAATGCCATAAACCTGGAAGTAAATGCTTTGGTTATTGAACATGCCTCGGAAGTTGAACATGTCACGCGGCTTCCGCTGTGAGTGCAAGATCCTGAGGCTGAGCTGCCGGCCGTTTTCCAACGTTTCAGAACTCGAACGGTCTTCCGGAATAGATTACGGTCGAAAACCGAGGTACCACTGCAACTGTATTGGAACACCCTTCCTACTCACCTGATGTGACCCCCACTGACTTCTTTCTTTACCCAAAGATAAAGGAAATAGTGAAAGGAAGACATTTTGATGACATTCAGGACATCAAGGGTAATACGATGACAGCTCAGATGGGCATTCCAGAAAAAAAAGTTCCAAAATTGCTTTAAAGGGTGGGCTGGGCGGTGGTGTGGGTACATAGCTTCCTAAGGGGAGTACTTCGAAGGTGACCGTAGTAATATTTGGCAAATAAGGTATGTAGCACTTTTTCCAGGATGAGTTTGCAAACTTAATTATCTGAATGTGCGTACACACCCCCACACACACGTACCACAATTTGGACATTTAGATTGTTTCCACTTTCTAGCTATTGTGATCACTGGTGTATGAATACGTTTGATTCCCTGGCTTGCAATTCTTTTGGTTATATACCTAGGTATGGAATTGCTGGATTTTATGGTAATTGTTTCACTTTTTGAGAAACTGACAAACTATTCCACAGCAGCTACTGTCGTTTTACATTCCCACTAGCAAGTAAGGTTCCAATTTCTCCCCATCCTCAAAAACACTTGTTACTTTCCAGTTGTTTTTATAATAATAGCCATCCTAATGGGTGTGAAATGGTATTTCATTGTGGTTTTGATTTGCTTTCCCTGATGACTAAAGATGTTGAGGACCTTTTCTTATGCTTAAGGCCATCTTCTTTGGACAAATGTCTCTTCAAGTCCTTTGCCCATTTTCAAGTTGGGTTGTTTCATTTTGTTGTTGAGTTACAGGATTTCATATATTCTGGATATTAATCTCAAAGCATATACATGATTTACAAATATTTCCTCCCATTTGCGGGCTGTCTTTGCTTTCAAGAGTGTCCTTTGATGCAATTTTACATTTTAACAAAGTCCAATTTATCTATTTTTTCTTTTGTTGCCTGTGCTTTTGATATCATATTCAAGAAATCACTACCAAATCCAATGTCACGAAGATGTTCCCCTTTCTTCTAAAAGTTTTATAGTTTTAGCTAAGTTTAGGTTTTTAATCCACTTTGAGTTAGTTTTTGTAACTATAAGGCAAAGTTGGCAATTTTAAGTTTCTCTTCTGTAAAGGCTTATTCATATCCTTTGCTCATTTTCCTATTGGATTGTTTTTCATATTGCTTTGATGAGTTCTTAATGTCCTCAATGTACTGTTATATATACTGCAATATTTTCTCACAATCTGATATTCATCTTTCAACCTGTTTAGTGTTATCACTGTCATAGAGAAGTTTTAAATGTCTTACGTGGTCAAATTTATCAACTTTTTCTTTTAAGTCAAATGCATTTTGGGGTCTTGATTAAAAAAACTTTCCCTAATCATCAAGTTATAAAAAATATTTTCTAATACTCTTTCATTACAGGTATTTCCACTGTCCCACTATTCAAATTGCCATCTTGACTAAGTTGACTAAATGTAATTTTAAACCTATGGACTAAAAACAGACTAAATTCCTCCAACAATATATTCAGTTATTGAACAATATCTGAATAACGATATGGCCAGCTTTCAAATTTTTCACGAGTACTCAGTAAGCATAAAAATTATTTTAAAGCAAAGCAACAGAGGGCTGAATGTGACCCACTACAGGCAGTTAATAACTTACGTCAGCCACAAAAAGGCTACCACTAGCCATTTCCATCTTCAGATTCATTTGAATTTCACCCAGTCTACAAATACCATCGAAACACAAAAGGTAAATTTATACCAGTGACTCACACCTCACGTTAATGAACAATCCTCCTTCCCATTAGATGAAGACTATGGAACCAGCAGATAACTATGTGAATATTGACATGCTAATCAGAGAGCTAGCTTAAGGTCACTGAATAGATGTCTCTGAGGCCACTTTATTTTTCAAACTTGTCTATGCTAATAAATCATAAGAAACTTGTTAATTAAGGCCATTAAACTCTTCTGACTCTGGAACTTATCTGGCCAAAGAAAAAAAGATACGTATTTCCTGCCTATTTTGTCATTTCACAAATCGCGGAGAGAGGGTGGAGTTAAGGCCAGTTTGGAATGGCCAACGGGGTGGGGTGCCTGCCAACTGATAAAAATCAGTTTTAGATATTTTTTTCACATCAGAGTTTCTGTTACTTTGTTATATGGTTGCCCAATAAATTAATCTTGCCAAATGTTCAAATGTTACCCTAACAGATAAGTATCTAAAAGGAGGTACCTGATCCCACACCCCTTGTTTCACCCTACCTAACACCAGAATTTAAAACCGAAAGGCTTCACACCTTCTCCACACTTCTATCCCTTGAGCAAGGACAGATTTTGACTTGTTTTACATTCTTTTTCTCAAAAGACACACTGGTATTAAACAGATCTAAATCTACTGCTGGTATCCTTTAATGAGATGAACAACATATACAACATTCTTCTTTTTCTCTAAATACGTATTTAAAACCATGACCAGGGCAGGTGTTCCTGGCAACCCTCAACACGCTCATTATCATTCTTTCAGTTACTTATCCATCTACAACAAGTATTTACTGGGTGCCTATTATTTGTCAAGCACTATGGATAGATCCACGGTTAAGAAAGACCCTGCTTTTGTATCATTTACGACAGCATCCTATTGTTGACATCCTTAGATACAGCTTAGTGTCCTATTAGCACTTATGACCAAGAAACCAATTTTATTTGAACCATCAACCTCTTCATACATATCATTAAGGAAAATCCAAATAAGGAAATCACTATGTTGATGAAAAGAGTCGAGAGGAAGTTTAATTTAAATAACATGAATGTCTCTACTGAAGAAAAAAAGCATTTCAAATGGAATTTTTCACAAATTTAGACTAACTGGAAAGCAACCTGAAAAGATCCAAATTGTTATATAATTTAAGGAAACTGTAAATATTATCTTCAATTCACGGGCAAGCAGAAATACTTGGAGAGACAGTACAATTTCTCCTATATAAAGAGGCAATTCCAAAGTAATCAAGTTTCTAACAATAAGTTCAATAAAATTATTACATATAAATTTTTTACATAAAGCTTGTGATTAGCAAACATCGTGTAGAATTTAAACTTGAATCACCGATGATTTGTCAGAAATTTTAAATTACTAGAGTTCAAATAAATATAGATTTGTTAGGTCTTTCATTTCCTATGGTTTTATGGAAAGAACATGGATTTGAGAAGCTGCCTTTAATACAACATTGTGTTTAGACTGTGGTAATATTTAGGCTCTTCACATCTGAGAGACAATACTTTCCCCCTCACAATGTTGTTTTAAGGAATAAATTAAAATGTCTATAAAACACTTAGCACCACACTTGGCACAGTTATTTTTAATTATATTAAGTATGTTAGAAATAGTGTTTGAAGCATGGAACAAGAGGGCAGAAGGTGAACAAAGTACAAAACGCAATAAAACATAATGTCTAACCCTAAACAGGATACAGTCTAATTGAAGGAACTAAAATAATAATGTGATAAGTACTATAATAAACAACAGTACAATCTGGGAAACAGATTGGGAGAAGTTAACGAATGAACCAAAGGACATTCGATCTGGCTTTTAAAGAAAAAGTACTGAGTTCAACAGGATGGTAATAGATGAAAGAACATGTCTTTCTTTTCAACAAAGGCTCGTAACATGAAAGATCATAATATGCCCTCAGAAGTGTACAAATTTCTAACAGGTGAATTATAGGAAATGTAAGAGTAGAATGATGGAGGTCAAGCTAGTGAGACACTGCAACTAGACTGTCAAATATTTGCTTTAACCTTATTATGAAATATGAACTTTATCCTTTGGACAATGGGAAACCATTAGAAAATTTAAAGGAAGTTGACACAATCCAATCAAAAAGTTATTTATAATGATGTCACCATAAGTGGATAGACTGAGTAGAAGGAAGCAGAGCAATAATGAGAAGGTTAGCTCAGGAGAGATGAGTTGATGTCATTTCAATAATGACAGTTGTATAAACAAAAGAATATAAACAGGTAAGATATAGGAAGAAGAATACAAGATTTGCCAATGAGCGGGTAGGCAAAGGTGGGCAAGAATGTTGAAGAACAAGGAATAGTTGAGGTGCGGGGGGACACAGTGTTGTCACTTACTGACAACCTAAGAATAAACTGTGGAAAAAGGGAGAAATTTGGGACACACTGTATTCTGAGATGTAACAAATACCAAGTGCCTACAGAAAGGAAGCAGACACGGGTATATATGAGTTAGCAATAAAGATTTGGAAGTCACTTATGCACACAACATAGTCACAGAATGATTACCCAGCAAAAGAAGACATGTTGAGCAAGAAAAAAAACAAAACAAATCACAGTAATAGACTAAATACTATTGATATTTAAGGAGCAGGAAAATAACAGAACTAGAAAACTGAAGAGCAGCAGTATCCCAGAAGACAGGGAAGGAAAAGTTTTAAAAAGGAGTTAAGAGATTAAAAAATGTTAAGTCAACAAGAAGTAAAATGAGATAGACTTTTAAAAGACATAAGATTTTTTTTAAAAAACTGACAAGGATTTTTAAAATAAAATTTTCTGACCAAATAAATCAAAATAAAATTATTTAAGAACTGAAAAACCCTAACATCCTTTAGAAAGTACTATCATATTAACAATTACTGCATTAATTCAGTTTTCATCTCTCAAGAATTCTTTGTAAATTTAATTCCGCATCAGGGTAAATATGGCTTGCACAGCTGCCCTTGGCCCTCAGCTGAGCTCTAGAAGGCAAAATGATAAGGCATGGGGTGGGGGGCAAGTAGTAGAGACCAACTCAGATGTGTCCTGAGTCCATGTATGGCAAGACCTGCCCCAGAGAATCTTGGGACAGGAACACACGCGAGCGCGCGCGCGCGCGCACACACACACACGGGCTAAGTCGATATGAATTTTGATACAAACCAGCTTTGGGGAATTTAACATTTGATGATATTATGTACTATATGATGAAAGTATGGTTTAGTAATGTCTAACAACTGCCACAAGGGAAATTCAAATAACATGCACAGAGGAAACTAACATGCAAGGAGAGGAAACTAAAAGCAAAAGAAATGCAATTATCTGAACCCTCTGTCAACAAAGTAACTCAACATGAAATAATGAATCAGACAATAGATTAAATGCTTAAAGATTCATTATGTCCATGCAGCATCTCCTAAAACCCACATGACACTTAAAAGTGCCTCAACATTTCCTAATGCTAATCTACTAATGGGTCTACCCATGATAATTTGTTTACTTATTGTCTTTTCGTTTCTTTAGTTTCTTAAAACATACTATAAAGTATAAGTTTGGGATTGTTAGTGGTCTGCAAACATACTTATCCCATCACTGTTTCTGTTTACGTGTCACCTCCCAAGGAGCAGCTGGCACAATTTTTTTCTAAATTTTTTGAACATGCTATGGTTATTAGCACTGAGTTGGATAAACACAGTTTGGATTGCAAAGTTTAACTTCTACTCTTCATAAATTAAGACTCCTTATCTTGCGGCCTATGACCCAATGTTCTAATTCACAAACTGAAACCAATAATTGCATGTTATGTAAATGACAAGTTTTTTAAATGTCTCTATTCATACTGAATTTTAATAGAAAATTGAGACAATTTCTAAACTAAACCATCAAGACAATTATCACAAAAATTGAAAATTACTGCATACAAATACGTAGGGACAGTCATTCGGCTTTGATAATTATTTAAAGAAATCATTACTAACTTTTAAGTACTGGATTTCAAAGTGTCAAAGACAAAAAACAGTTATGAGGCTTCGTAATTAAAAATTAAAAGAAAAAGCTAAATATGGCTAACTCTAGACCTACATCTATTCAGTAACATTCTAAACCTTTTAAAAAATGTATAAGAGTCTTATTTAAGCTAACGGAAATAATGTAATATAATCAGAAACTCAAACTATAGTTCAACGTGCAGCATCTAGTAATAATGCCATACCTTTTCTTTCTGTTTTCTGTGCAGGGACAGAAGATGTGGGTGTAGGCAGTTTTGATAAAGTAGATGCTCCATTAGCATCAAATGATTTCTTTGGCTGGTGATCAGACTGTAGCGTAAATGGACTAGAAGGAACAGTGCTTGGGGTAGCAGTTGGATGAACCACTGGTTTGATGGGGTGCTGTACTGGCGTAGAACTACTGTGAGTCTCTGCTCTTGGCAGTCTGTAGTCTCTGTCATTGTGTCTGCTTGTTTGAGACAAAATATTCTGTGGGAGCAAACTACTGGCATCACTGGAATGCTTGTCTTCCACTTTAGTTCACAGTTCGAAAAAAGGAGATGTTGGAATGACGGAAGGGGGAAGAAAAAAGATTACGTTAGAATCCTGTCTTGAACATCAGCTAATTTACCAACATACCTGTACTTGTATCTTTTTAAAAAACTGCAAGCCCAGTTAGTGTCTGCAGTTTTACTACTAGCATATAAATATCTAAATGCTGGAAGAAGTTAGCTCCACTATAAATATTAATCTATATTTCAAGTGGGCTATTACTTTTTGGGGATTCTTTAGAACCACACCATTGTTCAAACATAACATTAAAAAAAAATCAATATATGGAGTTATAACATTTTACTCAAATAAAAAAAATTTAAATATTTTAAAAATTGAAAAACTAAATGGTCCATTCTTTTAAAATATAGATCACAGGTTCTAATAATTAACTGAATTATCCACAGTGGTTCAACTGCAAAGGAATATTAGCTTTACTTAGCCTGATTTTTCTGAACACTAATGTAGCTAATTAAATGGGCTCTAAAGTAGTTTCTGCTAGGGCTTAAACGACCTCATTTTGAGATGACTAAATTTATAATGAACTGTGTGCATTCAGCTAAGTAAATCAATATTTTAGTGATGCTAACAAATACCAGAATCGGTTATAAAATCAAGTTACGGATAATGCTATCTGAAAAAAGAAGCCCTACATCTGCAGTATAGTGAGAAAAAAAAAACCTTGCTGTTTATTATCAGTTATATAGAGCCTCTTCCAATTTAAAGCTACAAAAATATTTTAAAGTCAGAAATAAGTACTTTTGCTTCTACAAAAACTACAAAAGGAGGAAAAATTCAACCATCACAGTAACAAAATTTGTATTTATCAAAAAAAAAAACAACCTCTAGCCTAAATTATAATAATCAGTAACTAAAGAATTAAAATAATGTATGTTTTATGTTTCCAAGTAGAGAAACATCTTAAGATTCAAGCACATGCTATGTAATGATAATATTACCAAAGGACGCCCTCCCTGTTGAATACTGTGTTGTTTTTTTCCATTTCACGGTTCCTCCAAGTCTAGAGACCAAGACAGCACAAGGAAGGAAGTACGCTGAAACTACAAGTCAGTTTTCAAGTCATCGGTGCACAACTCCTACATGTTACACCAAAACAAAAGGTACTGCCAAAAAACTTCAATCAGATCAAAACACAGTCTTCTGACTTAATGACTTAAATGAAATTTAGTGTTATGAGTTACACATATATCACTGTATCAGAAAAATGAACAAATAGACTGGGCTACCACAGAACACATATATTTGTTGTATAATACTATCAACTTGCATGCACATAAAAGTTAAAAACTTTATTCTAAAGTTTCTTCCTGAAAAGAATACTATTACAATAGAAACTTTTAGAGACAGACATAACAAGCAATAACACGCCCAATTCCCACCAATCCTGTGACTTGCTTACCCAGAACTTTTATTTCCCCTACCAAGAATTTCCTTTTAGTTCTGTATGACTGCAACAGTCAAAATTCATGAAGTAAACATATTCAGATGAAAATTAAACATACTTTTAACGTTTGTAAGCTTTGGGGGAAAAAACACGGCAGCAGTGTTATAGGAACTGAGGAAGATATAGCTGCACCAGCTTTCTATTACTCACAACTCTACAGAACACAGGCAGTGACTATTTGCACATCCCCCACAACAAGGACATTTAGAAAATGTGTGGAGAAATTTTTGGTTGTCACAACAGAGGAGAGGGGAGGCGTGCTGCTGGCATCTAGTATGTAGAGGCCAGGTATGGTGCTCTGCATCCTACAACACTCACAGGACAACATCCCACAGCAAAGAAATACCTGACCCAAAATGCCATTAGAGAGAGTTACTGTTGAGGAACCCCAAGATAAGGTTTCTCTAACCATTGAGCAAACACTCTATCAGGCACATGTAAAAGATAAAAATAATCTAGTAGCAGTAATATCAAATTAAAAATTTTATCCATATAATTTTCAATGTCAAATTGTGGATAACATTTACTATACTGCAAAATCAAAACAAAACAAACCCAAACAACCAAAGAACCTCTAAAAACCTGTGTCTACCTTCATGTCCTTACATATAAAATCTTCCCAATCCTCCCTGTGCCCTCTGCACACACCCACATACATACACACTTCTTTTACTGGCAGTTAGGAATTATAAAGCTTTAAGCCTTACCCTACATGAACACTAATGTATTGGACATATGGGAAAACTCCGCCAACATTTTTGGATAGACCAAGTTAAATGCTTAAATGGCTTAGTATTACTACAGCACACCAAGTATAGCTCCGTGAACCAACCAAAAAAACAAAAACAAAAGCAGCAGCAGCAGCAATACAGCTAAGGTCCTTTCCCAAACAATACTTAAAAGTCAAAAAAGTGTGATACACGACTACATTTCAACACAAACCCAGACTCATTTGACTCATTTGCACTTCTAGGAATTTAGCTAAGGAAGTAATCAGAGATAAGAGCAAAGATAGGGATCAAAGCATTGTTTTTACAATAGGAAAAAGCTAAAAACCACCTAAATATCCACGGAGAGGGGATTATTTATAAATGAGGGCACAACCAAAAAAGGAATACCCCGCAGTCAACATACCAAACGTAGAATTATAAACTGACACAGAAACATATCCTTGAAATATTACTGAACAAAAAGGTTAAAAACAGTAACATATGATTCCATTTTTGGTGGAAAAATATGTACATTTATATGAAGAGATAGAAAAACGTGTAAGTCCCTGGGCATGGGATTAAAATTTTTTCTACTTTTTAAATAACAAAATAACAAATATTTTGTTACTTTTTAAATAACAAAAGTTTCTCTACTTTTTGAATAACAAAAGTGCATTACTTTTGAAATCATAAAGCATGAAGATAAACAATTTAAAAGCACAATTGATTTTAATTCCTTAAACATGGCTTACTAAAAGACAAAAATAGTATTTTCACTTCCATCAATATTTCTACCAGATCTCAATTACTGCCTTCACTTTCTCTACCCCAGTGGAGAAGAAGTGACTTAAATGACAGGTTATTTTGCAAAGAATAAAGCTGACATACTAGGCTCTGATCTTTTTCCTCTCTGGGAACCATCAGCCACTAAGAGAGGCTTAGCCCAATAACTAAACAGTTATTCTTTTTACACTCATTTTGCCATTCTTTATCGATACCCACCCACACCTCCAAACAATTTGTTCAGGAGGCCCACAAGCTGGGTGCCTTATTTATTTTTTTTTTACACCTAGAGAGGAAAACCTTTATCTCATTTTTAATTGCCAAAAGTCAGTTACTTAGGTATTAGGTGAAATGGAGCTAGCACCCCACTCTTCTGTCTCAAAATACAATATTCTTAATTTCATAATTTCAGTACTTTAAATCACTTTGTTTTCTAAGAATTCTTAAGTACAATTTCACTAAAAAATGAAATGTTCTAAGGAACATACTTTAAACATTCAGTCCTGCAAAGTTGTTACTGTTTAATCTTAAATAATTTTTCCCATCAAAAAAAATTAATATTCTTTGCTGAGATCAAATAGATCACCTCCTTTTTTTGTTTAGAATTACAGGGGGAAGATTCAAACGCTTAAGTCTGAGGATTCCTAGAACACACTTTAAAATTCTTGGAATTTCAAAATTTGATAAAGGGCTGAAGAACTCTGTATGGCATTTACATTTTATTCTAGATAAGGGAAGACACTGGAAATAGAACACGTTTAGTAAAAGCAATCACATTCAAATATAATTTGAATTAAAAACAAATGTATGTTACTCATCTTGTCCCACTTGGACAAAATCTGGCCTCAAAAAAACATTAACGTATGCTTACAGTATGGAGATGTTACACAGATCTATGATCATGTTGAAATCAGTTTCCAAATATAAGGATAAACAAGTTTTTTACTGATAACACAAAACACCAATAGGTACTTTGATGCCACTATCTGTGGGTAGCTCTGATTCAATTATTAGATTGAAACCCAGGGAGTTTTGGAAGGGATTTCAGTGTCTAGTTAATAGTACACAACTTGGGGGTGGGGGGCAAAGTTCCTGTTTTAAAAGGAAGTCAATCCACAACACGAAGTTGTATTTTTTAACCACTCAACTGCATTATAGCCATTAGGATAGCGATGAATACATGTGTGTACTATTCCACTGCGCATATTTTTCCCTTTTCAGGGAAAATATGGTGGAGGTTAGGGAAACAGATCCAACATAAAGGAAACCTTATATGTTTCTATTTATATTAGTTTACATATATAAATGGTTATGCATGTATATATTTGTAACATAAATGAACTACAGGAATGAATCAAACATCATTATTGTTTCAAAGAAGAAAATTAATACTTACTTCCACTGGCAAACCCACTAGTGGCTGTTGCTTGCATCACCTCTCTTCTGTAATCCCTATCTTTTGGGAAGCTATTAACTGCCATCTTGTTTGCTTCTTTTTGTCTCTGTTCTCTAAAAATAAAAAATAGATAAACCCATAAAAATTATACCAGATATAATGAGTCCACATATAACACTTCTGGCCAAATGTTCAACAAAATGGTATATGGAAAATAAAAGAATTGAACATAGCCATAAAATCATTTAACTCGCATGGCAGATGGGATGCAGCAAACAGAGTATTAAATGTTTCTCACTGATGGCAATATTACACCAATTATTTATGCCATTAACCCTACAACCAAAACTCTGCAACATTAATTCTACATATATGAAGGAAAAATAGTATCCTACAAGAATTATAAATGAAGATGCATTACAAATTGTAAGGACGGTAACATGAATGTAGATTAATATGAAATTTTAAAATAAGTATACTGAAAGCCCTTGTGGATAGGGCCCAAAGGTAAACAGAGAAATAGTAAAGAGAAGTGGAAAACACAATAGGCCAACCACTGTAATTAAAAATAGGAGTATCATGATAAGAAACCTAAACTTAGAATGTTTAGTGTTCTAAGATGGTAACCTACAGAATAAAGAATGAAAAATATTGTTGAATTAGATTAAGAGCAAATACCTTTCAAGCCACTCTTTTGGTTTTTCCCACTGTGAAACCTCTGTTCGACAATTGTAGTAGTATTTTTTCCCAGAAGAGCTAATATGTTCAGACCAGTCATCTGCAGAATCATAAGGCTTAAAAATATTTTTAAAAATTAGAAAATGTTAATACTATTTAACCACTTGATATGAAGTATAAAGAATGTAGATGGTTTTCAAAGCACACATACTGGAAAAGACTTATAAGATGAAGGTGCCCTAAGTTAGGATGTAATTAATTATCTATCTATGTATGTACTTTAGGAGACCTTAGTCTATGAAAACCTTCAAAGATAATGGAAAACTCTATAAATATAAAATTAAATAGATTAATACTAGTTGATTAGACACAGAAAGAAAAGATGAAATTAACAATATCTTGACTTTCGAAAGGCATTACAAAGTTCCCCATTATCATAATTTCAGTTGCTGAAATCCAGCCACATGGCAGGGGAGGTTAGGGAACTCATTCTCAAGTGACTGATTTGATGGCAGGAGAGCACATCCGTTCTAAACTCTTAGGGCACAACAGTAATCACATACAGTATAAGAAAACAACTTGCCTGTATTTACTGTTACTGAGTGAAAAACAGCAAAAAAAAACCACAAAAAACAAACTTAAATGTAAACACAAAGCTAATTAAGGGCTATGAATTTGTTTCACCTTCGAAATCCATGAGATAGGTCAAGTATTAACTAAATCTTGTCTCATATAATATATAGGATCAGCAGCAGCACTCATTGTCCTGAAACTAAAACTGGTCTGTCTTTTGAAAGTTCTCAGATATAGTCTCTTGCGTGTATTTTATAGGCACTGTAAAATTACAATGAAATTAGACAAATGTGAAAGGCTCAGTTTCCATGGAACTAATCTCAAAAAGTGGGGACTTGCACTGGCCCCAGGAAATCTGGTAGAATCCCAAATATACTTCAGATGAATTTCTTAACTATTTTTTCAAAAGACCTTTAAGATTAAATGAAGTAATATACTTTTGGAAGCCTATCTTTCCTTTCTTCTGGGTTCAATAGTAAAGATTTTGAGGCAGGTGGACAGAGGAGACCAGGGCAGATGAGAGTGATCTAGACCAGTGCTCTTCAAAGTGCTAGTTTGGGGAACTGTTGCCTGTCCTGGACGAGATAAGGAGCTTCCATTAAAATATGTATCAACACACTGCTTCCCTAGCCAAAAGGCTTGCTTTAAGAAAAAAACAAAAATAAAAAATCAACTAAACAGTATATTTAATGCCAGTAAATTCATATTCTGGCACAACTTCAGGACAGTTAAAAGTTCAAAGACCAGAACTTTGAAGAACGTGGGTCTATGACACTGCGGTGATTCTGCCTATCAAATCTTAGCTTAGTACAAGTAGGTGTTGTAGGATTTAGCAGTATAATCACATACCAGTAACTTAGAGCTTTCTCAAAACAGGCCACTTTCATGCTCAAAAAAAAAGGTAAAGGTGTGTGTGTGGGGGGGAGGACTTTAAGTAATGGAGTAATTTTTAAAATGCTAATGTGCAACAAGTGTTAATTTCTTTTTTGTTCCAAAGTATTTTTTTTCCAGCTTTACTGAGGTCTAATTGACAAAACTGTAAGATATTTAAAGTGTACATAGTGATGATTTGGATATACATACACACTGAAAGGATTCTGCCCATCTATCTAGTTAATTAACACATCTGTCACCTCACATTGCTTTTTTTTTGTTGTTGTTGAAAGCATTTAAGTTCTACTCTCTTACAAATTTCAATTATACAATACAGTGTTATCAATATTGTCACCATGTTATACATTAGAGATCCTCGGGTGTTAAATTTCTTAATTTTAAAAACGTATCTAAAATTAAGAACTAACCAAACAAAAAGCCTGAAAACATTACAAGTTTTCTAAATTAGGCTCGAAGTAATTGCCAACATATACCCTAAGGCAGTAGTTCTGCAAGTGCTGTCCAGGAACCCATAAGGGACTCCGAGATCACTGCACAAGATCAAAACTATTTTCATAATAAAACTAAGATAGTTTTATCTTTTTTCTCCTCATTCTATCAAAGTGTTTTCCGAGACTGCATAAAGATTTGATATCACAAAACACTGAATGCATATCAGATAAGAAATTCTAGGTATCTTCTATTATACTAACTCAGGCATAAAAGACATGTTCAATGTCAGTTTTCTTGTTTTAGAAATAATCATTTTTCTTAAAAACGTATTACATGTTAATACGTAATGGGTTTATAATTGATTTTTAAACGAATTACTTTTCAAATTTACCAGTTTTAATTTAATATGGTAGATACTGATAGAGTCCACATCAAAAAACTCTCCAAGTTCATGAATGTAGAGCAGTCTTGAGACTAAAAGTACGAAAATGGCTGCTCTAAAAGATTAGCACTGAACAGTTACTGAGCCACTTATCTGCCCTCCGTCAGTTCAAAACGTCTTTTAGAACTCTTCTATGAATACTGCTTTTCTCTTAAAAAAAAAAAAAAAAAGGCACCTTCCCTTTCTACTCTCTCCAAAATATGGAGTCCTACTACTTCTTCTCTAAGTTAAACTATGAAAAAGAAATAGTTAATCTTAAAATTTATGAATTGTTAATAAAGAATGGTTCATTAAAGAACATCAAAGATGGCATTCACTGTAACAAATCATTTCACGGAATCCTATGAGTTTTCTCATAAATTTCTTTTCTTTTCTTTTTTTTTAAATTAAGTAGCATATCTTCAGGTAAGACTGATTACAGAAAAGAGATCCTGGGAGCCTCAAATTTAAAAGCTCCAACACATACAGAAGACATTTAACTGATAAGAGGAGTTGGAACATAAATGGAAAGTCATCTAGGATTGAATTTAAAGTGCTTGCCAGCAAATCAAAATTGGTGAAGCATACTTAAAAGGGAAGAGTCCAATTATGTCTTTAAATGAGAATGAAAACATTATTTCTGAGATTCAGAGGTCTCTTAAAAAAACCCCAAAAAACAAGTATGCATAACTTATCTAAACAGTCTATATGATTCCTACAAGCCCTATCATGATTTAGGAAGATGGAATATTCAACAAGCTTTTCCTAAATAGTTACCAAGGGCGAGGTAGGCTTTGTGTTAAAAAAACAATAAAATGTTCATCACAGGACTTGGCAGGGAACTACATGTAAATATCTTAATCTAATACTGAAAAAATAAGGTGACTTCAACTCAACTTGCAACAGTGAATATAAATCACTATACAACCAAAAGTCTATCTAGTACCCTAAATAATATTGTTAGTGATTTTCAAAGACAGATTTAAAACTTTAAAATCTCAAAGACAAAAACCCAAAAACCATTTTTCAAAAAGCTATTATTATTATTCCTTATTTTAACTTGGGTTAAAATAATGGTGACCTAATACTCATCTGTTCATTTATTCTTTCAAGATGAAAATATTAGATGAAAGGTAATTTTATGTTTTACTTACTACTCAAAAACTTCCACTATAGTAATTTTAAGACAAAGTCAGTTTACAAGTAACCTTCAGAAATGATCAAAAGCCCACTTCTCAGGTAAGATTGTAATTGATATATGTGTCATATCTGCTGGGTACATTATAATGAAAAAGACAACTACTGGGAGGTTAATTTTACCTATAGTTGAAATCTACAGAAAGGGAAACCCTGATTCTGAAAACAGGTAACACATTTAATCCATTCTCTAACAGTCTTCAGTTTCCATTCATGTAATGAAATTCCCTGACGTCCTTCAGGTTTTGGGTCTTTCAAGCTAATTTGATTATTATTTATTCTGATTTCACTACGTTAATTCATTTCTTGAAAATCAAAATAATCGGAATTTGTTTTCAGTGAATAAGGTGTTTTGTTTTTTTAAACCAAGGTAATGTCCACGTGGCCTGCCTCTGTCCTAACAGGAGACAAATACCAAATCTGAATCGTCAGGGATAAACAGAACTTTGCATTAGTGTAACTTTGTAAATTAATGGAGTTATTTTTGACAAAAATTGAGCTCTTCATTCTAAAATCCTGAGTGTATGTCTTACTGAAAATGACTCATCACAAGTAGTTTGATGATAACACCTGTGAAGTTTTATCAAGCTGTTGTCTCAGCCTCAAAACCACCCTTCTATATTCTGTCTGTTCTGCGATGCTAGGGCTGGAATAATGCAAATTACATCCGATTTAGCCAGCTGGACTCCGGTTAGATTCTGCCAACAGTAGGCATTAGAGGAAGACTGAAAGGCAGGAGAAAGGAAAAGCCTACTTGCCCCAGTTGGCTCTAGTTTCCAGCTCTTTGCTACTAACCCAAACCAGACCTTTATCACACCACTCAGAGGTTACTAACACCAGCTCTGCAGGCCTCCTCCCCTAAGCTATTCCATTCTGATACTAACTCTTCCTATTGTTCCTCAGTCCCTAAGACGCAGTCACTACATATGTGTTCCCTCAGTGTCCCTTTCTGTTTCTTTCTGTCCTTAATAACTGCGATATCTGCTTAACCAATCCTGTATATGAAATTCTGTATTATTAAATTGTACTAAAAATAGCTACTATGTTTATTTTTCCAACTGGACCCTGATTGACACAATATTTAAAATTATTCTGAATTTATTTTTATGAAAATATTATCATGGATGACTCAACTTTCTATGGAAATGTACTATCTATACTGCTTCAACAAGGGACAAGAAATAATTAACTGAGAATCTTTCAAAGCCGCTTAAGGTATGATGATCACCCAAATATCCAAGGCAAAAATCTGATGGATTCAACCTACGCTTCTATAGCCTTCAAGCTGTTCGTTCTTTCTTTCCTATAATGTATTTTCCTCGCGGCTACTTAATTTTTCAAATTGCAAATCTGATGTTACTTTACCAATTATATCAACAGTTCTCCACTGCCTTTCTATAAAACTCATATTCCTTAGCAAGATATGTAACTCTTTGTGATCAGACCCCCAGTTATATCTGTAACCTGAGCTCCTCCCATTCTTTCACATTATCAAAATCCTGTAGTTCTCCAAACATACTATGCTATTTTACATTTCTCTATCTTTGTAGGTGCTGTTCCTCTGCATGCTACAGAAATCCCAGCTCTCTTCAACTATTCAACCTGTTGGGTAGCACTACATATGCTTTAATACCTTCCTCATCCAAGCTGGGAGACCAGCCCCACCTTGAGTGCTCCCAAAGCAACTTTAACATGCACTGTTTTAATTGTCTACTTTTCTATCTCTACCACAGGTCACAAAGTTCCTTTAAGATGTGCCACATTTTCTTGGTTCTATTTCTCTACAACCTAGAATATGCTTGGCAAATTGAAATACAATTATTAAATTTTTGCTGAATGAATGCACTAGAACTTTCATTTGAATCTTAAATTAATAAAAATTCAAACTGAGTTACTTCATTTTAGAACTACCTAAAATTCCTCATTGGGTTTCATGCCCTTGAGAACAGGGACTAGTGTCTAACAGTGTATAACACACAGTAGGTACTCTATAAATATATGTTTATATATTATGGAAAGAGTAGCTCATGTTAAATTACTTTAATTACAGAAGTTTCATAATCTGAGGTTCTTTACCTCTCCGATATCTCAATGGTAAAATTCTGCCCTGTACAGGAATACTGATGAAATAATGCCAAAGGGTGTCTTCTGACTACCCTCAGTTCTAGTAAGGCTAGCTCATTAGTTCAAACATATTAAGAAAAGGCCAACTTAGATTAAAAATAAAAATTTTTTTAAGACATTAGATTTAACAAGACTTGGTGTGAGGTGTTTTGTTTTTTTGTTTTTTTTCAATAAATTCCAAAAAAACCAAAATTGAGCATGTTCATATACTTACTGCATCTGAAGTTTTGCTTGGATTATTGCTTGGATTAGAAGAATGTGAATTTGAACTATGAAGAGCACTGTGGTTGTGTGAATTTTCTTGTGGAGAGTAACTGGTCCCTTAAAAAAAAAACAAAAAGCAAAACAACTTACAAGTGTTTCGTGTTTAAATTGGTCTATCATACCTTATATCATATCATATATATATATATCATGGTATATCCTTAAATCATTTACATAAGCATTAGGAATATATACATATTCATAATTCTTATTAATGTATAAAGTATTTATGAGCCTACTAAAGATATGGCTTAATGAACACATATACTACATGGCTAATATCCTATGGAATAATGTTATTTATACTCAGATGAGGAAAACCTCATCTGTATCATTTCTAGCAACTTGTAGGGTGTTTTACTACAAGTTTTATTAAGGATAAACAGAAACACAACATACATAGAGGAAAGGGCACAAAACCTCAACTGATACAGAATAGTCACAATTATCCAATATGTTTTTGCAATTATTTTTCAGTTTCTTAAATAGTTTCACAAATTTTTCAACTAAAACAGTATAAAGTTTTCAAGAAGTTAAGTCTCAGTAAGGTACTTGCTTTTAAGATGATAAAAATGTCATCAAGCTTTTTAATAACAGGACCTACCTAAAAAAATGCATAAATGTAACTCATAGTTTTATGAGTAATCTAAACATCACAGAAATCATCAGGCAGGATAATTTTTATTGTCTTAAGAAAAGCCAAGGTATAAAACTCCAGACTTGCAAAAACACTGATTAATGACAGAAAATGTTTCACCTCAAAAATCGCAGTTAGTATTTCAGCTCATTCCACATTAGTTTTCAACATCAAGTAACATAATTCAACTGTTTTAAAAAAAACTGAGCTGGCAATGGTATGAAGGCTACACTATAATGAACGAAAACTGGAAGTGGAAAGAGCAATTTAAATGGTCCAGTGGTCAAAGAATTAGTTTCATGCCCTTGAGGACAGGGACTAATAGTGTATAATAGACAGTAGGCATTCAATAAATATATAGTATAAGAAGTTTATATATTATGGAAAGAGCAACTCATGTTAAACTACTTTAAGTAACTACAGAAGTTTTGTAATCTGAGGTTCTTTAGCCATCAGATCCAGAGTTGCGATGAGTAGGAATAAGTAAAAACTCATTTAAAAAAAACTATTAAAATTGTAATAATATATACCAATAACGAAAGATAAATACAAGTCACATGTGTGCACATTTTATTGGCACCCCTGGTAGATAAAAAAAGGTGAACTGGGACACACAGAAGATAACTGACGATATCCAAGTGGAAATGGTTGGCAGATCTATGAAGAACTGGGTCTCTTCTATTAGTGCATCTGAAGTCTCTTCTATTAGACGTGAAAGGTAAGGGCCTCTAACTTTGCCTTGCATAGAATAAGTATGCACCACAAGCTCAGAATGAAATAAGACGAAGGCAAGAAAACAGGAAATAGCTAAGATTTAACCCGAGAGGGACCAGCTAGAAGCAGACTCAAAGACCCAATAAAGCTAGTGATGTGACAAAATACAAAAGAGGGTTACTTAAGTACTGAGTAAAATGTAGGTATAACAGCGGAAATTTCCTAACAGAGCTGCAGATTAAGATGCCTGATGTTTTTTCTTCATCTACTTGTTTTTAATTTTATCTCACTTGATAGTATATACTTATGCAAAACACTGAACTATTTTAATAGAGTAGGTAACAAACTCAATAAACATTGTAAGAATGAACACAATCAAGAAGAAATCAGTTAAGAATAAGATCAATGGGCAGAAAAGTTAACACAGCAGGCTTAAGACTGCTATCCTTAGAAAGGCCTGCGTGAGCAGCTGGCCCTTGGCTGGCTTGCGGGAACCTAGATTTTTTAGGAGAGTTCCCACAACAATAAGAGTTATTCACTGTGTTTAAGTTGCTTGTGCATGTACTGTAATATGATTTATGTTGAACACGTGCTTTCCTACTGAGAATCCAGACTTTTGGTAGGTGCTAGGGAGAGTGCCTACATAATAAGCCAAATCCAGTAAAAACCTTGCATACTAAATTTCTAAGAAGCTTCCTCGTTACACAACATTTTTGTACACAACACGACACTGTTCTCACAATTCAAGTCTGGAGAAATGAAGCGTGTCCCATGTGACTCTACGGAGAGAAGATCCTTGGAGGCTTGCACCAGGTTTCCTCCAGACTCTGCCCCATTTGCCTTTTCCCTTTGGTTATGCTTTGCCTCCTTTCACCGTAGTAAGTCATAACCACGATAATGACTACATATTGGGTCCTGTGAGTACTCTTAGAGAATCACCAAACCTGGGGATGGTCGGAGGACCTCAACACACTCAGTTACAAAGAAAAATTAATACTCCAAGTTTTAAAGGAAATCTTAGACCTATGCCAAAATTTGTACTTTCCAGATGTAATTCATAAAATTTTCTAAAAATCACAGGTTTATAGCTGAACACAAATAAACAGAAGTGGTAATACAGACTAATAGAAAGCCACATACACTAATAGTGGAACTGAGATTTCCACGAAAATTTCCATAAACATCAGCAATAATGGCGAAAAGGCCAATCTTATTGACCGAAATGAACCCCGGAGTAATACATTAAGTCTGGGTTAGACATCTATTTACATACATTTTTGTGCAAAATGGTCTATGAAATAGCTTAAACCCATAAAACAAAAGTGCCACATTATAAAGATTTGTTAAAAGGCACGATAGGCAGAATATTCGATAAACATAAGGTATGCTAGAAATGAGGTCTACGGAACTCTCATGAGGTTAAGATCCAGGAATCCCCTCCATTTTATTCTTAGTATCAATGAAAATTCAAAAATTGACAAGCACCCAACTAACTAAGCTCTTACCTCTGAAGACATGGTATTCCACCAGCCTGACAGACGTTCCGGCTGTCGTATTAGATACCATTTAGGTCTAGTATGTGTTTTCAGGGGGTACAACATAATTGAAAACCAAAAGCATCAAGGCACATTAGCCTAAGACTTTAGAGTCAAGAGAAAACTACATCAGCTGTTTAGAATGAAGTCATTCTCAGAGACAGGAGCTTTATGAACAGGGACTAGATTCTGTGTTCTACGAATTAGATTTATTTAGACCAGATAGCAAAACTAACAAATGAAACTTTAAAAAGCAAGGAGCAAGATTAAGATACAGATATTTTTTGTAAAACTGTAAGAATAAAGTGACATTCTTAAACAGAATTCAAAATTAAGTAAAAGAAGTTTTACATGAAGTATGTTATGGTAACACAGGCTAGATCCAGCCAGGAGAATATGCTTAAGAAGTAAAGGAAAGGCAGATTTGCCCCAGAATAACATAAACACAATAAGCTAAAGCAAAGCCAACTCTCTATAATAAAAGCTACAATTTACGTGCTTTACCAGAGCATTTTTGGGGAGTATTTCATTTGAGCCTTTTAATTTCTCCATTTAGTTCTTTCCAAACTGAAGTAACACACAAGCATAAAAGCAAAGTGATTATGCTCACCCTCCCCAGTGACAGAGTAATGAGGATGGCAGTTATGATTTTCCAGAGCCATACCTAGAGAAAATGCCACGACACAATTTCTTTGAAATCTCCTACTTTATCTTAAAAACTCGCATTATTTTTTTGTATCCTATCCCACGATGAATTTGAGTGTTGCGGGATTAGAACACAAATTGTTTTTTCATTATTAGTATAATGTAGAACCTAATACTGACACATAGAATTAGTGACTTGTGGAAGGTAATACATCCAAAAAGTAGAGCCATACATAAAACTTGAACTCAGAATTTTACTACTAAATCCAATGATTAGTCAAATACACAAAGGAAGATAATATATATGCTGGTGAGATAGTCTCATGGATGCTAGTTGGCCCAACAAAGGAAGCAAAAGTTGTTTATATGGTCCAGTACCCTTTATGCTCTGTGTCCACTACCAAGAAAAATGCTTACTATTTTAAAGAAAAAGAAACTATCTCCTTGAGAAAAGTAGCATCTGCAGAGAAGTGGGATAAAAATGGTTTTAAATAATACACATTCAAACCAACGTTAAGAAATTAAAGTTAGGACTGATAAAGCAAGTCTTAAAGGCTTCCAAGAGAGGGATACTATGACCTTGTACCTGACAGAACCTTCAATATTTAAAAGGCAGAATAAATAATCCTTATTTGGCATCCTCTAAAACTTCGAAAGCTGGATCTTAAGGGTAAAAAGAATATAACCTACACTCTGAGTAAGACAGAGTCCTAGGAGAGTACTCTGAAAAACAAAAAAAATGCAGCAAAACATACTGACTCAGCAAAAGGGGGCACTAAAGCAATTAGACTGCCCTCCCATTTAGAAAAGGGAACTCAGATGTAAGCAGGAAACCAGGAACTGTATATACAATTCTACATGATCAAATAAGGCTGGGAACTGCAACCAGCTTTTCAAAAGGTGAAACAGTTTTCACTCTACTAGTAGCAAAATATTATGGCATTATGTCCTTATTCAGAACATGACAATGAATAAACAGGTAAGGTATACCTAATATCATACTAAATGAAAGATTTCAAGGACCTCTACTTCCCCAAATGCTTTCCAAACTAATAAAAGCAGGTAACAGCTATGACCGAATAAGGTTCAGCAGTGACTCTCAAACTTCAGTATATTTAAAAAAATACAGATTTCAAGGTTAAATCTCAGAGATTCTGATTTACAGTATATGAGATGAAACTCCCAAGACCTGAATTTTTAATGAGCACTCTCATGATGGTTTGGTGTGGTCAGTATCTAGGCCACATTTCATTCTAAGTATCGTACTGCCTTCCATTGTCTTTGGTCCTCCTCTCATTACCCCAAAACCAGAGACCACAAACCTTTAAAAATAAGGGGATTTCATGAAGAAAACTAGGTATCTATAGTGGGTATTTCTGCCGTAACATGACAAATATTTTCTTGAAAAACACTGAATTCTGCAAAACTGCACACTAAGAATAAAGTCTTATGGGAAAAATAGAGTAGAAACAAATGAGTAACTCAATATTATGCAACTTTTTATAACCAGAACACTAACAAAGACTTGAATAGCAGAAGCAAGCAGCTCAGCATGGTTGTAGAATTACTTCAAGGGATATTAAAAATGTAAAAACTCATTAACATATAAACAAAGCTTGCTGCAGCTGAGAACATGGAAGTGAAGTTCTGAGCACTGAGACTACACTTTAAATTGATAGAGGAGAAAGCGCAGCTTGCCACAGACAGTGAGCCATGTAAGGCTCCGGGAGTAGGCTTGAGTTTTCTGTAGGTCTCTTGACTATGCAGCAGCTGGTTGAGGGCTTTTTTCTTTCTACAGTATTTGAAGGTATATACTCCTGCTACTGATTCTCCTTGACTAGAAAAAAATTTTTTCACATATGAACCAACACAACTTCAGTTTATAGTGATGTCATTTTCCAATTTACCAATTGTATATGAGCTTATGGTGGTAAAAAATAAAAGTTGTGCTAACCAGACTGTCACTGGGGGGAAGGGGAATGAATAAGATGATGTGTCAACAATCGGCTTTCATTCAAAAGTCCCCTGGAGTTGAGTTACTCCCTCTCGATCTGTCCTATGCAAATGATATCCATTAGGCATATTCAGCTACTGAGCCCTCGAAATATGGCTACTCTAAATGGAGATTTGCTCTATGTGCAAAATACACACTGGATTCAAACACTTAGTACAAAAAGAACGTACAACAGCACATGAATATTTTTATATTGATGACATGATCAACCTTTTCATATATTTGGTTAAACAGTCTATGTTAAAATTAATTCCAGATGTCAGCTACTAGAAAATTGTAAATTGCACATACAGTTCATGAGACAGCACTGCTGTAGATGAAAGTGCCCAGTGACACTTACTCAAAGGGGGCCAGGGATGCTTACTATGCGTAGGGCATTTCTCAAAGAACTATCCCATGTCTGAAAAATTAGCTTATAATTAGCTGAGCCGAGAACCTAGCTCTGCTTAATACGCTGAGTTTTCAAGGAATGTAACTGCTGTGCAAATTGTACTGTAGAGACTACTTATGTTTTGTTTTGAATTTTTACCAAGATGGTTACCACCTGGAAAAAAATCTTATCAATAATGCCATACGATACAGCTGTACTTGTATTTATTACAAACAAATGCTATTATGTCCTTTGTTAACAGATAGGACCACAAATTATCAAACTAACAAAAATAAAGATGCAACTCTCCCTGGATTTCATTAATAAAGCTTGTTTTAAAAACAGTACTGATACCCTGTATGTTTATCTCAAATTAGTATGCTAAATAGTTTTAGCAGTGATACAAACTTCTTTGTGAAAAATTAGTTTATTTGTTATCATTTCCTTTGGAACTACCCATGTCTTCCCCACTCTTACACATGTAGGTAGCATATATTACTTATCTTTATCTACAGGCTAAAATGGGGATTTTACAAAATATTTAACATGTACATGCACAAGAATGAAGGTGATTTAGACCCCTTCCTCACACCATACACAAAAACTAATTCAAAATCAGTAATAGACATAAATATAAGAGCTAAAACTATAAAACTCTTGCAAGAAAATAGACAAATTATTACCAAAAGAGCAAGTGAAACAAGAAAAAAAAAATTGCTAAATTAGTTTTTGTCAAAATTAAAAACTTTTGTGCTTCAAAGGACATCAGAAGAGAAGACAATCCACAGAATGGGAAAACATTTTCAAATCACATGGAAAGAACTTTAGTTCTACTAGTAGAAACTCTTACAACTCAATAATAAAAAAAATCCGATTTTTAAATAAGCAAAAGATCAACAAATATTTCTCCAAAGAAGACATAAAATGGGCAAAAAGCACATGAAAAGATGCTCAACGTTAGTCATTAGGGAAATGTAAATCCAACCTGCAATGAGATACCACTTTGCACCCATTAGGATAGCTACAGTCAAAAAAGACAGTCTGTGACAAACTACTGATGAGAATGCAGAGAAATTGCTGCTGTCAAGGAAAAATGCTCAGCTGCTTTGAAAAAGTTTGGCTGTTCGTGAAAAGGTTAAACATAAAATTACCATATGACCCAGCAATTCTACTTCTAGACATGTCTACGAAAAACGAAAACATGTCCACAAATGTTCATAGCACATTATCCATAACAGCCAAAAGATGGAAACAAACCAAATGTCCACCCACTGATTAACAAATAAATAAAATATGGTGTATCTATACAATGGACTATTTATTATCCAGCAACAAAAAATAGTATTGCTATACGCTATAACATCGATGAACCTTGAAAATATTATGCTAAGTGAAATAAGCCAGTCACAAAAGACTACATATTACAGGAACACACTTACATGAAACATCCATTAATAGGAGTATCTATAGAGATACAAAGGAGATTAATGGTTCCTAGGGCTGGGAGCAAAAGTGGGGAGCAGGACTGAGGAGGGTAATAGCAACAGGGGTTCTTTTTTGGGTGATTGAAAATATTAAAATCCACTTAAATGCATACTTTAGATGTGTGAACTGTATGGTATGCTAATTACACATCATTAAAACTGTTACCAAAAAGGGCAGCAGTCACTAAAGACCACATATGAATTCCATTTATATGAAATGTCCACAACAGGAAAATCTATCAAGACAGAAAGTAGGTCAGCTATTGGGGGGTGGAGAGGGAGAAGAAGAAAATGGGGAGTGATGATGCTAATAGGTATGAGGTTTATTGGGGGAGGAGAAATAATTGCGTGGTATGTGAATAATATCTGAATTTTTTAAAATAACCAATTAAAATATATTTTAAAGGGTAGGAAGGTTCAGTCTAACCAAGTTGAGACACTGATTTAGTAAAAAGAGCACCCAATCCGGCAGTCTGGGCTTTAGTACATATTTTGCCTCCACCTTACAAAATAAAAATGAGGTCATCTAACTTCTACGGTTACCTCTGTCAAATCAGGTCCGGGTCTGACAGTGTGTAGGACTGCAAAGATGACAACTGAGCTGAAATGCTAGACTTATGAAGGTTACTAACCTCTTTTGATCTTTCACCTGACTTTTCACTAAGGTTTAGTGAAGATTTTAGACTAAGATTTTTATCCTTCCTCCTATTAGCTCTTGGTGAAGGCTTTATTAACCAAGTAACAATAAAAGCCTAGACCTTCTACCATTTTTCTCTGAAAATAAAACCTAGCCGGACAATTAGCTCTAATGCATGTTTTGGAGCAAAAATTAATATAAGACCCGATCTTACTTTACTATAAGATCGAGTCTTATAATATAATACCCGGTCTTTACATTAATTTTCGCTCCAAAAGACACATTAGAGCTGATTGTCCGGCTAGGTCTTATTTTCGGGGAAACAGGGTAATTGCCTATACCCTCAACATTTGGTGCCTTATACTTCTATTTGCTTTGAATTGTTAACATGACTCTTGACTCTTCAGTGATCTCAGGCACTTGATTCAGTACCACACAGATCAAATAGCATCACAGAGCATCCTGGAGTAAGGATCTCCTCATTCTTACCAACTCCTGCAGAAATTCACTGGGTTCACCCTAATATTCTAACTGCTCTCCCACTGTCACTCTCATCTCCATTTTCAAAACACTCTCTACAGATTAGTCAAAGTAACCTTTTAAATGTGTATGTCAGATCATAAGATGTGTTTTGAATTTCATGAGGGAAGTCATTCAAACTCCTCTGGCCCCACTTACCTTTCCAGCCTCATCCTGCAGCGCTCACCACCACCACCTTGCTCACTACACTTTAGCTATACCGGTCTCTCTCAGTTCTTTGAGTACATGCCCAGTTCTTTCCTACCCTAGATCCTTCTGTCTCCTTACTTGTATCTCCTACTCTTTGCCTGCCCATTTCTTGGCCGTCCTTCCAGCTTAAATGCCACTTATTAGAAAAGCCTTCCCTGACCCCTCAATCTAAAACAAGCCCCCTATCATAGCACACATCTCTCCTTAATAACTATTTTTAAGCAGCGTGATTAGACTACATCTGACATCGCTCCCTGTTTTCTTGTTTTTAAATTAGTTGAGTGGCTAGTCTAAGGAAGGAAAGCATCCCTTTAAGAGAAAAAGAATATACATTAGTATGAAAAATAAAAGCAGTTTTTGAAAACGTTATGAAATTATAGTAAGATTCTGAAAGGGTGAGCAGCAGACAATGTAATTGAAAAACCGAGTATTATCCTTTCCCAAACTGATGCCTTCAGACACACAGTACAGCAAACATAGAGAAACAGAGGCAGGTCCTGGCATGTCTGCAGGTCTCTCCAAGTAATTTTACCTTCTGACTCTAATCAACTGAGCAAGAAGTAGCTAATTTCAACTTGGGAAGCCTCTTGATACTCCTCAATTTAAGAATGGGTGAAAAATGGATGCAAAGGAATCTGCAAGTATTTGCCATGCCTTCATGTTTCACACACTTAAACTCAGTTACATTAAGATAGAAAGAGAAACTACAAAGATCATCTAACACAAGAAGAGATCTAACTGGGTACAATGAAGACTAAACTTCCATCAAGGGAAACAGTATGAACAGTGACATAAAAGTCAGAAAGCACCGATGACAGTTCTGAGGACAATGAGCAAAACTAGCTTACAGGAACGTGAGATTACTGTATGTGAGATAAAAGGGGTATAAAGCTAAGTTAAACTAAAGACTATTCAAGGGCCTCGGAAGCCAAACTAAAGAAAAAATAGAATTTTTCTTCTGTACAAGGAACACAAAATAAATAATTAAGAACCTAACTTTTTGCTTTTGAGTATTTTTTTTGATGCTTTTGAACAGTACACCATGAAAAAGCAATTTACAAGTATGCATTTTTAAAGACAACACAAAAGACTAAAGAGGATTCTTTTTAGAAAAATGGTTGTCTTAATATTTTCCCCCAACTTTAAGCCACAGAATGCTTTTCTGATATGGTTGGCTGGTTCATCCTTTGGGTGTCAATTCACAAGTCACACTCTAAAAAAAGCCTTTCCCTGACTACCTTCTACCCCTTGCTATCTCTATTTATTTTCTTTATAGCACAAGTCACAGCATGAAATGATCATGCTTATCCACTTTATATATATTGTGTCTCTTCCATGAGGAAACTTCTTGAGCACAGACACCTTGCCTTTCATACCATGACTATAATCCCTGTAATTACAACAGTGCTTGGGTCTGCCAGAAGATGCTAAAATAAAGTACACGCATGAATGGAAGCCCAGTACTTAAAACAGGAGCTGCTCTTATTGCAATGGGGTAGTGTGGGATTAAGGATCAACTAGACCAGTCACAATCCTGGAACTTGTAAACTCCATACAGCATGATTTAAAAAGGAATGATATAGATAATCTCTAGAGATTAGTTGTCAAAACTAATGACAACTAGGCTGGGTGGGTAGTGGTAACAAATCCTGTGTCATATGCAGGTATATAAACTTTACCTGTTAAGTGTAACTAATATGACACAGCAAAAAAGTTAAGAAACTCATTACCTCCAATTCTCACTGAAAATGTGTAACTCAATACTTATTAATAGGAAAAATTACCCTCCAGTCTATTACCTGTACAACATAAACTGGAAAAGTTCTTCTCCCAAAATTGTGAGGTTATTAGAAAGAAAAAAGGCAGCATATTACAGCAGAATTATCTCAAGGAAAACAGTAAGTTTTCTCTTACAGATAAGACATTTTTAATATTGCTTTTGCGTGTCTCTTAATAGACACACAAACAGCATTTATTCTAAAACTCCATCTGTTTCTGTTGTTTAGTCAACCTCCTTTTGTGTTGAGACAGGGCTACATTTTGATACAGCTACTGGTGATCTAATACTGGGTATTTTGTGTCTAGATGTTCTCCAACTCTGAAATGATTGTCTACTAAAAAATAAACATTGCCACAATGCCTAAGCCAATTTTATACACATTAAGTGGAAGATGCACATGTTATTAACTATGAAGTATTTTAAAAATAAAAACAGAGGCTTGGAATAATTAGGGGAGAAGCACCAACAGATCACATTTGCTGATAATGTTTAACCTACAGAACTAGAAGGCAACATACTTTGGACAAAGAGTATTACATTCTTCACTCTCCTTTCATTCCCAATCATTCTGTTCCTCACCACCCTCCTTGCCCATTCCCAGCTCTAGCCAGACTTAGATTATATAGGTTTATTGAGGAACTGTTTCAAACTTTCAAGGAAAAAGTTAATTCCTGTAGTATATAATCTGTTCCAGAAACAGATTCAATCATAAAAGAAACCAACTGCAAAATCCTTGACAAAGATGACAAGAACCATAGAGCAGTAACAGAATTAAGAGAATTCACAACTATATACGTGTATATATATCTCAGTCCAGGAATGCACAATGGCTGAATATTGAAAGACTTGTATGAATATAAATCTTGAATTTAATTTTTTAAAAATACGCTATCAATAGATATTAAGAGGACATCTGATAAAATTTAAGACTTCTAACAAAGAGCATTAAGAGCTAAATGTAGGAAAAGATGGGTGCTTCCTTAATCAAGACAAACTTCAAATAGGGATGATCTTTGCATAATGATTTATCACCAAGCAATTCCTTTTAACACTGAGTGTCCCAAGAGTCTTTATCATTTTTTAAAAATTATAACAACTGATTTTCTAAAGTAAAGAACAGGTGTTAATATTATAATCAGAAGCTACAGAAAAACATTAGAAAAGATAACTATCCTCATAGGCTTTTTTCTGTTATATATATAACACCCAAAAACAGAATCATACTACTTTATATGTGGCTTTTCCTATTTAATACCCAGCAACATCTTCACTCATAAATGTAATTGGCAACATTATACTCCACACTGCATGCATCTATCATAATATGTAAATCAGAGGAACACTTCAGTGTTCTCTGTTTACCATTTATCTATGTGTTGAATTCCCAAAGCCACATAAAAATGAAATTAGCAATATCTAACATTGAAAAGAACCACGTAAAAGTCATCTTAAGATGCTTATTTCTGAATTGATTTTAAAAGCCACTCAATGACTGAAATGATATATGTTTTAACAAATGATTGAGATAGCAAAAAACTGATAATGAAAATTACATTAAAAGCAGCTTTTCAGAAAGATGACACCATGAGAATAGGTTTTATAGAGGGCAGGTATAGAAACATATCAAAATTAACTAAAAAACACCAAAAGGACATTTAATCAAATTCAACAAGGGAATAGTCATCACAACCCAACAAACTGGTGCTAACAAATAGTTTCAAGAGACAACAAACTCCACACTTAAGCGCAGAAAAATACTCTAAAATCTGTAAAGAGACCTATTTTGAAAATTATGGCAGGCAGAAGAGGTGGGAGAGAAGGGTCACTTGGCCCAATTAAGTAGCAAACACCTGAATCAGAGGAAAGCCTCGCCACTCTGAAGCTTCGCCAGGACTCCCCGATGACAGAATGAGGTAAGCACATACAGGAAGTTCAGAGAAAGCAGAATGAACTGCTGCTTTCCCACGTTATCACTCTCCTCCTAAAAGACACATCCCTCACTTTTTTCCCTGATATAGACTCAGATTTTGAAACAGGAACTTCTAAGGATACAAAATTAAAATAGTGTACAGGAAAATATGAAACAGAATCAAAGAGAATCTCAAACACGATATGTATTTTATATATTTTGTCTATTTTAAAGACCCAATAGAATAACTTCACTCAAGACAGGTACACAGAAACCATCCCACACAGAGTCTGTGCGGAGACCAATGTGGGGGAATATAACAAAAACAGGTAAAGAAAATACTTCGAAAGAAATCTCAGGAAACCGGTAACTTTTTAGACAAATTCTGTTCTATGTCAGAGCAGAGAGTACATAAATTCTATGAAACAAAAAAGAGGTAAGACAAGGTAAAAAGCAGGGGAGCTGGAATAGGAGGAACTTAGAGAAGAAATGAAATCATTAAACAAACAAATACCCCATTAGAAGTAATAAAGAATCAACATTGCTGAATCCTACTATTGCTGAATGCAATGTCAACTATAATAAGGAACACTGACCTCAGAAATACCACAAAGCAAAGTGGACAAAAAGGACAGATGATACATAGCATTTAGCAATAAAACGTTCTATATGAAGGATGGAGCCAACATATGTAAAACTAGAGGTCCTGAAGAAGACGATAAAAAACAAAGATGATGCTCATGAGTATAATACAAGCTTTCCTGAAAGAAAGGAAGATCTCAATCTGGAGAGTGAACAGGGCTCACCATATACAAAGAAAAAGTAATGAAGAACCAATAAAAACTGACACGTCTTTCATATCCTAGTGAAGCTGCTTAATTTTAAGCATAAAGAATATGGGGGCAGAAACTTATAAAACAAACAAGAAAGGGCTGACCTCAGACTTCTCCATAGAAACATTAAATGCCAGAAGACAGTAGTAATGTCTTGTGCTAAGAGGAAAAAAATGGATGTGGCCCAGAGAATTATTTTTCCAACCAGGATTCAGTTCATGAGTAACAATAGGGGACTAACACAATCATAAGAAAAATCAAAATAAATCCACAGATGGAAAAGACTGGCAGTGTTTACTGAATGCACCTAAATTCGTCTGCTTAGTATATAGGCTTAACAGCCACTTACAATTACCAAGTGTTTATTTTCATACTTGTTTGTTTTGTGCCAAATGACTGACATTACACAGCAAAACTTAGTTTACTCAAACTATACTCTTTAAACTGTTCTTTTGTTGTAATTTTATTTTATACAAGCAGTCAATAACACTCGACCACCACAACACACACAGTATTCATTTAACAAGTATTTATTAAACATTTACCATATGCCAAAGATGGTGCAAGACACCAAAAGAATAAAACAGAAATCACTCTTCCCTGGAACTTATGTAACTGTTCAGTTTTCCAAATTTAACTATGTTTCAAAAGAAACTGAGGTGCTTCATAAACAGTTAAGATTCCTAGTCCCATGCCACCACTTTTAATAATCTGAGGATTTTCAGGTTTAGACTTTCCCAGGTGATTCTGATAGCCACGTTTAGAACTAGAGGTCTACCATAGCTAAAACATATATTGCAACTTCAAGTCTCCTAAATCTTCAAAAGCATATTAAATAACATCTAGTAATTTTACTGTTTACTGTATTTTATTTTACTGTAAAGTTTTTGACAATGGCAATATAGTAGATATGCCACTTTACTATAAATGGCAGATTCTAGATTGAGTCACTGCTCTTTAAACACTCAGTAATTTTTAAATGTAAAAAAAAATAGAGTAGCTAGCAGCAAAAAAAAATACCTCTGTGAACATATGTATTTCAAGAGTTTGACAGGTTAAAAATAAATTGCCTTAAACATATCTTTATTACACTAAATATAATGACCAAATATGAAAGCACAGGTTATCCAGAAGAGTTGCTTGTATCATTTTCTGAGCAAAATGAAAAGCAAATCTGCTACATTTACTACTATCATGCCACATTAGATACAAATACTGAAACATTAAATTAGAATCCAGTAAAATGCCTTTCCTTAAAAAAAAATTCAGGTATTTGTGTAATGACTTACAGAAGAATGTGATTAGCGAGAAGACCACAGATGAAAATTAAATTCCGGCAACAGTAACAATTTATAATACAGACTGATGATTGATGACAGTAAGTGAAGATTTTCCTGTTTGTGATTGTCATTTAAAAAGTTAAGCAGCTAACCTACTATATAACCCAGCAATAATAGACATTTGTAAGAGAGAAATGAAAGGTTATTTCACACAAAAACATGTACATGAACGTACAGCTATATCTGGAAAAAACCCAAATGTCCTTCAACAGTGAATGGTTAAACAAACTGAGCTATATATCATACCACAGAACACCACTCAGCAATAAAACAGAAACACATTATTAATACACATTCTCCTGGTCCTCAGGGGAATTATGCTGAGTGAAAAAAAGTCAATCTCAAAAAGTTATTAATACATACTGTCATTCCATTTATGACATTCTTGAAATGACAAAATTATAGAGATTGAGGATAGATTAGTGGTTGCTAAGAGTTAGGGAAGAATGGAAGGAGGGAGGTGGCTGTGGCTATACATGTACAAGCGTAGCACAAGAAACTTTTGAGGAACTGTTCTGTAGCTTGACTATGGCAGTAATCATGTTAATCTGCTCATGTGATAAAACTGCATGGAACGAAATACACACATACACGCATGTAAAATTGGTGAAACCTGAATAGGGCCCGTGGACTGTATCTACATCAATTTCCTGGTTGTAACACGGTAGCATACTATAATTATGCAAGATGTTTCCATTGTGGCAAACTGGATAAAGGGCATATGGGATCTCTCTGTAGTATTTTTTATAGTTGTAAGCAAATCTACAATTATCCCAAAATAAAGTTTTTTTAAAAAACCAAACCAGCTAAAACAAACAGCGGGGGTTTAAACCCAAGTGTGATTGCTCCTATTCTGTTAACAAGTATAGGTCGTGTGGTTTTATTCTTTCATTGCTCCAAATCATGAAATAGTTTTTGCTGGAGGGGCTTTCATCATTGCTCCTCACTATTGCCACTAAACTTCCTAATCTCCACTAATATATGCTTAATCACTCCTACTCACTCGTCTTAACCTCCATGGCTTTTCGCTCATCCCATTCACCATGCCTTTTGTCAGCATCAAAACTTCCTCCAAATAAATAATTTTGCCTTCTACAGATAACACCAATATTAGCCAGTCTGCACTTTCCTTTCCCATTGCTCTTGTCCCTTGATTTTTTTAAACACTTTTGAATTTGATGCCATTTCAGAAACAAAATCTATTCAAATACGATTTTACTGTAATTGTCCTTAATAATACAGTGGTCTCTCACACTGCTACCATTAAATTGTCATAAATTTGAAAAAGTTTAAAGTAACCAAAAAGACTTAACATACTTCATGTCAAGATTCCGTAAAATTCCCAAACCTATAGATTAGTGCTATAAAATACAGCATTTTGAGAGTTCAATTTCAAGAAATATTTTCAGTAAAAGAAAAATATATAATTGTCCACATATAATTGCCCCCACACTTTTTTTAATTCCAAAATCTCACTTGTTCTATACATCCTAGAACATAATCACTAAGTTTAGCTATAAGCCAAAATCAAGGAAAGAGAGGTATTAGGTATTACTAAACATTTCAATTATAGGGAAAAAGATCCAGGTTACTTGAAGAGTAATGCTGAAATAACATGGTTCTTTGCACCTAAAGCCAAATACATTTTTACTCAAACAGTAGCATAAAACACAAAAAACAGAAACACATTTTTTGATTACCTTATACAGGAGGGATTGTTACAGATTTTAGGCTCTTTATGCCATTTATTCCTCAAGCAAATCTTTGAGGATTAGTACAAAGACTTATTTTACAATTCAAAAAATTTAAATAATGAGCCCAAGGCTACAGAGTAAGTGGAAGACAAACATGGGTTACAGTACTTGCCCTAATGCTAATTGTTATGTATATTGTACCATAATGCAATTAATGCATCACTATTTACATAATTGACAGGTACAAAATAGTCAATTTCAGCTTAACTCCTTCAAGAAAGGGATGGAATGAAATGCCTACTTCTCAATTTTATTAATTTTTGTTACCTTTCTTATCTCCTAAAAGTACACTTAAATAATACTCAAATTCAGAAACTATTAGCCATAACATTATTTGCTCATTTAATCACCGTATTATTCAGCATCTACTA